>NC_141879.1:701044132-701364132 GCF_056163025.1 Triticum urartu
CTCCGTCTTTGGCTTGACGAAGCGCGGAGGAGGAGCCGACGAGTAGGCGCACCGGCCGCCCTCGTTGATGACGATGCCGGCACTGCGAGTGCGCCGGCCGAGCGGCGTCTCCGCCGCGGGCTCGGCCTTGACGCCGAGCAGGGCCGGAGTGCCGGAGGAGTGCGATGAAGATCGGGAGGAGGAAGAAGAGGAGGAGGACCCGAACCTCCTTGGCGCCCATGGCCCGGCGCGTCGGTGCTGCGCCAGGGCGGCCGCCCTCGCCGGGTACGCCAACGGCGGGTCGTTGCCGCCCTCGAGGTACGTCAGCACGCCCTCGAGTGTGCGGCCGGGGATGCCCCACCACAGGTGGCGCCCCTCGCTGTTCTGCCGGCCGCCGACCACCGGCGCGCCGTTGGTGGACGCCAAGCGCTGCTGCTGGCGGTGCTAGAAATACGCCGCCCAAGCCGCGTGGTTGTCGGCGGTGTACTGGGGGAGGGAGAGTTGGGCGTCGGTGAGGGAGGCGCGCACGACCTTGACTTCCTCGACGAAGTACTTCGGCTTCGCCACGGCGTCGGGCAACGGGGGAATGGGCACTCCCCCGGCGCTGAGCCTCCACGCCGTCGGCCCGGCGCGCATGTCCGGCGGCGCTGGGATGTTCGCCTGGAACAGGAGCCAGGACTCCTGTTCGCGGGGCGAACGGCGGCCGAAGCCGTTGGCCGCCGCCTCGTCTTCGGGGTAGCGTTCCGCCATGGCGACGGGCTCGGGAGAGGTAGAGAGATAGAGGGAGGGGCTGGGCGGCGGCGCTCGGGAGAGGTAGGGAGAGGGAGGAGCTGGGCGGCGGCGAGGGGCGGGGCTGGTGTGGGCACAGGCGAGTGCAGGCCACCGGCTATATAGCCGCGCCGCACCCGTGTGTACGCGTGCAAGGAAGGGGAGGCGTCGGCGCGTCGTCCCGTGATGCGCCGCCCGTGAGGAATCAATGGCAAGGCTGACCGACGGCAGCGTTGCCATTGATTCCCCGCAGGAACCGAGGCCGTTGGGGGAAGACGAGGCACCGTGTCGCTGACGCGGCGGGCCCGAGGCTGTTTCGCGCCAAAACAGTTCGCCCCGGCACCCCCGGGCGCCCCCCAGCGCGCCGGGTTCGGCCTGGGTCCGCCGGCGCTGTTTTCGGCCCAGGCCGGCGAAAATCGGGCTCCTGGGGGCGTGACTGGGCCGTTTTTTTGGTGCCGGCGCGAAAAATTTTCCTGGGGAGGCCTTCCTGGGGGCGCGGCTAGAGATGCCCTTATGTATGCTATTGTTTGTTTGTGATAGAATACCCGGAGTGCGGAGCATGCTACTATGAATCTCTAGGTTTTGCGGATCGTCAGCAAGGCAAGTAACACATTGATCATACTCTTTCATACCCAGTTTTTCTGCATTAGTTTCAACCCTCACACATTGCATGGGTAGGATCTCTTAACATGTGGGTTTGGGAAGTAGATGATGAGGTAGAACCTATTGCCCTTTTATTATCAAACCCTTGGGAATTACTTCTACGTTATGCTTATATTGCTATGCTATGCTCGTAGACGTGGATTGGGTTTTGAGAGTATCCATGACAGATGTGAGATTGTTAATTAATGGTTCAACTTAAGGTGGCAACTTTAATACACATCTGGGTGGATTGCTTGTGGGCACCTGGGGTTATACTAGTGTTGTCCTAGGAGATCCCGGAGTTTTACCGTGTGATCCTCCTATGGTCCGCCACCCAGGCTCAAATGGATCATAAGATTATTCATGCTTGAAACTTCTGTGTGCAGCCACAAGCTATTATGGGCTCTAGAATAGTGGAGTAAGTTGCATGACCTCTTCCAGTGGTAGACTAGCAGATGTAGGGGATGTAGGTTGGTACGGTCTACCCGGGGTTAGAGTTAATGCTTGTGAAAAACCGTGTCTCGGTAATCCGTTTCTCAAACACCATGTAGTGCGATAAATCCAACGGAGGAGATCGAGTCTTGTGGGGAAAAGTGCGCAAACCTCTGCAGAGTGTACAAAGTAATCATGGTTAGCCGTGTCCCCGGTTATGGACATCTTGAGTATCTGGTTCTTGAATTATCCTATGGATCTCATTACTCTAAATTAACTTGTTGGGTTGATAATTACTTTTAATTGGGATTGAGATGGGGGTACCATTCTCAATGTTGTTTCAACTACCATGATAGTTAAATAAAATATATTCCTTTGTTGTAGGAGAAAATTGGCTTTTCGCAAAAACTTTGTAACCATAGAGCCTCCACCAGCCATATATGCATGTAGTGATAGCATTTATTTGTTCATTGCTCTACTATGTTACATTGCCAGCATATTCCTTGTGCTGACCCGTTTTCGGGCTGCAACGTATTATGTTGCAGACTTTTTAGACGATGAGTAAGATGCCATAGGTCGTTTGTCGTGCACTCAGCATTACCGATCCACAGATGACACTGAAGCACAAAGACTTGACCGTTTGAGGCCGGGTCGCTACAAGATGGTATCAGAGCACACGCTGAATGTAGGACATGACCACTAAGATGAGCCATAGATCACTCTTCTCTATTCATTTCTGACTCCTCTCCATTTTCTACTCTTTAGGATGGCGGACTCAAGGAATAAGCTTACACAGCCGGATGAAGACACCCCGTTTGGACGATACTTGAAGGAAGTCACTAGGTACCTGAACATCGGAATATCAAGCTTCACCAGGACCTACACCGCCACACTACCAGAAGAGAAACGATGGATGATTCAAGTTCAAGTTCCAGAAAGGACATTCACGCCAGTCACTGAGCCCATAGAGTTTTCTTTTGATGCACCAACCTAGAGTCTAGGAAAGAGCATGGCAGCCCACGTCGCCATAGGGCGCATCGGCGAAATTTAGCACAAGGAGCTTAAGGACACTATCTATGTGACGCCCCGTGACCGATGTGCCAGGTGTCGTCCAGTTATTCGCTGTTGTTGCCTTGTCTTTGCTTGCGTGTCGCATCTTATCATGTCATCATGTGCATTGCATCATCATGTTTTCAAAACTTGTATCCATCCCGGTCTCCTCATTCCGTCAGTTGTCCGTTCCGAGCCCAGACACACTTGCATGCGCCCGCGACATGTCCGAAATATTATTTTATAAGTGGCCGGAAAATGTTCTCGGAATGGGTTGAAAGTTGGCATGTGGTGTTGTTTTGTTGTCAGTAGACCGCCTTCCAAGTTTCATCGCGTTCGGAGTTCGTTTGATAGCCCAACGGATAACTATAGCGGCATTATAGTCGGTCTAACGTCGGACGTTTTTGGTCTCCGGAAACAGGTGTCGGGCCCTCTCTCTCTCTTCTCCCCCTCGCAGTCTCGCCACAGCCCACCTAGTCCATCCTCCTTCCCCTCTTCGCTTCCGGAGTTTTCCGATGCGACCGCACGGTCCGAAACCCTCTCTGCACAATGCATCGAACCCCTCACGTGCGCGCCCAAAGCTGTCCCGGACCCGACCCGGACTGTCGCCACCGTTGTGTCCGGATCATCCCCAAACATCTACAAAATGTCTCTGTTTTGTTAATTGGACTTCCTAGTCTATTTTTCTCGACCGCTCGATTTATTTGGAGGGACGGTTTAGCCCCTACCCAATCCCTATCTGCGATATATAAAGTAGATGAAACCCTAGACCACTATAAGCTTATTCTTTTTGTTGTTGATTTCCCAACACCTCATGCAATCTTTTCTTGCAAAGATGTTTTCTAAGTTCAATTGTGGAAGAAGTTGCCTTTTTCATCTCCTTTCTTTTGTTCTGATGATCTACCTTTGATTCCTTCTTCCAGAGGCATTGTGTTGTTGATCTCTTCGTTCCATCACCCAATTTTTGCCAAGATCATATTCTTTTCATGCTTGACCATTTAACCGGTGTGTTGTGCCCTCTGATTTAGTTCTTCCCTTTTTATCAAGTTTTGACCCCCTTCTCAGTCGAAGTGATGTCCAAATTATATCATTCTTAATCCTTCTCTATCTTGACTTAACCGAAGTGGTTTCAATATATATCTTGCCCTTCAACCTCAAGGTTTTTCGCAATGTTCTTTGTCCCTCTTTTCTAACGGAGGGGTTTTCAACTTCGTCATCTCCGTTGTATTCTTTTCTCGAAATGGTTTAACCTTTTCAAGGTTCATGGTTTCACTCGTTTGTCAAAGAAGCAACTTAGTTTTACCTCTTCTCTTTTCTCTTCCGTTTTCCCTCCGGTGCCATTCTTGATCTCGGGACGAGATCCTCTCGTAGTGGTGGAGTGTTGCGACGCCCCGTGACCGATGTGCCAGGTGTCGTCCAGATATTCGCTGTAGTTGCCTTGTCTTTTCTTGCGTGTTGCATCTTATCATGTCATCATGTGCATTGCATCATCATGTTTTCAAAACTTGTATCCGTCCCGGTCTCCTCATTCCGTCCGTTGTCCGTTCCGAGCCCAGACACACTTGCATGCGCCCGCGACATGTCCGAAATATTATTTTATAAGTGGCTGGAAAATGTTCTCAGAATGGGTTGAAAGTTGGCATGCTGTGTTGTTTTGTTGTCAGTAGACCGCCTGCCAAGTTTCATCGCGTTCGGAGTTTGTTTGATAGCCCAACGGATAACTATAGCGGCATTATAGTCGATCTAACGTCGGACGTTTTCGGTCTCCGGAAACAGGTGTCGGGCCCTCTCTCTCTCTTCTCCCCCTCACAGTCTCGCCACAGCCCACCTAGTCCATCCTCCTTCCCCTCTTCGCTTCCAGAGTTGTCCGATGCGACCGCACGGTCCGAAACCCTCTCTGCACAGTGCATCGAACCCCTCACGTGCACGCCCGAAGCTGTCCCGGACCCGACCCGGACTGTCGCCACCGTTGTGTCCGGATCATCCCCAAACATCTACAAAACGTCTCCGTTTTGTTAATTGGACTTCCTAGTCTATTTTTCTCGACCGCTCGATTTATTTGGAGGGACAGTTTAGCCCCTACCCAATCCCTATCTGCGATATATAAAGCAGATGAAACCCTAGACCACTAGGTTGTCCCATCCACCAAAATCCCCTCACCCGCCGCCGCCAGTCCTCACCTCTCTTTCTCGGGATCTTCCCCGATCCATCCGCAGGGCCACCCACCTCCCTCGTTTTCTTCACAGGACCAACCAGCACCCCTCTCGCTCCACCTCAAGCCAGCGCGCCTGCACGATCTGCTGCACCCGAGCACGCCTGCAATCCTCTTGCTAACATGCCTCATCACCGGAGCTTGCCGCCGGCGACAGCAGCAACAACACCGACCTCCCCTGCTCTTTTCTTTTTCCCTTTCCTCCTTGGTCTCCCTCTCTCTCATGCCGGTCCTCCTCCCTCTCTCTCAGGTACCCTGGACCACCCGATGAACGCCAAGTCCACAACTCATCGCCCCCGGGAACGAGTCCCTTCGCCAGGATCTGACGCGGCCTGTGTCCTCGGCCTCGTTCCCGCCTCCAGGGCGCCGCGCCGCCCACAGGAGACATCCTGCGACGCCCGCCAAATCCCGGCCGCCCCTGCATCCCCTGATACGAGCAGGAGCTCGTCCGATGCCACCTCGCCTCCCCGACCCGAATGGACACCAGATCCGGCCGGGGACCACTGGATCTCACCGCCTCCGCCATGGATTCCTCATCCCCAACCTCTTCTGCTGCTTCTGACGTCCCACCGACGTCTTCCCGGAGCCCCAGGTTCCCTCGCCGTTCTCTGCATCGTGGCGTTTCCTTGTTTCTGCGTGCGAGCACGCGGGGATGACAACAAGGGCCGAGTCCTCCTTCTCCCGTTGACCGCTGCGCGAGGCCCAGCTGCCCGGCCTCCTCCTCCAGTTGGGCCTAGGCCCAATGTGAGCTCACCCCGCCGACACCCTCCTTTTTTTTTCTTGCTGTTGGGCTGCCCAGAGTCGGCCCGTTTCTATTTTTTTCCTACGCTGCAATTTTCTCTATTATCCAGAAAACTGTTGTTTTACAGAAAAGTCCCTAGACAACATGCATATAATAACTCACAAACCGTGCATCGGATTAAAACAAACTTAATATGAAACTTGCTTAGAATTTCATCTAGTTTCTCAATATCCAACTTTCATCCATGTTTGAAATTCTTAAAATGCTGTTGGATTAACTTTGCTCCTATGCCATGTTAAAATGCTTTTATTCATAACTAAATAACCGTAACTCGGAACTTAACAAACTTTATATGTATTTGGGGTAGAAAAATGCCTAGTTTAACGTGGTGACCTTACTTTGCATGTTAAACAACTCTAAAATTGTGTTTAGGGCAGAACAGTACCAAACCTAATATATACACATGAGGAGTTTCTGGACTTGTTGTCTTGTTGTTCCGGCCTCATTTAAACTTGCCTAGATAGATAGCTTCATTATGCTTCATCTCTTGCCATGTTTAACAACATTTAATATTGTTGGGTACATAAACAAGATCGAAACTAAATAACTTGAATGTGGTGTCTCGTCAATATGCAACTCGTTGCATATTGAGCTCCACTTAATTTGTAGGATTGTTTTGTGCATTTTGCCATGCCATGTTTCATTAAACCGGACATGCATCATACTCGATTGTGCATCATGCCATGTTGATGTGTTGGTTGTTTACTATGTTGTTTGCTTCTTTCCGGTGTTGCTTCTTCGGGTTGGTTCCGATAACGTCGTGTGTGTGTGAGGATCCGCTCGACTATGTCCGTTTATCTTCTTCATGGACTCGTTCTTCTTCCTTGCGGGATTTCAGGCAAGATGACCATACTCTCGAAATCACTTCTATCTTTGCTTGCTAGATGCTCGCTCTTTTGCTATGCCTATGATGTGATACCTACCACTTGCTTATCATGCCACCCATATTGTTGAACCAAGCCTCTAACCCACCTTGTCCTAGAAAACCGTTGTTTGGCTATGTTACCGCTTTGCTCAGCCCCTCTTATAGCGTTGTTAGTTGCAGGTGAAGATTGAAGTTTGTTCCTTGTTGGAACATGGAGATGTTGTTCCTTGTTTGGAACATGTTTACTTGTTGGGATATCACAATATATCTTATTTAATTAATGCATCTATATACTTGGTAAAGGGTGGAAGGCTCGGCCTTATGCCTAGTGTTTTGTTCCACTCTTGCCGCCCTAGTTTCCATCATATCGGTGTTATGTTCCTGGATTTTGCGTTCCTTACGCGGTTGGGCTATAATGGGAACCCCTTGACAGTTCACCTTGAATAAAACTCCTCCAGCAATGCCCAACATTGGTTTTACCATTTGCCACCTAGCCTTTTATTTTCCCTTGGGAGTCGCACTTCTAAGGGTCATCATTATTTTACCCCCCCCCCCGGGCCAGTGCTCCTATGAGTGTTGGTCCAAACTAGAGCCCTGTGCAGCGCCCCTCGGGGAAACTCGAGGTTTGGTTTTAGTTGTATGGAGAGCTCATCTGAGTGTGCCCTGAGAACGAGATATGTGCAGCTCCTATCGGGATTTGTCGGCACATTCGGGCGGTGTTGCTGGTTTAGTTTTACCATTTTCGAAATGTCTTGTAGAACCGGGATGCCGAGTCTGATCGGAATGTCTCGGGAGAAGGTTTATCCTTCGTTGACCGTGAGAGCTTGTGATGGGCTAAGTTGGGACACCCCTGTAGGGTTTTGAACTTTCGAAAGCCGTGCCCGCGGTTATGGGCAGACGGGAATTTGTTAATGTCCGGTTGTAGAAAACCTGAAGTTGACCTTAATTAAAATGTATCAACCGCGTGTGTAGCCGTGATGGTCTCTTTCCGGCGGAGTCCGGGAAGTGAACACGGTGTTGGAGTTATGCTTGACGTAGGTTGTTCTAGGATCACTTCTTGATCATAGTTGTTCGACCGTGCTTTTGCCTTCTCTTCTCGCTCTCATTTGCGTATGTTAGCCACCATATATGCTAGTCGCTTGCTGCAGCTCCACCTCATACCTTTTACATTACCCATAAGCTTAAATAGTCTTGATCACAAGGGTGTGAGATTGCTGAGTCCCCGTGACTCACAGATACTTCCAAAACCAGCTTGCAAGTGCCGATGATACCGTACAGGTGACGCAACCAAGCTCAAGGAGGAGCTCAATGAGATCTCGTTCTTTATGTTGTTCCATTTCCAGTTGATCAGTAGTGGAGCCCAGTTTGGGGTCGATCAGGGATCTGTGTAGCATTTGGGGTAGTCTTCTTTTATTTTGGTTCCGTAGTCAGACCTTGATTGTATCTGGTTGATGTAATGCTTTATTCATGTAATTGTGTGAAGTGACGATTGTAAGCCAACTATGTATCTTTTCCCCTATTGTATTACATGGCTTGTGTGAAGATTACCTCATTTGTGACATTGCTTTCAATGCGGTTATGCCTCTAAGTCGTGCTTCGACACGTGGGAGATATAGCCGCATCGAGGGCGTTACAAGTTGGTAATCAGAGCCTTCCCCGACCTTAGGAGCCCCCACTGCTTGATCGAATTAGCTGACGTTGTTGAGTCTAGAGAAATGTTTTGAGTCATTTAGGAATTATATATATCGGAGAGTTTAGGAATTCTTTTTACTCCCCAGTCCCCTCATCGCTCTGGTAAGGCATCCTGACGTAGAGTTTTGACTCTTCTCTTCTCAAATTTTTCACAAATTTTTTTTAGGATCACGCGGGTATCTTGGAATCGTTTCGATGGTTTTGTGACGAGAACATTGTTCTTGGTGCCTCCTGTCATTTAGGGGTTGTGGCAGTGTCCAAGGGAGTTGAGCTCTGAGGTGTTGTCGTCACAATTTTATCATTGTAGTTCTATAATACCTGAGTTTAGTTTCGCCGACATCGAAAATCTCTTTTATGCAGTTGTTGGTGAGATAACCTCGACGCCACCCAGTATTGGGGCGGGAGTTCGGGAGTATTGCCATAACTCGTATAACGGATGCTTTTCGAAAGTTGAGGTAGATGATTTCCGAAGGTTTCTTGGTTATGTGTTGAAGGATGGATACAGCTGGATGTAGGATTTGCTAGTTTTGGGTGAGATATTATGCTTCCCCTGTATCCCCAACACCTGATTGCATAACCGGAAAGTTTTGGGAGTTTATAAGTGGGAATTCAAGTAGATCTTAGGATATCTTTCCGACAGATGTATGATATGAAATTGGGGTTCGATGTCTAGTGGTCCGCCTATTCACGGTTGGTTTTACAGTGGTCTCGTTGTGTCTTAAAGAGTCCTTGGCTATGCCAACTCGGGGACGCTTCGTATGTCATGTGCATTGCCTTGTACATGATGGTGCTGTACGATCGAGCCCGTGTAGGCCCCACACGAAAATTTTGGACGAAATCTCTATCATATGTTTGTTCCGGCTTATTCTGCAAGCCAATCCTTGTTTTGTTTTGAGTTGTGGTATTCGAGTTGCTTCGAAGTCAAATGTTGATTCCATACCTTTTCCAAGCGGTGTTCTCATATTTCTATGTGAATACCAACCCTTCTCGATCATCGAATTTGTCATGTCAACCCTTTTCACCGGTGTGTTTCTCTTCAAGTGGATCCGAACATTTCAACATCCGCAAGATCCAATCTCAGCTTTCCCAACGGTGTTCGTTCATCCATCCCAAGTTGTCTTTGTTTTCCCACCCTCCCACCCTTGTTTCTCCTAGGACTCGGATTTCTTTACCGAGTATCCATCTTATTGATGTGAAGTCTCTCCATTCTTTTCCTTCAATGTTCTTATCCGGTGATTCTCATGAAGATACTAATATTTGCCTTTTCTTCTCCGGTGGATCGAATTCAAGCTTTCGGTGTTGTTCATATTCTTTTTCGTATTTCAAATGTTTTCTCATGACGATGCACCTTATATTCAGTCATTCCACGCTCGTTATTCTATTGTTCCGGAGTGCTCAAGATATCTCGATGATTCTTGTTTTCCACTCTGCTTTCGTTCAAGCTCTTTTGAGGATGTTATCTCATTCAAGCCATTTAATCCAACCGGTGCAATCTCTCTTTTCAAGTAATCGTTCTACGGTGTTTCTTTTGAGTGGGCCCTAACCCATAGGTCTTTTCCCAGGATCTTACCTGACTCTTCTTATTTTTTCCGGAGCTATCCTAAATTCTTTCCGAAGTTTGACATAAGAATGAATTATCATCGGTCTTATGTTTTTCTCCAAGATCTGTCGAATTCTTTTCATCGTTGGCTCAACCTCTCCTCTTTTAATCATTCCGGAGTGTCTCAACAATTTGGTGGTGTTTCTCATCGCCATTATCAGATTTTGAAGGCCGAAGAAGAGTTTCTTTTAAATCTTGCCCCATTCTCTGCCATTCTCCCATAATTGTTTCGGTTGTGAGAATTTCTTTTCACCCATCCAGAGTAATTCAGGAGTCTTTTCAGTTTGATTATCCGGAGCCCACCATCTAAGATTTATTCATTCCATCTTTCAGCTCTCATACTCTAAATCATACCGGTGCTTAAATCAAGGATGCTCTAATCAACTCGTAATCTCTTCGTTCTCATGGATCTAAATTCTCTCAAGCATCTTCGTTTAATGGCTAACTCTTCCCGGTGTTTCTTCATATTTTAATCGGTTTTTTTTTAATTCTTACCCGGTGATTCATCCCTTTACTTCGTGCATTTTTCAATTCTACCGGTGGCTCTTCCAAGATTCTTCTTCCTTCATTATAATCTCAATTGACTTTTTCTTTCCAACCCTACCGGTGGTTCGTTGAAGACCTTTCTCAAGTTTGCGATATATCTATCTTAAATCCTTTCTACGAGAATAAGTCGTATGTGATCCGTTGCTTGTCATCAATTTAATTAGTGAAGGATAAGCATAATGTAATTCTTATTCTCGTTTCATCCAAGCATTTAATTCTTTATTCCGGAGGCTCATCAAATTCTCGGTTCGAGATGCTTTATGTTTCATTCCGGAGTTCCAAGCTTTCACTTTATCTCGTCGCAAAGCTTCATCTAATCATTGCAAGGCTTCAATCTTATTCTTTTCATCCTTCTTGTCGTTTGATCATCATTTTGTTTACCGGAGTTCTTCATGGAGGTTCTACATGATGGTTCATAAAGGATTTAATTCCTTCTCGAAGTTTTCATCAAGATTTTTTTTCTAAGGAGCTCAAGTATTCTTCATCTTGCAATCCGGAGTGCAATTCTTTCTTCCGTATCATTGGAGGTGGTATTATGTCATTCTTGATAATTTGAGTTCATGTTTCATGATTCACATGTTGTTAAGAATGAGGTATTTTAAATCCATCAATCTCTTCGTTGGAGTTATTTTGTGTCATGTTTCACCTAAAGCCTTCCCTAAGGATTGCTACTATCTATGGTGCTTATAAATGCTCCAAGTTCTTCATTAATCCTTCCGGTGAGATAAGTTTCTCGTCTCCTTGTTCTTATCAATCCAATTCTTTTTTCCGTGAGTGGCGGAATTTCACCTCATAATTTTGAGAGGCTTTCCATAAGCCCACTATAAGCTTATTCTTTTCGTTGTTGATTTCCCAACACCTCATGCAATCTTTTCTTGCAAGGATGTTTTCTAAGTTCAATTGTGGAAGAAGCTGCCTTTTTCTTCTCCGTTCTTTTGTTCCGACGATCTACCTTTGATTCCTTCTTCTAGAGGCATTGTGTTGTTGATCTCTTCGTTCCATCACCCAATTTTTGCCAAGATCATATTCTTTTCATGCTTGACCATTTAACCGGTGTGTTGTGCCCTCTGATTTAGTTCTTCCCTTTTTATCAAGTTTTGACCCCCTTCTCAGTCAAAGTGATGTCCAAATTATATCATTCTTAATCCTTCTCTATCTTGACTTAACCGAAGTGGTTTCAATATATATCTTGCCCTTCAACCTCAAGGTTTTTCGCAATGTTCTTTGTCCCTCTTTTCTAACGGAGGGGTTTTCAACTTCATCATCTCCGTTGTATTCTTTTCTCGAAATGGTTTAACCTTTTCAAGGTTCATGGTTTCACTCGTTTGTCGAAGAAGCAACTTAGTTTTACCTCTTCTCTTTTCTCTTCCGTTTTCCCTCCGGTGCCATTCTTGATCTCGGGACGAGATCCTCTCGTAGTGGTGGAGTGTTGTGACGCCCCGTGACCGATGTGCCAGGTGTCGTCCAGTTATTCGCTGTTGTTGCCTTGTCTTTGCTTGCGTGTTGCATCTTATCATGTCATCATGTGCATTGCATCATCATGTTTTCAAAACTTGTATCCATCCCGGTCTCCTCGTTCCGTCCGTTGTCCGTTCCAAGCCCAGACACACTTGCATGCGCCCGCGACATGTCCGAAATATTATTTTATAAGTGGCCGGAAAATGTTCTCGGAATGGGTTGAAAGTTGGCATGCGGTGTTGTTTTGTTGTCAGTAGACCGCCTGCCAAGTTACATCGCGTTCGGAGTTCGTTTGATAGCCCAACGGATAACTATAGCGGCATTATAGTCGGTCTAACGTCGGACGTTTTCGGTCTCCGGAAACAGGTGTCGGGCCCTCTCTCTCTCTTCTCCCCCTCACAGTCTCGCCACAGCCCACCTAGTCCATCCTCCTTCCCCTCTTCGCTTCCGGAGTTGTCCGATGCGACCGCACGGTCTGAAACCCTCTCTGCACAGTGCATCGAACCCCTCACGTGCGCGCCCGAAGCTGTCCCGGACCCGACCCGGACTGTCGCCACCGTTGTGTCCGGATCATCCCCAAACATCTACAAAACGTCTCCGTTTTGTTAATTGGACTTCCTAGTCTATTTTTCTCGACCGCTCGATTTATTTGGAGGGACGGTTTAGCCCCTACCCAATCCCTATCTGCGATATATAAAGCAGATGAAACCCTAGACCACTAGGTTGTCCATCCACCAAAATCCCCTCACCCGCCGCCGCCAGTCCTCACCTCTCTTTCTCGGGATCTTCCCCGATCCATCCGCAGGGCCACCCACCTCCCTCGTTTTCTTCACCAGACCAACTAGCACCCCTCTCGCTCCACCTCAAGCCAGCGCGCCTGCACGATCTGCTGCACCCGAGCGCGCCTGCAATCCTCTTGCTAACATGCCTCATCACCGAAGCTTGCCGCCGGCGACAGCAGCAACAACACCGACCTCCCCTGCTCTTTTCTTTTTCCCTTTCCTCCTTGGTCTCCCTCTCTCTCATGCCGGTCCTCCTCCTTCTCTCTCAGGTACCCAGGACCACCCGATGAACGCCAAGTCCACAGCTCATCGCCCCCGGGAACGAGTCCCTCCGCCAGGATCTGACGTGGCCTGTGTCCTCGGCCTCGTTCCCGCCTCCAGGGCGCCGCGCCGCCCACAGGAGACATCCTGCGACGCCCGACAAATCCCGGCCGCCCCTGCATCCCCTGATACAAGCAGGAGCTCGTCCGATGCCACCTCGCCTCCCCGACCCGAATGGACACCAGATCCAGCAGGGGACCGCTGGATCTCGCCGCCTCCGCCATGGATTCCTCATCCCCAACCTCTTCTGCTGCTTCTGACGTCCCACCGCCGTCTTCCCGGAGCCCCAGGTTCCCTCGCCGTTCTCTGCATCGTGGCGTTTCCCTGTTTCTGCGTGCGAGCACGTGGGGATAACGACAAGGGCCGAGTCCTCCTTCTCCCGTTGACCGCTGCGCGAGGCCCAGTTGCCCAGCCTCCTCCTCCAGTTGGGCCTAGGCCCAATGTGAGCTCACCCCGCTGATGCCCTCCTTTTTTTCTTGCTGTTGGGCTGCCCAGAGTCGGCCCGTTTCTATTTTTTTCCTACGCTGCGATTTTCTCTATTATCCAGAAAACTGCTGTTTTACAGAAAAGTCCCTAGACAACATGCATATAATAACTCACAAACCGTGCATCGGATTAAAACAAACTTAATATGAAACTTGCTTAGAATTTCATATAGTTTCTCAATATCCAACTTTCATCCATGTTTGAAATGCTTAAAATGCTATTTGTTTAACTTTGCTCCTATGCCATGTTAAAATGCTTTTATTCATAACTAAATAACCGTAACTCGGAATTTAACAAACTTTATATGTATTTGGGGTAGAAAAATGCCTAGTTTAACGTGGTGACCTTACTTTGCATGTTAAACAACTCTAAAATTGTGTTTAGGGCAGAACAGTAACAAACCTAATATATGCACATGAGGAGTTTCCGGACTTGTTGTCTTGTTGTTCCGGCCTCATTTAAACTTGCCTAGATAGACAGTTTCATTATGCTTCATCTCTTGCCATGTTTAACAACATTTAATATTGTTGGGTACATAAACAAGACCGAAACTAAATAACTTGAATGTGGTGTTTCGTCAATATGCAACTCGTTGCATATTGAGCTCCACTTAATTTGTAGGATTGTTTCGTGCATTTTGCCATGCCATGTTTCATTAAACCGGACATGCATCATACTCGATTGTGCATCATGCCATGTTGATGTGTTGGTTGTTTACTATGTTGTTTGCTTCTTTCCGGTGTTGCTTCTTCGGGTTGGTTCCGATAATGTCGTGTGTGTGAGGATCCGCTCGACTACGTCCGTTTATCTTCTTCATGGACTCGTTCTTCTTCCTTGCGGGATTTCAGGCAAGATGACCATACCCTCGAAATCACTTCTATCTTTGCTTGCTAGATGCTCGCTCTTTTGCTATGCCTATGCTGCGGTACCTACCACTTGCTTATCATGCCACCCATATTGTTGAACCAAGCCTCTAACCCACCTTGTCCTAGCAAACCGTTGTTTGGCTATGTTACCGCGCTCAGCCCCTCTTATAGCGTTGTTAGTTGAAGGTGAAGATTGAAGTTTGTTCCTTGTTGGAACATGGAGATGTTGTTCCTTGTTTGGAACATGTTTACTTGTTGGGATATCACAATATATCTTATTTAATTAATGCATCTATATACTTGGTAAAGGGTGGAAGGCTCGGCCTTATGCCTGGTGTTTTGTTCCACTCTTGCCGCCCTAGTTTCCGTCATATCGGTGTTATGTTCCCGGATTTTGCGTTCCTTACGCGGTTGGGCTATAATGGGAACCCCTTGACAGTTCGCCTTGAATAAAACTCCTCCAGCAATGCCCAACATTGGTTTTACCATTTGCCACCTAGCCTTTTCTTTTCCCTTGGGAGTCGCGCTTCTAAGGGTCATCATTATTTTACCCCCCGGGCCAGTGCTCCTCTGAGTGTTGGTCCAAACTAGAGTCCTGTGCAGCGCCCCCTCGGGAAAACTCGAGGTTTGGTTTTAGTTGTATGGAGAGCTCATCTGAGTGTGCCCTGAGAACGAGATATGTGCAGCTCCTATCGGGATTTGTCGGCACATTCGGGCGGTGTTGCTGGTTTAGTTTTACCATTGTCGAAATGTCTTGTAGAACCGGGATGCCGAGTCTGATCGGAATGTCTCGGGAGAAGGTTTATCCTTTGTTGACCGTGAGAGCTTGTGATGGGCTAAGTTGGGACACCCCTGCAGGGTTTTGAACTTTTGAAAGCCGTGCCCGCGGTTATGGGCAGATGGGAATTTGTTAATGTCCGGTTGTAGAAAACCTGAAGTTGACCTTAATTAAAATGCATCAACCGCGTGTGTAGCCGTGATGGTCTCTTTCCGGCGGAGTCCGGGAAGTGAACACGGTGTTGGAGTTATGCTTGACGTAGGTTGTTCTAGGATCACTTCTTGATCATAGTTGTTCGACCGTGCTTTTGCCTTCTCTTCTCGCTCTCATTTGCGTATGTTAGCCACCATATATGCTAGTCGCTTGCTGTAGCTCCACCTCATACCTTTTACCTTACCCATAAGCTTAAATAGTCTTGATCACGAGGGTGTGAGATTGCTGAGTCCCCGTGACTCACAGATACTTCCAAAACCAGCTTGCAGGTGCCGATGATACCATACAGGTGATGCAACCAAGTTCAAGGAGGAGCTCAATGAGATCTCGTTCTTTATGTTGTTCCGTTTCCAGTTGATCAGTAGTGGAGCCCAGTTGGGGGTCGATCAGGGATCTGTGTAGCATTTGGGGTAGTCTTCTTTTATTTTGGTTCTGTAGTCGGACCTTGATTGTATCTGGTTGATGTAATGCTTTATTCATGTAATTGTGTGAAGTGGCAATTGTAATCCAACTATGTATCTTTTCCCCTATTGTATTACATGGGTTGTGTGAAGATTACCTCATTTGCGACATTGCTTTCAATGCGGTTATGCCTCTAAGTTGTGCTTCGACACGTGGGAGATATAGCCGCATCGAGGGCGTTACAATCTACCAGATATGGGCGCCGAGATGAGCAATGGGAGACGATCAACACCAGGAAGGACAGGTCCATTGCAGCATTCATCCAGGAGTTAAACCATCACATACGTCGCCAGGAGAACCAGATGTGCGCAAGCATGATAGATTTGAAGAAGGCGATGACTAGGATCGCAGAGCTAGAAGAGGAACTCAAGTCTACATGCGATGGATATGAGGAGGAAATGACGATACTTGTGGAGATGAATGACGACCTGACGTGGAAGCTAGGAGTTTTTATGGGAGACCACGCGCCAGGAGGATAAGACGACGAACCCAAGGAGATTCGTTCTGAAGACTACATCATCATCGACGACACCGACTCCGACCCTGATGGTAGTGATGATGACTATGAAGACGAAGCTGGAGCAGATATCATGGAGTCTTCCACCGATCAAAATTTCTAGTAGACCACCATATGATCAGTAGTGTTCCCCCATGTATATAGAATAGTCTGAGCACTGTAACGATAGTTAGATCAATTATATGCCCTTGCTTGATTGATTGAGTGATATGATATGATTGTGTTTGTCTCATGTGCATATGGGTAGTGCTTTCTCACTAGACCTCATTCTATTCTAATCTCTCCCCTTTAAAACCCATCAAATGCCTCCGAGACGTGATCCCGGATTTGTCTTCCCACCGGAGCTCACTCAGTTGATCGAGCAGCATAATGCCTTGATGCAGTTGTTAGTTCAGAACCAAGGCAACAACAACAACAACAATAACAACAACCCTCCGCCACCACCTCCAGTTGACAACTTAGCTCGTTTTCTAAGGTTACAGCCGCCGGTGTTTTCCAGTAGCCCGAGCCCATAGTTGCGGATGACTGACTACGCAGGATTGGAAGGGATTTAACCACTTCCAATTGCACAGATGCCGAGAAGGTTCATTTTGTCGCACACCAATTGGATGGACCCGCAGCCGCATGGTGGGAGAATTACACAGCCACTTTTCCCATAGCAAATGTCACTTGGGAGCAGTTTTAGCAAGCTTTCCGCACAGCCCATGTCTCAACTGGAGCTATGAGCATGAAGAAGCATGAGTTTCACAACTTACGCCAGGGGAATCGTCCCGTAGGTCAGTACGTGGAGGAGTTTAGTAAGTTATCTCGCTATGCCCCAGATGATGTGGCCACAGATGCCGCGAAGCAGGAGAAGTTTATGGAAGGGCTGAATGGTGAGATGAGTATGCAGTTAATGGTGGCAACATTCAACAACTACCAAGAGTTGGTAGATAAGGCTCTTATGATTGAAGGGAAGCAACAGCAGATTGAGATCCGCAAGAGGAAGTATGGACAAGGGAAGTACAATGCAGGAGCATCGTAGAAGCCTCATTTTACCCCGAACTCGGGAGGATACACCCATAATTAAGGAGGCCACACTCACAATGGAGGAAGTTCTCATAACCACAATGGCCCAAAGAATGGGAATGGCAATGGAGCGAGCAGCAATCAGAACCGCTCTAACCCAGCCACACCCGCCAAGAAGGACTGCTACCTCTTGAGCTTGCGTTGGATTTCCCCGAAGAGGAAAGGATGATGCAGCATAGTAGCATAAGTATTTCCCTCATTTTTTGAGAACCAAGGTATCAATCCAGTAGGATGCCACGCTCAAATCCCTCGTACCTGCACAAAACGATAGCTACTCGCAACCAATGCGATTAGGGGTTTTCAATCCCTTCACGGTCACTTACGAGAGTGAGATCTGATAGATATAATATTTTTGGTATTCTTGGTATAGAGATGCAAAGTTAAAAGTAAAAGGCAAAGTAAAAAAGCAAAGCAAGATTAAAGTGATGGAGATTGATATGATGAGAATAGACCCGGGGACCATAGGTTTCACTAGTGGCTTCTCTCAAGAGCATAAGTATTCTACGGTGGGTGAACAAATTACTATTGAGCAATTGACAGAATTGAGCATAGTTATGAGAATATCTAGGCATGATCATGTGTATAGGCATCATGTCTGTGACAAGTAGACCGAAATGATTCTGCATCTACTACTGTTACTCCACTCATCGACCGCTATCCAGCATGCATCTAGAGTATTAAGTTAAAAACAGAGTAACGCTTTAAGCAAGATGACATGATGTAGAGAGATAAATTCATGCAATATGAAATAAACCCCATCTTGTTATCCTCGATGGCAACGATGCAATACGTGCCTTGCTGCCCCTTCTGTCACTGGGAAAGGACACCGCAAGATCGAACCCAAAGCTAAGCACTTCTCCCATGGAAAGAACTACCAATCTAGTTGGCCAAACCAAACGGATAATTCGAAGAGACTTGCAAAGATAACCAATCATACATAAAAGAATTCAGAGAAGATTCAAATATTATTCATAGATAGACTTGATCATAAACCCACAATTCATCGGTCTCAACAAACACACCGCAAAAAGAAGAAGATTACATCGAATAGATCTCCACGAGAGAGGGGGAGAACTTTGTATTGAGATCCAAACAGAGAGAAGAAGCCATCTAGCTAATAACGATGGACCCGAAGGTCTGAGGTAAACTACTCACACTTCATCGGAGAGGCTATGATGATGTAGAAGCCCTCCGTGATGACGGCCCTCTCCGGCGGAGCTCCGGAACAGGCCCCAAGATGGGATCTCGTGGATACAGAAAGTTGCGGCGGTGGAATTAGGTTTTTGGCTCCCTCCCTGTTCGTTTGGGGGTACGTAGGTATATATAGGAGGAAGAAGTACGTCGGTGGAGCTTCGGTGGGCCCACGAGGGTGGGGGCGCGCCTGGGGGTATAGGGCGCGCCCCCACCTCGTGCCCACCTCGAAACTTCCTTGGCATAGGGTCCAAGTCTCCTTGGTCATATTCGGGAAGAAAATCACGTTCCAGAAAGTTTTCTTTCATTTGGACTCCGTTTGATATTCCGTTTCTTCGAAACACTGAAATAGGCAAAAAACAGCAATTCTGGGCTGGGCCTCCGGTTAATAGGTTAGTCCCAAAAATAATATAAAAGTGGAAAATAAAGCCCAATATAGTCCAAAATAGTAGATAATATAGCATGGAGCAATCAAAAATTATAGATACGTTGGAGATGTATCAGGCATCCCCAAGCTTAATTCCTGCTCATCCTCGAGTAGGTAAATGATAAAAAGAGAATTTTTGATGCGGAGTGCTACTTGGCATAATTTCAATGCAAATCTTCTTAATTGTGATATGAATATTCAGGTTTGAAATATTCAAGACAAAAGTTTATATTGACATAAAAATAATAATACTTCAAGCATACTAACAAAGCAATTATGTCTTCTCAAAATAACATGGCCAAAGAAAGTTATCCCTACAAAATCATATAGTCTGGCTATGCTCTATCTTCACCACACAAAGTATTTAAATTATGCACAACCCCGATGACAAGCCAAGCAATTGTTTCATACTCTAAGTTTTTCAAAACTTTTTCAATCTTCACGCAATACATGAGCATGAGCCATGGATATAGCACTATATGTGGAATAGAATGGTGGTTGTGGAGAAGACAAAAAGAGGGGAAGATAGTCTCACATCAACTAGGCGTATCAACGGGCTATGGAGATGCCCATCAATAGATATCAATGTGAGTGAGTAGGGATTGCCATGCAACGGATGCACTAGAGCTATAAGTATATGAAAGCTCATCAAAAGAAACTAAGTGCGTGTGCATCCAACTTGCTTGCTCACGAAGACCTAGGGCATTTTGAGGAAGCCCATCATTGGAATATACAAGCCAAGTTCTATAATGTAAAATTCCCACTAGTATATGAAAGTGACATAACGAGAGACTCTCTATCATGAAGATCATGGTGCTACTTTGAAGCACAAGTGTGGTAAAAGGATAGTAACATTGTCCCTTCTCTCTTTTTCTCTCATTTTTTTATTATTTTTTTATTTGGGCCTTTTCTCTTTTTTATGGACTCTTTTTTTTCGTCTGGAGTCTCATCCCGACTTATGGGGGAATCATAGTCTCCATCATTCTTTCCTCACTTGGGACAATGCTCTAAAAATGATGATCATCACACTTTTATTTTTCTTACAACTCAACAAATCTATACTTAAAACAAAATATGACTCTATATGAATGCCTCCGGCGGTGTACCGGGATATGCAATGAATCAAGAGTGACATGTATGAAAGAATTATGAACGGTGGCTTTGCCACAAATACGATGTCATCTACATGATCATGCTAGCAATATGACAATGATGAATGTGTCATGATAAACGGAACGGTGGAAAGTTGCATGGCAATATATCTCGGAATGGCTATGGAAATGCCATAATAGGTAGGTATGGTGGCTGTTTTGAGGAAGTTATATGGTAGGTGTATGATACCGGCGAAAAGTGTGCGGTATTAGAGAGGCTAGCAATGGTGGAAGGATGGGAAAAAGTGCATATAATCCATGGACTCAACATTAGTCATAAAGAACTCATATACTTATTGCAAAAATTTAGAAGTTATCAAAGCAAAGTATTACGCGCATTCTCCTAGGGGTATAGATTGGTAGGAAAAGACCATCGCTCGTCCCCGACCGCCACTCATAAGGAAGACAATCAATAAATAAATCATGCTCCGACTTCATCACATAACGGTTCACCATACGTGCATGCTACGGGAATCACAAACTTTAACACAAGTATTCTTTAAATTCACAACTACTCAACTAGCATGACTCTAATATTATCACCTCCATATCTCAAAACAATTATCATGCTTCAATCTTTTCTTAGTATTCAATCCACTCAAAAGAAAGTTTCACAAATCTTGAATACCAAGCATATTATTATTAAGCAAATTACCATGCTATTAAGAGACTATCAAAATAATTTAAGTGAAGCGTGAGAGATCAATAGTTTCTATAAAACAAATCCACCACCGTGCTCTTAAAAGATCTAAGTGAAGCACATAGAGCAAAATTATAACGCTCAAAAGATATAAGTGAAGCACATAGAACAAAACTACATAGCTCAGAAGATATAAGTGAAGCACATAGAGCAAAACTACATAGCTCAAAAGATATAAGTGAAGCACATAGAGCAAAACTACATAGCTCAAAAGATATAAGTGAAGCACATAGAGCATTCTATCAAATTTTAATTCATGTATGGCTCTCTCAAAAGGTGTGTACAGAAAGGATGATTGTGGCATACTAAAACAAAAATACACAAATAATACAAGGCGCTCCAAGCAAAACACATATCATGTTGGTGAATAAAAATATAGCTCCAAGTAAATTACCGATGGAAGTGGATGAAAGAGGGGATGCCTTCCGGGGCATCCCCAAGCTTTGACTTTTTGGTGTCCTTGGATTATCTTGGGGGTGCCATGGGCATCCCCAAGATTAGGTTCTTGCCACTCCTTGTTCCATAATCCATCAAAAGAATTCACCCAAAACTTGAAAACTTAACAACACAAAACTCAATATAAATCTCGTGAGCTCCGTTAGAGAAAGAAAACAAAAGACCACTTCAAGGTACTGTAATGAACTCATTCTTTATTCATATTGGTGTTAAACCTACTGTATTCCAACTTCTTTATGGATTATAAACTATTTTACTAGCCATAGATTCATCAAAATAAGCAAACAACACACGAAAAACAGAATCTGTCAAAAACAGAACAGTCTGTAGTAATCTGTAGCTAGCGCAAGATCTGGAACCACAAAAATTCTAAAATAAATTTCTGGACGTGAGGAATGTATCTATTAATCGTCTGAAAAAAGAATTAACTAAATAGCACTCTCCAAATAAAAATGACAGCAGTTCTCGTGAGCGCTAAAGTTTCTGTTTTTTACAGCAAGTTCAACAAGACTTTCCCCCACGTCTTCCCAACGGTTCTACTTGGCACAAACACTAATTAAACACAAAAAACACAAACAAAACAGAGGCTAAATAAATTATTTATTACTAAACAGGAGCAAAAACAAGGAATAAAAATAAAATTGGGTTGCCTCCCAACAAGCGCTATCGTTTAACGCCCCTAGCTAGGCATAAAAGTGAGGATAGATCTAGGTATTGCCATCTTTGGTAGGCAATCCATAAGTCTCTCATGATAGTTTCATATGGAAATTTTATTTTCTTTCTTGTAAAGTGTTCCATACCATTTTTTAATGGAAATTGAAATCTAATATTCCCTTCCTTCATATCAATAATCGCACCAACCGTTCTAAGGAAAGGTCTACCAAGAATAATAGGGCAAGAAGGATTGCAATCTATATCAAGAACAATGAAATATACGGGCACATAATTCCTATTTGCAACAATAATAACATCATTAATCCTTCCCATAGGTTTCTTAATAGTAGAATCCGCAAGATGCAAGTTTAGAGAGCAATCATCAAAATCGCAGAAATCTAGCAAATCACATAAAGTTTTGGGGATAGTGAAGACACTAGCACCCAACTCACACAAAGCATAAAACTCATGATCTTTAATTTTAATTTTAATAGTTGGTGCCCACTCATCATAGAGTTTTCTAGGGATAGAAACTTTCAACTCAAGTTTTTCTTCATAAGATTGCATCAACGCATCAACAATATGATTGGTGAAGGCTTTCTTTTGACTATAAGCATGTGGAGAATTTAGCATGGATTTAAACAAGGAAATACAATCAATTAAAGAGAAACTTTAATAATTAAATTCCTTGAAATCCAATATAGTGGGTTTAGTTTATTTCTTTCAATCCCACTTTCATCAATTTCATCATAAAGATCTAAATACTCCGAATTTTTAGAACGCCTTCTAGGTAAAGGAAGATCATATTCAGTTTCATCAAGATTCATATTGCAAAACAAAGATTTGATAGGAGACACATCAATAACTTTTAGATCTTCATCTTGATTTTCATAGGAATTCGGTTTAGCGGCCATCTTATTGACTAAGGTGGCTTGCATATCCGAAATTTCAGCAGTCATCTTTTCTAGACGAGCAATTTGGGGTCTTATACCATCAAATTCTTTAGACATATCATCAAGCTCTTTATTCATATAACTCATAAAACTTTTTTGTTCCTTAATCTCATTTCTAAAGAAATTATTATGCTCAAATTGCAAAACCATAAACTTCCTAACGTTGTTTTCGATCTCCTCTAACCTTTTAAGGTGATGATCACCAAATCTCGGTTGAACCATCGCGACAAACAAGCAATCCAACACACGAGCAAACAACAGGGCAAGCGAGAAAAAGGCAAACGGAGAAAGAGAGGCGGAGAAGGAGAAGGAGATTGGGAAAGAGAGGCCGAATAAAACGGCAAGGGTGAAGTGGAGGAGAGGAAAACGAGAGGCAAATGGCAACTAATGTAATGCAAGAGATAGAGATTGTGATGGTTACTTGGTATGTTGACTTTTTGCATAGAGTACCCGGCAATGGCGCCAGAAATTCTTCTTGCTACCTCTTGAGCTTGCGTTGGATTTCCCCGAAGAGGAAAGGATGATGCAGCGGAGTAGCGTAAGTATTTCTCTCAGTTTTTGAGAACCAAGGTATCAATCCAGTAGGAGGCCACACTCAAGTCCCTCGTACCTGCACAAAACGATAGCTACTCGCAACCAACGCGATTAGGGGTTGTCAATCCCTTCACGGTCACTTACGAGAGTGAGATCTGATAGATATAATATTTTTGGTATTTTTGGTATAGAGATGCAAAGTGAAAAGTAAAAGGCAAAGTAAAAAAGCAAAGCAAGATTAAAGTGATGGAGATTGATATGATGAGAATAGACCCGGGGGTCATAGGTTTCACTAGTGGCTTCTCTCAAGAGCATAAGTATTCTACGGTGGGTGAACAAATTATTGTTGAGCAATTGACAGAATTGAGCATAGTTATGAGAATATCTAGGCATGATCATGTATATAGGCATCACGTCCGTGACAAGTAGACCGAAACGATTCTGCATCTACTACTATTACTCCACTCATCGACCGCTATCCAGCATGCATCTAGAGTATTAAGTTAAAAACAGAGTAACGCTTTAAGCAAGATGACATGATGTAGAGAGATAAATTCATGAAATATGAAATAAACCCCATCTTGTTATCCTCGATGGCAACGATGCAATACGTGCCTTGCTGCCCCTTCTGTCACTGGGAAAGGACACCGCAAGATCGAACCCAAAGCTAAGCACTTCTCCCATGGCAAGAACTACCAATCTAGTTGGCCAAACCAAACGGATAATTCAAAGAGAGTTGCAAAGATAACCAATCATACATAAAAGAATTCAGAGAAGATTCAAATATTATTCATAGATAGACTTGATCATAAACCCACAATTCATCGGTCCCAACAAACACACCGCAAAAAGAAGAAGATTACATCGAATAGATCTCCACGAGAGAGGGGGAGAACTTTGTATTGAGATCCAAAAAGAGAGAAGAAGCCATCTAGCTAATAACTATGGACCCGAAGGTCTGAGGTAAACTACTCACACTTCATCGGAGAGGCTATGATGATGTAGAAGCCCTCCGTGATGACGGCCCTCTCCGGTGGAGCTCCGGAATAGGCCCCAAGATGGGATCTCGTGGATACAGAAAGTTGCGGCGGTGGAATTAGGTTTTTGGCTCCCTCCCTGTTCATTTGGGGGTACGTAGGTATATATAGGAGGAAGAAGTACGTCGGTGGAGCTTCGGTGGGCCCACGAGGGTGGGGGCGCGCCCCCTACCTCGTGCCCACCTCGAAGCTTCCTTGGCGTAGGGTCCAAGTCTCCTGGGTCATATTCGGGAAGAAAATCACGTTCCAGAAAGGTTTATTCCGTTTGGACTCCGTTTGATATTCCTTTTCTTCGAAACACTGAAATAGGCAAAAAAACAGCAATTCTGGGCTGGGCCTCCGGTTAATAGGTTAGTCCCAAAAATAATATAAAAGTGGAAAATAAAGCCCAATATAGTCCAAAATAGTAGATAATATAGCATGGAGCAATCAAAAATTATAGATACGTTGGAGACGTATCAAGGACCAGAGTCACGTTACCTGTTTCAAGTGCGGGAAGACTGGGAACTACGCCAATGATTGTCCATAGTTGAAGAATGACAATGGGAATGGAAGCTCGGGGAAGAAGCCCAACCCTTTCAACAGGGGACAAGTGAACCACGTGAACGTGGAGGAGGTTGAAGAGCAGCCCGATGCAGTGATCGGTAAGTTTTTGGTTAAGTCATTTACCGCTCTCGTTCTTTTTGATACTGGTGCATCACATTCATACATTTCAAGGGGATTTGTGGACAAGTTTAAGTTACCCACCTTAGCCCTTAGGACACCCTTGCTAGTGAGCTCACCAGGTGCAGAGTATATGGCTAGCCGATGGTGCGACCGGATACCCTTAACCATTGGTAGCCATGTTTTCCCCTCAGACCTAATAATTTTGGAGTCCCAAGGATTGGATGTGATACTGGGGATGGATTGGTTATCGAAGTATGGAGGAAACATTGATTGCGCCAATAGGTCAATTCTACTCACCACCCCGGAGGGAAAAAGGATTAAGTATGTATCCGGACATACTCCTAAGAGTACTCACGTAAATTCTCTCACGGGAGTTATTCAGGAAGAAGTGCCTGTAGTGAAGGATTACCCGGATGTATTTCTAGAGGAATTACCAGGTATGCCGCCAGACCGTAATATTGAGTTTTTGATAGAGCTGTTGCCAAGCACCAGACCGATATCAAAGAGACCCTACCGGATGCCCGCGAATGATCTAGAGGAGATTAAGAAGCAGATCAAGGAGTTATTGGAGAAAGGTTACATTCGACGAAGTTCATCACCATGGGGAGCCCCAATGCTCTTGGTTAAGAAGGATAAATCTTTGAGAATGGTTGTTGATTATTGGGCATTGAATGAAGTGACGATCAAGAACAAGTACCCACTGCCGATGATCAATGATTTGGTTGATCAGTTGCAGGGAGCTAAAGTGTTTTCGAAGATTGACCTGCGATCAGGATATCACCAGCTAAAAATCCGAGAATAGGATATACATAAGACAGCCTTCACCACAAGGTACGGGCTATATAAGTACACGGTTATGTCATTTGGATTGACTAATGCCCCTGCCTATTTCATGAGCATGATGAATAAGGTATTCATGGAATTCTTGGATAAGTTTGTTATGGTGTTCATTGATGATATCTTGGTATACTCAAAGGATGAAGAGGAACACAAGGAGCATTTGCGTTTAGTTCTCGAGAAACTCAGGGAACATCAGTTGTATGCCAAGTTCAACAAGTGTGAGTTTTGGCTGAAGGAAGTTGGATTCCTTGGACATGTTATATCCGAAGAAGATATAGCAGTAGACCCAACCAAGGTTAAGTCAGTCACTGAGTGGTTGGCACCCACCTCAGTGGGAGAGATCCGCAGTTTTCTAGGACTCGCGGGATATTATCGGAGATTCATTGAGGATTTCTCAAAGATTGCGAAGCCCATGACAGAGTTGTTGAAGAAGGACACTAAGTTCAAATGGACGGATGAATGCGAGTCAAGTTTTTAGGAGTTGAAGAAACGTTTGACTACAACCCCAGTGTTGATTCTGCCAGATATACGCAAGGATTTCCAAGTGTATTGTGACGCATCTCGTTTAGGACTTGGAGGTGTACTTATGCAATATGGAAGAGTTGTTTCATTGCCTCACGTCAACTTCAACCGCATGAGTTGAATTATGCCACGCATGATTTGGAGTTAGCAGCTGTAGTGCATGCACTCAAAACCTGGAGACATTTTCTTATTGGGAACCATTGTGATGTGTACACGGATCACAAGAGTTTGAAGTACATTTTCACACAGAAGGAGTTAAATCTTAGGCAAAGGAGATGGTTGGAGCTCATAAAGGATTACAATATGAAGTTGCACTATCACCCAGGCAAGGACAATGTCGTAGCAGACGCTTTGAGCTGGAAGAGTTATTCCAACACCTTGGTAACATGAGGTTTTCCAAAGGAGTTAGCAGAAGATCTCAGGGAGCTTCGTTTGGAGATTGTTCCTAGAGGTTTTGTTGCAGCAGTGGAAGTTCAGTCTACATTGTTGGGAAAGATCCAAGAAGCTCAGAAGGATGACAAGGAAATTGCTGAAATAAAGGAGAAGATGAGTGATGGTAAGGCCAAAGGTTTTAGTAAGGATGAACACGACACCTTATGGTTTGAGGACCGATTTTATGTGCCCAATAACGCAGAGATCAGGAAGTTGATACTTCAGGAAGCTCATGACTCACCATACTCGATACACCCCAAAAACACCAAGATGTATTTAGATTTGAAGGAACGTTTCTGGTGGACTGGTATGAAGAAGGATATTGCCAAGTATGTAGCCATATGTGATGTATGTCAGAGAGTGAAGGCAGAACATTAGAAGCCAGCAGGATTACTGCAGCCTATGCCGATACCCGAATGGAAGTGGGACAAGCTTGGCATGGATTTTATCACCGGATTACCCAGGACCCGATCGGGATATGATTCTATCTGGGTGGTAGTGGACCGCTTGACCAAAGTAGCTCACTTTATCCCCGTGAAGACCACTTATACTAGTGCGAAGTTAGCCAAGATATATATGACTAGGATCGTATGTCTGCATGGAGTTCCGAGGACCATCGTATCAGATAGGGAAACACAGTTTACTTCAAAGTTTTGGCACCAGCTGCACCAGACTTTGGGAGCCATGCTAGAGTTCAGTATTTCTTTTCATCCACAGACAGATGGACAGACCGAGAGAGTAAATCAGATTCTGGAGGACATGTTGAGAGCTTGTGTGCTAGATTATGGATCTAGTTGGGACGACAACTTGCCCTACGCGGAGTTCTCATACAACAATAGTTACCAGGACAGTTTGAAGATGGCACCGTTTGAAGCCCTGTATGGATGAAGGTGCATGACACCGTTAATGTGGGATGAAGTAGGAGACCGCTAGTTGTTTGGACCAGATTTGATTAAGGAGTCTGAAGAGAAGGTTAAGCTGACATGAGATAGACTGAAGGTAGCTCAGTCCAGACAGAAGAGTTATGCAGACTCAAAACGCAAGGAGGTAGTCTATGAAATCGGAGATAGATCATATCTGCGAGTGTCACCTCTGCGAGGAGTTAAACGTTTTGGAGTTAAGGGAAAGTTAGCTCCGAGATTTGTAGGACCGTACCGTGTTTTGGAGCGTATGGGAGAGGTAGCCTACAAGTTGGAGTTACCAGAAGGACTGTCAAGAGTTCATGATGTATTTCACGTTTCCCAGTTGAAGAAGTGCCATGCAGAGATGGCCGATATCCCTCTAAGAGATACTGTGCCCTTGGAAGCAATTCAGTTGTATAGTGATCTGACTTATAAGGAGAAACATGTTAAGATTCTTGAGTTTGCCAGCCGAGTTACTCGTAGCAAGGTTATCAAGTTTTGCAAAGTCCGGTGAAGCCACCATACCGAGGATGAAGCCACCTGGGAACGAGAGGATGATCTACGTAAAGACCACCCACACCTATTTTCTAGCCAACCCGAATCTCGAGGGCGAGATTCATCTTAAAGGGGGTAGGTTTGTAACATCCCAAATTTTCAATTTGGAATGTTATACATAGGTCATTCATGCATATCATATTTTACTGCATTTCTGTTTCGCGAATCCTCGAAATACTAAGCAACTCAAGGACCCACGGAGAGAGTAGGGAATTTCGTTATTTTCATATTTGAGTTCTCTCAAATTTTGAAAAGAGGATCATTTGGTTTTAATTATTTTTCCTCTCCAAAAATATTTTTAATTAAAATATATGAGAGGAGATAATATGACTTCTCCAAAATAAAGAAAATATTAGAGGAAAAATATTAAAATCAAATAAGATATTTCATTTGGATTTTATTGCAGTTTTATTTGAATTAGGAAAAATAGCGTTTTTCAAAATTGCATTAGAGGTCTAAATAAATGTTCACTTAGTCCGCAATATTTTTAGAGGACCGTGAAAATTTATATCAGGATTTTTGGAGTCCATTTAGTATTTATTTTATTTGTTTTTCCGCGTCAGGATTTATTTATAAAAAAGTGAACCGACCTACCGGGCCGTGTCCAGCTAGGACACCTGGCCCGGCCGGCCTTTATAAGCCGGGGGGCCGACCCCAGCCGAGGCCCAAGTCGCGCCACCGCCTGCCCTAACCCTAGCGCCGCCCGATCCGCGCCGCCGCCGCCTCGCCACCCAGCCGCCTCGCCGGGCCGCGCCGCCCGCTGCCACGCTGCGTCGCCGCCGCCACGTGCATCCGCCGCCCCACCGTAGGACCCGATCCCGCCGAGGTAGCCGCCGCCGCCGGTTTTCGCGAGAAAACCATTCGGTTTTTTAGAAACCCTAGTTCGTTTTTTTATAGATCGGTTTGGTTCGGTTTTTCTTCGATTCAGTTAAATAGCGGACGTTCATCCGTACTTTCATTTTAACAAATGCCGTTCATCCGTTAGCCGCAGACAGTGAACGTTCGTTCGTTAGCCTGTTCATCAGTTTCCTTTTTCCAGGGTTTTTCCGCAATTATTTTCGATCACGATTTCGGCCCTAATCTTTGATCTAGTATATCTTTTCGCTCGTTTATCCAAATCAGGTGAAACAAGCGCCTAGATCTTCGTCTCGAAGCCCTCTTTCTGTTTAACCAACTTGAACAAGATTTTGGTACTGTAAAATTTGATTTTAGTCCAAATTAGTAATTGGATCTTGTTTCTTTCGTAGTTTGAGTTTCGTCGCTCCGTTTGATTTGATTCTTTTTTCAAACGGGAGTTCTTCAGTTGAAATTTCTAGTTAGATCTTCTTATTTGAGTTTTATCCGTGCATCTTTGCTTGAGTTCTTATGTATGCTACTGTTTGTTTGCGATAGAATACCCGGAGTGCGAAGCGTGCTACTACGAATCTCTAGGTTTTGCGGATCGTCAGCAAGGCAAGTAACACATTGATCATATCTACTCCTAATGGAGCAGTTGGTAGCCTCGTATGGTTTATTTTCGTCCCACCTCCCATAGTTTTTTTGGTACCTCCTCCCACCTTCACTGGTTTTTTTGTCCCCTCCCTCCACCTCATTGGTTTATTTTCGCGTCACCCTCTCACACAACGAAAGAAATCTGAACAGTTCAGAACTTTCCATACTGGCACAAGTTATTTAGTAATGTAGAATCAATCACGAACAATCTCTAAAAATAAAATCTAAATTAATTAACCTTACCTTAAATCACTCAATCACATTAATTAGAAAGCAAATATTTGATTTTCAGAAAAAAAAATCGCTCAATCACATTAACCTTACCTTAACTCATGGATGGTAATCAATCTCCAAACAAAGGAAATAATACATAGAGGGAGCAGTAAATAAACTCCCTTTCTTATGACATGTATATGATCTTCCCTTCCCTCTGTGTTGTCGAGCGTTCTTGATTCTTGAGACCGATGCTTGGGCTGTGTCACTGGGTCGCGACGGTGCCGGAGGACGAGGACGGCGAGGCCGGGTGCCGTGGCACCGCGTTGGCCGCGACCGGTGAAGGGGGCGAAGAAGGGAGGCTTCCCTGACCCTGGCCGTGGCCCTGGGAGTTGGTGCGGTGGAAGCGGCACTTGAAGGACCCGGCGTGAGTGGCCGGCGTGCAGACGCACTTGGAAGCGGGCCCGTGGCCCACGCCGAACGGCGCCGACGCCGATCCGGGCCACCTCCTCCGCGTATTCTTGGAGCTGTGGTTGGCCGATTTACATGAAATTAATTCCCTCAGTTGTGGTGGCAAATATAATACACATAATCCATATTGTTATGCACTAGCGCGCGCATGTGTGTGTGTGTGTGAAATAGATGGATTATGGTCCCGTACCCAATAAGATGGATATGTGTGTGTGTTAGAGAGAGAGAGAGGGAGAGGGGGAGAGAGAGTGAGGAAGAGGGAGGGAGAGTGTGTGTGTGTGTGTGTGAGGATTTGATGGTAAAAAAAGGTCGTCAATGTAACTTGATATGTATGAGAATATTAATATTGAACTCTTTAAGTTAATGTGGCCCCGTTGCAACGCACGGGTGTTCTTAGTACTCTTTCATACCCAGTTTTTATGCATTAGTTTCAACCCTCACACATTGCATGGGTAGGATCTCTTAACACGTGGGTTTGGGAAGTAGATGATGAGGTAGAACCTACTGCCCTTTTATTATCAAACCCTTGGGAGTTACTTCTACTTTATGCTTATATTGCTATGCTATGCTCGTAGACGTGGATTGGGTTTTGAGAGTATCCATGACAGATGTGAGATTGTTAATTAATGGTTCAACTTAAGGCGGCAACTTTAATACACATCTGGGTGGATTGCTTGTGGGCACCTAGGGTTATACCAGTGTTGTCCTAGGAGATCCCGGGGTTTTTCCGTGTGATCCTCCTATGGTCCACCACCCAGGCTCAAAGGGATCATAAGATTATTCATGCTTGAAACTTCCGTGTGCAGCCACAAGCTATTATGGGCTCTAGCATAGTGGAGTAAGTTGCATGACCTCTTCCAGTGGTAGACTAGCAAATGTAGGGGATGTAGGTTGGTACGGTCTACCCGAGGTTAGAGTTAATGCTTATAAAAAACTGTGTCTTGGTCATCCGTTTCTCAAACACCATGTAGTGCGAGAAATCCAACGGATGAGATCGAGTCTTGTGGGGAAAAGTGCGCAAACCTCTGTAGAGTGTACAAACTAATCATGGTTAGCCGTGTCCCCGGTTATGGACATCTTGATTGGTTCTTGAATTATCCTATGGATCTCATTACTCTAAATTAACTTGTTGGGTTGATAATTACTTTTAATTGGGATTGAGATCGGGGTACCATTCTCAATGTTGTTTCAACTACCATGATAGTTAAATAAAATATATTCCTTTGTTGTAGGCAAAAATTGGCTTTTCGCAAAAACTTTGTAACCATAGAGCCTCCACCAGCCATATATGCATGTAGTGATAGCATTTATTTGTTCATTGCTCTACTATGTTACATTGCCAGCATATTCCTTGTGCTGACCCGTTTTCGGGCTGCAACGTATTATGTTGCAGACTTTTTAGACGACGAGTAAGATGCCATAGGTCGTTTGTCGTGCGCTCAGCTATGCTGTTGGAGTTGATGGACTCGCTTTATCTTCCAAGCCTTCTGCTGTTATCTTATTTAGATGGCCTTAAGCCATATTTATTGTAATAAGTTATCTTTTGAGACATTCGATGTAATAAGTGTGTGATTGCTACTCTGTTATAAATCCTTCGAGTACTGTATGTGTCAGCATTACGATCCACGGATGACACTGAAGCACAGAGACTTGACCGTTTGAGGTCGGGTCGCTACATATGATTCGCCAAGAAACCCAGCACCGAACCAAATCAATGCCAGTTAACCCATTTCCCAGCAGAGCTTTAACCTTTGCAATGGTGGGGGTAAGCTTTGCACGTCCGACAGTGATAAGCTTTTCAGGAAGATGATGCTCTGGGTCAAGGCGCTGGACACGATAACCCGACAATGGATTCTCGTCAGCCGGAGAGGTATCTTTGCAGTAAAACCATGTCTGGTTCCAATCCTTGGGTGACTCGGCAAGCAAGCATAGGGGAAGATAGCATCTCTTCTTCGTTGAATTGAGATTGCGCCAAGTTCTAAACTGGGTCCGTTCGTGAACTCATTTTGGCAGTTCAAATAAAAATATTCTCTAAAAAGTTCAACACCGGGCTCCTCTTGAAGGTATACTTCGCAGAGACTTGAAAGTTGCAGATGTTTGACACGGAAATGGGTCCGATGTCTTGAGGATGGAGTTGAAAGAAGTGCAGAACATCTCGGAAAAATTTAGAGCCGGGCGGTGAGAAGCCCCGGTTCATGTGGTTAGGGAAAACAATGACCTCATCATCCTTAGGCTGAGGTCGTTCTTCGTCTGGATTGGGGACGCGCCAATGCATGACATTTTTTTCTGGTAAATAGCCAATCTTGACAAAGTCTTTGAGCACGTTCTCAGTGACAATGGAGGTAACTCAGTTACATGAAGTGACTGTCTTTGGCGGCATGGTGAAGAAAGAAGCCTACAAGAAGGAAAAGTTTTGCCGTTTTAAATTGATTCATTAAGCCGGAAGTAAGACGTTGCAGTATATTTAGAGTGGCGGCTTATATGGGGCCTAATGACATATAGCTAGCAATTACCGGTGATGTAAGCCGCCATGATCAGGTTGGTGACTGTCAAGGGTGAAATCTGCTAAGTGTTGAATAAACAGGTTTTACAGACTGGAGCAAGTAATTTGGATCTAGCGTTGTGTGGAAAAGGAAAATAAATTAAAGCCTAAATATTGCAGCAGTGGAGGAACTAGCACATTGGTGAGATTTCTGCATCTAAAGGGTATGTTCAGTCATTAAGGCAAATGATAGAAACAGGTTCTGCATATTTTAAAAGCCAGTTTTTGATCAAAGTAAGGATTAAACTGAAGCGTGACGAAGAACGATGATGAACTCATAAGAACTGTAGAAACCCTAATGCAGATCTAGGATGGAGAAGATAAGGAGCTTACGGGATCCGATGAGCAACGGAGAGGCGCCGCAACTTTTCTCTGGTCCCGCTCAGGTCGATGCAGCAACCGAGGTCGAGGAAGACGATGAGCTTCGCGGCGGTGACGACGCTCAGACGTGCAGATGCGTCACGGAGGGAGGTGGAAGACGAGAAGGAGAAGAGGGCGGCTTGACCCTATTTATAAGGAGAAGGGTAATAGGTGGGCGCAAAAAACTAGGAGGCCAAATAATGATTATCCAACTAATCGAACACCTCGATTTTCGGGAGGTTATTAAAAGATAAGGATCCGTTAAGATATGTTGTGTCTCGTGCGAAATTAATGGCAGATGACGTCATGGCGGGTTTCCGTAATTCCAGGAGATGACGTCATGGAGGGTTATGATATTTCGCAAGAACAAACAAAGAAGGATTTTTCCTATGTCTTGAAGATTGACATGAACAAGTTCAAATCAACCTGGGGCCTAATGTTGGGGATATGACTATTGGGTATGACCGGCCCAGGAGGGGCCGGATTATCCCAATGGCGGTTCATCAAGACGAAGCCCATGAAGGTGTTGAAGATGGCGGTTCATGAAGGAGACTCGCTAAGGGCCCGAAGCCCAAAGATGACTTAAGGCCCATAAGGGGTAAACCGCCATATATGTATAACTTGTATTGTAAGGCATGTGTATTTGGTCACCGAGTCGGACACGTTGTTATGAATCGGCCGACACTCTGTAAGCTGCTGGGCGTTAACCTGAGTATATAAAGGGATGACCCAGCGGCGGCTTAGGGTAAGAAACAAGAGAGATCGAAAGCTAGGTCAAGCATATTCGCTCCCTGGTAATCGAGGCATAAGCAATACCAACTCAAACTGGATGAGGCCTTTACCTTCACCGCAAGGGGCCGAACCAGTATAAACTCATGTGTCCTTTGTCCCGTTTAACCCCTTTAAGCTAACCTAGTGCGATGGCTCCACGACTAAGTCCTCACACTAGGACATCTGCCGTGACAATTCCATGACAGACGGTGTTGATGATGTGATCCGCGCAGGGCTTCGCCTAAGCACTACGACAATATGACCGAGGTGGTAAACTGTGGAGAGGGGCACAACACACGGCTAAGGAACAATAGATATACCTTTGGGGTGCCCCCCGCCCTCGTATATAAAGGAGGAGAGGGAGGAGGCCGGCGGCCATGAGGGGGCGTGCCAAGGGGGAGTCCAACTAGGATTCCTAATCCTAGTTGGAATCCCTTTCCTATTCCAAGAGGGGGAAAGAGGGAAGGAGAGGGAGTGGGAGAGGAAAAAGGGGGCCGCGCCCCCTCCCCTTTGTCCAATTAGGACTCCCTTGGGGGGGCACCCTGCGGGCTGCCCTCTCCAACTCCCTTATGGCCCATTAAGGCCCATAACTTCCTCGGGGGGTTCCAGTAACCCCTTGGTTCCCCGATAAATATCCGGAATGACCCGAAACCTTTTCGGTGTTTGAATACCTTCATCGAATATATCAATCTTTACCTCTCAAGTATTTCGAGACTCCTCGTCATGTCCGTGATCTCATCCGGGACTCCGAACAAACTTCGGTCACCAAAACACATAACTCATAATACAAATTGTCATCGAACGTTAAGCGTGCGGACCCTACAGGTTCGAGAACTATGTAGACATGACCGACACACATCTCCGGTCAATAACCAATACCAGAACTTGGATGCTCATATTGGTTCCTACATATTCTACGAAGATCTTTATCGGTCAAACCGCATAACAACATACGTTATTCCCTTTGTCATCGGTATGTTACTTGCCCGAGATTCGATCGTCGGTATCATCATACCTAGTTCAATCTCATTACCGACAAGTCTCTTTACTCGTTTCGTAATGCAACATCCCGTAACTAACTCATTAGTCACATTGCTTGCATGGCTTATAATGATGTGCATTAACGAGAGGGCCCAGAGATACCTCTCCGATACACTGAGTGACAAATCCTAATCTCGATCTATGCCAACTCAACAAACACCTTCGCAGACACTTGTAGAGCATCTTTATAATCACCCAGTTATGTTGTGACGTTTGATAGCACACAAGGTGTTCCTCCGGTATTCGGGAGTTGCATAATCTCAGAGTCAAAGGAATATGTATAAATCATGAAGAAAGCAATAAGAATAAAACTGAACGATCAAAATGCTAAGCTAACGGATGGGTCTTTTCCATCACATCATTCTCCTAATGATGTGATCCCGTTCATCAAATGACAACACATGTCTATGGTCAGGAAACTTAACCATCTTTGATTAACGAGCTAGTCAAGTAGAGGCATACTAGGGACACTTTCTTTTGTCTAAGTATTCACACATGTACCAAGTTTCCGGTTAATACAATTCTAGCATGAATAATAAACATTTATCATGATATAAGTAAATATATAAAACATCTTTATTATTGCCTCTAGGGCATATTTCCTTCAGTAATTGGCTAAGCCAGGTCCTTACCCCTTCCCCAATTCTTCTCCTCCTCCGTGGGTTCCTCTCTGTTCTTCCTTCCGTACTCCCATTCTCCTTCAGATTTGTATCTTGTGTGAGCAATCAAACCAAACTAGATCGGGGCACATAACATTATTATATTTTGGTTTCCTCCCATCTCTCAAATTTGAATCGATATTTTTCTCAAGGATATTCCACATACTCCATGGTCTTAACTGCTGGGCATGCAAAGAGCTATCCTGTATGTACGTATCTTATATAGAACTTACAAGAGCTTTAAAGCGCAGCAAAGTTCCCTTTCCATTTGTGCTGGACAATCACATTTTTCTAGCCTGTACCTTGTATCATACAATATTCAAGTTACATATTTCAATTTGTTAAGACCAATGTGGAAATGTAGATTGAGATCAATTATTTTGTTCTCTCATGCATTGTGCACATTCGAGGCATGTTTATATGGTGTCTTTTCTCTCGACCTGAACTGGATACACATCTGCGCAAAGTTAGGATGGATTTTTTTTTCTCATAGCTGGTCATTCTGACTTTATGTGGCGAACAATTTTGTGATGTACTCACTTCATCATGCTCTATGCACCTCAAATTTCTATCTGCTCACGCTTATGTGTGTGTTAGTATTGATTGTTGCAGGGACGTCTGCCTCTATATATATTCCCAACTGATTTCATTTGCTACCAGATTTCGTGTCACTACCAAGCTAGAAATCAGTCTTTTAGGTGAGAGATTTCTCTAGAATGGTGTCATTCACTAGTAGTAGTATAATCACAAAGTTTAGGTGAGAGATTGGAGAGAACCAACATGTTAGTGGGTAGGCTTTTCCCACCGCGACATAATCAGTGTAATGTATCGGTACGTCTTCTTCCGTGATACAGTAGGCGCAAGGTGACATGAAACTACAGGCACAGGGTGTTGGCGAGGCTCCCATTATAAGAGTCGGTTCACCCTCGTCCCTATGGAGTTTTCTGTTGACGAAGCTTATTGTGAGCAGGTCTGCTTGTCAACGTCCTAGGTCGTAAAGCAAGGTAGTTTCCCTTTAAAGTTGCAGCCCTCCAATAGGATTTTGACCTCTCGCTCGTTTCTTCATCCACAAACACAATCACCAGGGCACCCATCTGGATCGAAGGTGGGAGGATTCTGAAGGGTTCTTCATGAGACAACAACAAGGGAGACTGCAATTGATGTAACTTGAACTATAGGCTTGGGGTTGAGCAACCCCTCTCTTCTGCTCTCGAGAGCCTCTCACACGCCTTGCAGTGTACGTGTTGGAGGATATCTACCCCTCTAACTCTTTCCACCTATCAATACAATGACACGCTTCCATGTGTATTGACGAAAACAAGTACCTCATGTCCGTTGCAAAGAGAAACATTCTTGTTTGGACGTCGATATCCACCCGACGTTCCGTCTGGAGACACCCCAGACCAAATGAAAAGTTCGCCAGGGGAGGAGCGATCGATTGAACGAAAAAGTTTGATCCAATTTGCTTGTAACGCGAACCGTCAAGCCAGCCAGCCCGTCGTGGCCTCCTGGCCTAAAACAATCAACTTTGAACATAAACTAGTGAAAATTGCCCAAAAAAGGTACTACAGATCGGCCCCAAGAAAAAGAACAGCCCAGCTTTTTCTGAGACTAATAAAAATGAAAAATGGGGGATAACCCAGTTTTTGCTGTTTGAGTCATTTCTGTCGACGCATATATTTTGAACAAAACGAGGAGGCAGTGGCGTGGTGAGCCGACCATTGTGGTCGTGATACCTCTATGTAGATATTGTGCTAGGTTTGCCCATTGAAATGAGTTTAAGGATTAATTGCGTATAGATGATTCCTGCAGTGACGCGACTCGGCCTGTACGTAACTACGTATATAAGTATATTATTACTAACAGAGTGAAGGACTATTATTTTTTGTGATGGTACAGAGGCTGTGAAAACCTTTTCATGTTGAATGTGGCACTTCTGCTTCAGTACACTCCCTAAACATATCAATGACTGAGATTAATCCATACTTTTTATAATAAAAGCATGGTGTTGTTTCTTAAAAGCACGTCGTATGCGCCGACCACGCCATTTCCACCTCTGCCATGGGCCGGCCCATTTACACTCTTTTATTAAAATTCAAAAAATTCTTGCATGACAAGATTCAAACTCAAGACCCTCCGGGAGCATACAAACAGCGGTAACCAACAGGACACGTTAGTTGTTGTGACATTTATATTCCTTTTCTCGTCTTCAATTAGGGCATGTACTTTGGTTTAGTTGTCTGCCGTATGTAGCACGCGTCCATGTTACCTCTAGACTACCCTGTAGACAATTCGTACAACAGGGTGACTCTTTTGGCTGTTGTGATGCTGTTCGTGCGCTACAGAAGGAAGGTTCACGGTAGAAGGGAATTCAGGTTCGCAGGGAAGGAAAAAAATCTGTTTTCTTCTTCTTCTTCTTCTTCTTCTTCTTCTTCTTCTTCTTCAACACGAGATCTATGCGGCCCACGATAAACAACATACTGGATACAATGGGAAACAGATTGTCTGTAGGCTGCGACCTTTATGGAATAGATCGTCGTTATTTCTACGGGCAGACATAATAGATCGTCGTGAAATTTTCATAAAAATCATGTAATTTCCTTAAATTCGTGAACTTTTTCAAACCAAAAACTTTTCTTCAATTTTCTGAACTTTTCTTAAATTCACACACGTCTTTTTTTTTTACAAAATCGACGATTTTAATAAAATAAATGAACTTTTTTCAAATCAATGTACTTTCTTCAAACTTTTGAACCTTTTCAAACTTGAGGAACTTTCTTTAAAAAATGACAAACTTTTTTCCAATGTTGTAAAAAATAATATCAAAATCGATGGCTTTTTTTATTAAACCAGAATAACCAAAAATAGCTTGGTTGTGTGGAAAATAACCACAAATATGAGTTGAGCCGTTCATCATCCCTCCTTTTATTGCCCACCGTCCACCTCGCTGGAGCTCACCAACGATGTACTCCCTCCGTTTCAAAATAGATGACTTAACTTGATACTAACTTTAGTACAAAGTTAATACAAAGTTGGGTCATCTATTTTGGAACGGAGGGAGTAATACTAAACTGCTTAGCGCACTAGAGGCTGGAGCACGCGGGACGCGGCTGACGCCTGGCGCACGCGGATCGGCCTCGGCACCTGGAGGCTTTTTTTTTTGAGAATCTGGCACCTGGAGGCTACGTCTACAGCAAGACATGTGGGTACGACCAGTATCAATTAAGCAGCCCGTGTGATTGCCCTTTTTCTTTTTTGAAAATTCAGCGTGTGTGCTTGCTTGCTTTGCTAGTTTAGCTAGCGCTGTACCACTTTTAAAAAGGCTAGCGCTGTGGCACACCTCCTCCCTAGGGATCCCCTCCTCCCTAGGCCTGCCCATATTACACTTTTCCCTCTTCTGAAAGACCTTAAAAAATATTCCGGTTTTTGAAAAAAAAAATCACAAATTTAAAAAATGTTTGCGTTTGAAAAAAGATGATAATTTTTTAAAGTACGTTGTTTCCAACATCAATTGTTGGGAATTTGTTAATAATTTTGGTAAAACTCTTCAAGTTTATAAAATTTTCGTACACAATTTGAAATTCTAAAATTGTTGTCAAATTTTAAGAAATGGTTAGGATATAGGAAAATGTTCATTTTGATTGATAAGGGTGGAAATTGCAAATAACTGAAGCATTTAAATTAGGAAAAAATATATGCTCAGGGATGCACCCGTCTGGCGTAGTCTAACACAATCCTTCAAATTAGTGGTTTTTTTGGACAATGGATAAATAAGCCCAACTTCTTGCAGCAGCCTGGCACGAATATATGAGGCACCCATGCCAGGTTTGATCGATTTCCGACACCGTATGCAGGTTGCGACATGTCCGACCATTTATCAGCCTTTTTCATCGGGAAAACTCTGGAAAATGCAAAACTTGTCAAAATCCAATCATAAAAGGTCATGAAAAAAATTGTGGCCATTTCAAGGATGTTGAGAAACAATGTGCTCTCAGACGGAGCCTTCTGGCATACCCGAACACCCTCCGTTCAACGTGGTTTATGTTTGGACATTCTTCAAATGACCCCAAATTTTGCAAGCAGGGCATGCCCATGGTAGGCATTCATGTCAAGTTTGAATGATTTCTGACACCATATGCAAGTTGCCACATGTTCGGCTATTTATCATCCTTTTTTACCAAGAAAACTCCAGAAAATGCAAAATTTATCAAAAACCAAAACAACTTGGCACAGTAGCTTTAATTGGTCATATAAGCTAATGGAAAAAAATTGGGATCATTGGCAAGTGCCAAAAAATCATGCTCTCAAACGGATCCTTCTAGCCTCTACACGAACATACTTCGTTGAAGATGGTGTTTTTTTTTTGGAAATTCATGTAATGATCTCAATTTTTACCAACAGGAGGGCATGCCCATGATAAGCATTCATGTCAAATTTTAAGAAAATATATTTAAAATCATAATTTAAATAGGAACATAAAATTGTTATTAATTTTCCCTATTTCCATGCACGCCGGCCCAGTCTGGTGGCCTCCTGTGGAAAAAATATTTATTTCGTGAACTCTTTTCAAATCAATGAACTTTCTTGAATTTAGCGATTTTTTGTCAAATTCATGAATTTGTTTTTTAAATTGGTGAACTTTTTCGTCCTTTGAGATAGGGGTGGGCATAAAAACTAACCTACCGAAGACAGAACCGAATAAACCAAAAAATTGGTTTTTTGTGTTCGTGTTGGAATTTTTTTTGCAACATGCAGCGACCCGTGCGCGCATGCGGCAGTGACGTCAATTACATGGGCCAAGCTGATCAATTTTGCAAACAAAATAATGAATTTACAAAAAAGTTTACGAATTTAATTTTTCCGTGAAATTAAAAAATGTTCATCGATTTGGAAAAAGTTCATGAATTTGACCAAAGTTCATGAATTTGATGAAAATTTGCGAACTTGAAAAAAATCATTCATTTGAAAAATGTTCACAGATTCAAAAACTAAAACCACGTATTTGAGAAGGAAATGTTCATTAAGAAAAGAAAATGAAAAGATAAAAAGAAGAAGAAATAAAGAAAAATAAAAAATAAATAAAACCGAAGAAAAAAAGGTCAAACAAACAAAAAAGAAGAAGAAAACTAGACTGAGAAGATGCACAATAAGAAGAATAAAAGAAGTAACTAGGTACAACAATTGAACTGTCCTACTTGCTTAAATTGGGTGGAAGTAAACCAAGAGTTGGAATTCAAATCCAACCTCACTCACCTATTTTTTGAAGTTATTAAATAAATGGGCCAGGCCCCGGACGGAGGGGAGTGCGCGCTGGCTTGTGTGATGGGCTGTGTATGTCTATGTACAACTTGCATACTGCTCTTACTAGTTAGTTGCACGTGCTTTGCACGTCAATACTTAATCATGCACAGTAATAATAAATAACTTAGCAGGGCACAGCTCACACAATATTTTTCCATTTTTCAATGAGTATTGCAAAAAAAGATCCATGGATGTTATAAATAAAGCATAACATAGGAGTGATGCTATCATAGACAAATTAGTCACTATTTATTCAGGTAAAACCGATATATGATTAATTCAAATATTTTGTTATTTATTAGTTGTGTGAAATTGCAAATCAGAGCACGATTTCACCTAACGTCTGATGCCCGAGATAGGTGCGCTTGCTAGGCCGAGCCAGGAGTGTCGGAACCGGGGACGACGCGAGAAACATCACTATCGGTGGAGGGGAGTCATAGGTTGATGGGTTCGGGTGCAATGGGGCTGGCAGGAGCTTGCTGGCGATGGAATTGGTGAGTTTTAGAGGGAGGCCAAGAGGGCAGAGGAGGTGGAGTCTAGAGGGCAAGGCAGTGCTTTGTTGGGTCGGTGCCGGGCGATGGTTACATAAAGAAGAGGAAGAACACGAAAATGAGGGGGAATATGAAGTTCAAGCCGATGGACCTGAATCAGACTGGGGACAAAACTTACTAAAATAAATTGATTTTAGGCACGTGACATGTTTTTTTTTTGAAGTGAGGCACGTAACATGTAGGTGGCCCCTAAATGCAACATTTGAGGGAGTTCTTAAATTTATTTTTGCTTGTCATTTTATCTAGAGATATTCACATGCCCTTTACCCCAGTCGGTGCACGATGTTAATAAAACCCCGAAATAAACAATTTATCTCTTTATCCTATACTTGTGTTACATTCTTTTATTTTCCTTTCAGATAGTTTCCAACATGTAAATTTGATCCTTATGTCAGGCCCATATAGCGGACGATGTGAACGGTACAGAGGTGCAACATTACTAAATATTAAAAATATTTATAGATTTTTTTAATATTAAAATAATCACAACTCACTCATCTTAAATCTAAACAAGAAAATGATAATAAATTATTTTGGGACATTCTAAAATATGTGGTTCGCTTTTTTATCTAAGACACATATGTGCTTTATGAAATAATTGTATCATCAACATATATTTGTTGTGATATTGATTTTGATATATAGAAAATCCTCTATTCATATTATGTCCATGATCCTTATGTCAGGCCCATCTGATGAAACGTAAAATTATTTGGTGGGGATAATACATATTTAATTGTGTGCACACATTATTTAAATATAGTTCGATAAGCAATGTAATAATAGAAGAAATGTAAAATTATATCTGGGTTTGTCTAGGACACATCTAGATGTGACATAGTTATGTCACATCTAAGCTATGTTCACTCTGTTTGTGGTCTATTTTTTGTCCTAGTTTTTTTTTATTTCTTGTAGCTGCATTATATATTTGTGGGAGCTTAGATATGACATTTTTTTAAAAACATCTAGATGTGAATTAAACAAACTGATTATATTTACCTTAGAGAAGCATACCTAAAAATAAGAACGGAAAAGTATATTGGCAGGGAGACCAGCAGGACGTTTTTCTTTGTTTTTTTACAGCGAACAAATCAACACAGATAGGTGTTCATTTTTTATTATCCAGCCAAATCGTAGAGACTTGAAGCATTTTGAGGTTAGACTTTTTTTGCCTGGAGGTTTCTACCGAGTTGGCCTTTCCTTCGCTTTGCAGGTTGTGCAGAGAATCAGGCAGAGTAGCTATCAATTGTTTTTAATAAAAAGAATCCTGAGCTTGCTGGAACGATGCAGAATAGGCCCCATATGTTACATGCTCAGTCCCAGTCTGGAGGCTACCATGTGCGCATGCAGGAGCCAACTGCACCACGGCGAATCCCTAGAATAACAACTGTTGGATTTTCTTATCCAACGGTATATATTGCACCAGAACCCGAGCAAACAAACGTAAGCCATTCGATTGAAACTATCCAACAGTCCATATTGTGAGTTACTCGTGAGAGTGGCGTTACTGAAAAGGGCGGCAGCTGAACATGGTATCCTGTTCGTCGGTCCATCCATGGGGATTAGTGCAAGTGGGTCCGTGTCAGCATATACGGGCTTTGTAAAATGGATTCGATGGGTACAATACGGAAGTGAACAGTGATGTACGCCAGCCAGAAGACGGCAGGCAGTAACGAGGACGAGCCGATCCGTGGCTCGGGTCCGTCACTAAGATCTGACCCCGGATCAGGAACGTAATGGCGTCGTTTGCTGCGAAGACAGTGCCGTCCATGGCTCAGTAAATGCTGGTTGGTAGGCGTACTATGAAGCAAATGCAAGAAACCATGCGGGGGGGGGGGGGGGGGGGGGGTATTCAGTTTCCCCATTTCCCCTTCCGAGCCGCACCCTCTCGAGCTAAAGAACCGGCGACAGGCGAACCCCATGGCGGTGGCGGGGGGTGAGGCGATGTATGCCGGCGTACTACAAAACGGAATGGAATTTCTGATAGATCCAGTGGACAGGTACACTTCCTCCATTAGATTTGCTCTGTTCCATTTGTTTGGGGGGCAGGGCAGGGGCGGGGGTTGGTCGGCGGGTGGTGGCGCATAAGGAGAAATCGCTGACTGTTGTTCGATCTGCTGGCTATGGCGTAGGTTCTCACTGACAGAGGTCACAGCCGATGTTGAGCGGCCAGATCCTATGGTGCTAATGGACGTGCGGCGGTCAGCACCGCCTGCAGCCGACTCGTCGTGTGCTGTGGTATTTGGCAACCTCGGTGATTGTTCAGAGCAGAACAAAGCCGCCCGCAAGAGGAGAATTTCACCAACCCAGTCTGTGGAGTCCACGGGAAAAGTGAACCCGCAAGCACCTGGGTGGACGAGGAGGTATGCATGAAAAATCGGATTTAAATTCATTATAGATTTAGAAATGAAAATAGGAAGATGTGTCAATGAGCAAACAAGCAGTGTAGAAAAACAATTTCCCAGCTATGCAGAAATGATCTTATGCGAACAAAATGAGCATGTTCATTTGTGTAGTGCAAGTTAACAAAAATCTGAATTTACTTAAGAATATGTAAAATTATCACCAGATTGCGAATTGGGCGTGCTCTTGAAGATAGAACACCCTGTGTCGGTAGAGTAACACCTTTGGAAGAAACAATTAGGAGATATGCTGACAAGCCTACGGAAAATGTAGTAAAACCAGAGATTGGGATGAGTTTTGATTCGCTTGGAGAAGCATACGACTTTTATAACCTTTATTCTTGGGAGCTTGGATTTGGTATAAGGTATGGCAAGAGCCGTTTGAATGTTGAGCGGACAAAATGTATGCAAGAGATCGTCTGCGGATGCTCGGTCAGTACTATTGTCTTAACATCCACCGACAGGGGACAGGTTGCCGCTTGGTGGGGCTCGTGACGGCAACGGGACGGGAAGGCCCAGGAAAGTTTTCGATCCATCCACGAAAACCCCGTCCCGCTTGGGCGTGGCCGTCAAGTGCCCATTCAATACGTGGGGCCCATCATCAAATACGGGAGGGATATAATCTCTACAATACGGAAATACACGTGGATCCCGAGAAGGAGCAACGGCTGTGATTCCGGCCTCAGCTGTTCCCTAGACCAGAAACGGATTTTCGCTTTATCATGCTCTATCCACCTTGAGTTCCTAGCTGCTCATGCTTATATGTGTGTGTGTGTGTGTCTGTGAGTTACCGTTCAATGTTGCATGGACGGAGGGTTACTATATAAATTCCGGACGGATGTCAGGCTACCTTTGTGATGTACACATGCAGTTTGGACTTTATCATGGTCTATCGACCTTGTGTTCCTAGCTGCTCATGCTTATATGTATGTGTGTGTGTGTGCGTGCGTGCGTGTGTGTGTGTTACCGTTCATTGCTGCATGGACGGAGGATTATATATAAATTCCGAACGGAATTCATGCTACCTTATTATATGTCAATTAGATAGCTAAGCTAGCAAATCAATCTTTTATGCTTAATTTGTCAGAATGGTGCTATTCATTAATGCCAGTATATCTGCAAAGTTTAGGTGAGAGATTGGAGGAAACCAACATGCTAGTGAGCGGGCTTCTCCCACTGTGACACAACCAGTGCGAGGATTCCTTCTAGGACGTACTCCCCCCATTCCACAATGTAGTGCTTCATTTATCCCCGTGCTTCAACTTTGACCGTAAATTTAACTACCAAGACCGATTGCGGCGGGAGCAAAAGTTATATCAGTGAATTCATATTCGAAAGAAGTTTTTAATTATGTAACTTTTTCTCCCGCCGCAGTCGGTCTTGTTCGTAAAATTTATGGTCAAAGTTCGACATCGGGAAGCGCGGGCGCACTATATTTTGGAATGGAGGGAGTAGTATCTATTAGGTGACATAGACCCTATAGGTGCAAGGTGTTGACGAGGCTCCTGATACAACAGCCGGTCCATCGCCTGGGAGTTTGATTGTTGTGGAGGTTATTGTGAGCAGTTCTGCATACGTTGTAAGCAAGGTTGGCACTTAAGTTGGTGCCCTGCAATCGGATAATGAGCTCTCGTTCCGTCTTGCGCAAACACACAGAAGCAGGGCAGACGGGCAGGTAGGAGGGATTCGGCTTGCCTGCTCCCTCTCCATGCTCCCATATATGTTCCTACTTCATCCTACGGTTGTCTTTTTTCCTTTTTTCTTTTTAATTTAATCATCTTCCCCCCTGATTTTAAGGAGATGAAGGACTATAACCTGAACTTCGTAGGACACTAGAAAAGGGAACACCGATTGACAGTCACCTGACATTTATAGTCGATAGATGCATTTTTTTGTCACGTATCACTAGAGGTGCCCTTTACATTAGGCGATATTTGTACAACAATCATGTCTAATGAGGTCTGGAGTGTGATTGGCCGAGGCTGTTGGAGACAATCGAGTTGGAGTGCCAGCCCATTTATGTTTTTGCATGTCTAGTTCCAAAGATTGATTATTATATTACTTTGTTAGATGGTCAAACCCACTGTGTGTAAATACATTATATATGTGGACATGCATTCGTGTTGGTACGTACGTACATGATGCAGGTTAGTGAGCCAACCCCAGTTTGCTTCCAAGAGACCGGTGCGATGTATATGCATGACATGACAGCCATAACAAGCTGTTAGACAGTTAGCTAGCCATAGAGATAGGATCTAGTTCAGTTTAAACTCATTGTAATCTATCTCTCCCTCTATTGATGAGGATGCCATAGCAAGAGGCGATGCATGATGGTGTCATTCGCAGACCTGCCACCTGCATTCACTTGCTAGGACGGCATGAGGCTGCCGGAACGTCCTCTCTGAGATTTTGGCGGTGCTGGTGCCCTTGCTCCCTCGTTAATAACGTCACCCTGTATATTACACTGTTGGGATGGTGGAAAGTGGAGGCTGCGGTACTGATGGTGTTTTTCAAGTATCTAGTTTCGAGCTCCGGCTTGAATACCCTAGGTCTGATCTTAATTGGTTATATCTGGCAATGGTGATGTTTTTGCGTTGTTACCTTGTTGAAGGCATTGCTTGGAGTTTGCCTGGACATAATCTTCACGGTGAAAACTCATGATCTGACATTCAATTGTCGGATCCCGTGACGGCAGCGCTTGCGCATCGTTCCCTTCCTGAGAGAGATGATTGGTGCTGATAGTCTTTTTTCCCTGCACCTAGGTATAGCGTCGGTCTTGTATGACTTTTCTTTTGCCAATGTGATTCTCTGTGTGTGTTAGTATTGGTTGTATGCATCCTAGTTATGCAAAGGCCGAGTGTGTTCTTATTGTGTTTTATTTCCCGTTGATGCTACATTATGAGTCGATAAAAACACCCTTTGTCGAAAAGTCTCTCCCGCTGTACCTTCTCTCCTTGATCTCTTGTAACATATTGCAGGATTGTGCTCTCTCTTGTACGCCATGGCATGATGTTGCCCCCTATATACCAACGCGGCCACCAAACTTACACAAGCAGTAGACATGCCCTGACCAGTCCCCAAATGTATTACACTGTGTTTGCTGAACTATCTGATGCTCAACACCAAGACCAAACACTACTGGAATCGTCATGTATGCCGAGTGCCAAGAACACTCAGCAAAGGGCCAAAAACCCTCGGCAAAGTCTTTGCCGAGAATTGCACTCGGCAAAGCCCACCTGGCGTACACCTCTTCGGCAAACAGATTTTTGCCGAGAGCCACTTGTCGGACACTCGCAAAGACATTGCCGAGTTTCAAATAGAGGCGCTCGGCAAAGAAAAATGATCAGAAGAAACAGAGCAAACGGCGCTATAGCCACATGGCGCAGGAGGTTTGCCGAGAGCGCCACTCGGTAAAAGTAGTGAATAAAATAAAAAAAATTGCACCGCCCGATCCCGTCCCAGATTTAATCGTGGCCAAATCCAGTCGCCGGCGCTGCTCCCATCGCGTGTGCCCCGCCCATGCACCCGTGGTGGTCGCCGTAGTGCCGCATTGGCCGCGTTGGTGAGCTGCGCACAGGCCTCCGACGTTCAGGGAAGGCACAGATCGAGAGGAGGACGGCGAGATGCAGTGTTGCACGGAGCAGCCGCCTCCTCACGCCTTGCGTCAAAGCCACCGGACTGATGCTGCTTGCACACGTGCTTGACCACCTGTTGCTGTCGTGGCCAAGGAAGAGGAGCAGCAGCGGCGGCCGGGGCTGTTGTTGCTTGCGCGTGCTTGCTGCTGCTTGGTGCTTCGGCCGATGCTTGCGGCTGCGCCGCTGCTGTCCAGCGAGGAGCAGCGAGTGTAGCCTGCTGCTGCTGCTTGGGTGAAGAAGAAGAAGAAGAAGAAGAAGAAGAAGAAGACAGGACCTGTGGCGGCGCGAGGAGCGGCGACTCCGGCGAGGCAGCGAAGAGATGAGGCGTGAGGTGCTGGCTGCGGCTGTGCACTTGAGGAGATAAGGGAGAGAGAGATGAACCAGGAGCACCAATCAGGACATGCCATGTCATCGATCCATGACTTCAAGCATTGGCCAATCAGAAGCAAGCAGCTGAATGTGTGCTTCTTTGTCCATTCTAAAAATTAAAAAAGAAAATGAATAAAATTTCAAAAAATCAAATCCTTTGACACTGAGTCCTTTCACATGTAATAGTTTCCACGAAAAATTTGAAACTTAGAATAAAACAATTTTCTTACTTCATTTGCCTTTTTGCAAGTAAAAAAAATCTAGTTTTTGACACATAGAAAATGAAAATAAAATGATTTTTTTGTACAACAAATTATAAAATCCAAAATCCATTGTTTTTATTGGCGAGATGTACCTATGTGCCAATTTTCAACACATTATCACAAATTTTGCAATGAATATGGCCTTGGCCATAGTCACTTAGCTTGAAAGTCATAAATGTTTATACTTGCTATGCCGATTTGTGAAGATTTCTTTTTTCAACATTGTCATATTGCAAGTTTGAAATTTTTCCTCGCTACTAGTACCCATAAAAGGACTCCATAGGAAATTATTGCATTTTTTGAACTTGTATTCTTTTTCTTTTATTTTCTCCAAAACGGGGTCAAAATGGTCGGCATGGCTATTCATGTAAAGGGGTCGAATCTCTCAAAACTCTAAGTGGTTCTTACATATAATGACTACTTGTGTACCTAGAAATATTTTTTAAATTTTTTAGGACATAGCTATCACACACTTGTGGTTCAAATTTGAATTACTTTCGGGAAATCAACATAAAGTCGTTTAAATGTGTGAAAATAGATAGAAAACTAGAAAATTCATGAAACTTGGGAAATGTGCATAAAGTATGGTCTACTTACTGTGATAATTGGAGTGGTGCAATTTTGCACCCTATTTTTTGTACTTGCTTCACAAAAAACACCCATTTTTTACACTTAGAAAATGAAAAAAAATTCTTTTGTAAAAAAAAGTTGAAAAATCTATTTCACAACATTGATTGTAATGTCAGATGCACCTATGTGTCTAATTTTGGATCATTAGAATAGACTATGCAATGAATATGGCCATCACCTTGGTCCTTTAACTTGAAAACCACGAATGTTCATACACGGTAGTCCGTTTTGTGAAGGATTTTTTTTCAAATTTTTTATATTGAAAGTTTGGCATTTTTCCTCATAAGTAGTACACATAAAAAGACTCCATGCGAAAGGATTGCATTTTTTAAATTTATATTCTTTTTCTTTGATTTTTTTCCAAAACGGGGTCAAAATAGTCGACATGGCTATTCATCACAAGGGGTCGAAACTCTCAAACTCTAAGTGGTTCTCCCATATAATGACTACTTGTGTACTTAAAAATATTTTTTTTCCAATTTTTTTTACTGAGCTATCACACACTTGTAGTTCAATTTTGATTTACTTTCGGGAAATTGACATAAAGTCATTTAAATGTGCGAAAGTAGCTAGAAAACTAGAAAATCCATGAAACTTGTGAATTGTGCATAAAATATGGTCTACTTACTGCAACAATATGAGTGGTGCCATTTTGGACCCTATTTTTTGTACTTACTTTACAAAAAATCCCCAATTTTGACACTTAGAAAATGAAAAAGGATTTTTTGTACAAAAAAGTTGGAAACTCTATTTGGCAACATTGTTTGTAATGTCAATAGTCACCTATGTGTCTAATTTGGGCATATTATAAAAGATTATGCAATGAATATGGCCATTACCTTGGTCATTTGAATTGAAACCATAATTGTTCATACATGATAGCCCGTTTTGTGAACGAATTGTGCATAAAATATGGTCTACTTACTGTGATAATTGGACTAGTGCCATTCTGCACACTATTTTTGTACTTCACAAAAAAATACTCATTTCTTATTCTTAGAAAATTGAAAATGGTTATTTTGTAAAAAAAATGGAAACTTTATTTGGCAACACTGTTTGTAATGGCAAGATGCACCTATATGGCCAATTCACCACATTATCATAAACTATGCAATAAATATGGCCATCACATTGGTCATTTGAGACCAAGCATTTACATGGCAAAAAGTGTAATTAATATGACCTCAAATGAAAAAGTTCTCAACATGAAAAATTTCCATCTCGTCAAAATGAACAACTTTGATTTTTGGAACATCTTCATCCGAGGTCGTATGCAACCTGTATAGTTAAAACCGTGCAGCGTAGTGAAGACCCACTTTTGCCGAGTGTAGCACTCGGTAAAGACCCCCTTTTGCCGAGTGTAGCACTCGGTAAAGATCCTATTTGCCGTGTTTTATTGTTTTACCGAGTGTTTTGTCCACGACACTCGGCAAAGTACCTGTTTGCCGAGTTTTGCTATTTTGTCGAGTACTTTCTGCTTGGGACTCGGCAAAGATACTATTGCCGAGTGCCCGGCATAATGCACTCGGCAAAGAGCCTAACACTCGGCAAAGAGAAAAATTCCAGTAGTGAAACTGTGTTTGCTCTACTATCTGAGTCTCTGACACAGTCCCTGAGCACGAACGTGCTTAGTTTGGATCGAGCCTCAGGCCCGTCAATAACAATCTCGTGCCCTTCCCAAATCTGGTTCGGCATTGTTTGCTTTCTAGTAACCTTCCATATGCCCTATCAGGTTAACTGCTTGACATGCAACTGAGCTAACTAGTCTTTTCTCCTACATGTACATATCATATAAGCAGGGGCGGAGCCAGGATTTTGGTAAGGGGGGGGGGAGGGGGGGGGGGGGGGGGAATTGAGTTGATAAAAGAATTGTCTAGAGCGAAAAATAGGTACCATAATACTATGATAATACGTCCCTTTGAGGCCATAAAAACATGTATACATTTGTATTAGTTTAAATTTGGCTCTACCATTATCAATAAGAAGAAAAAATTAACAATTTCATCCAAAGCGAAGTTAACTACTAATTTCTTCCAACGTAGATTTTCATACAATACCGAAGAAATCATCTCCTATTTGGCGATTCTTAAAAAACTAACTAAGCTTTAGAGTGTTTGAGAGCGCTTTCTACTCTATATTCACAACTGCCCAAGCCAAGTTTCAGAAATAGCCTCACAACACAAACAAAAGAACTGAATCTGATGTATAATTTTGACACATCAAGAACTAAAATTTGATGTATAATTTCAAGATGTAGAAGAACTAAAATTTGATGTATAATTTCAACATGTACAAGAACTAAAATCTGATTTATTATTTCGACACGTACAAGAACTAAAATCCATTAGCATCACAACAGAAGAATTGAGAGAGATCAATATGTTAATCACTAATGCTACTGCTAACCTTGGGTAATTCCTTCCGGACTGAAGAATTGCGGAGGGCAGCCTGAGGCATAGCTCTTCGTCCCATCGCGGCACACATGCGGTTTAAATCTAATCACAGAGGCGGTGAGGGGCGGCGGTAGCAAGGGCGAGGGGAGGAGCGGAGGCGGCAGTAGGGGCGTAGGGTTAGGAAAGGCAGCGGCGCAACGCTATTCACACAGAAGAGGCTAATCTATAATACATAAATAGTTGATCCCCACTATGTCTAATTCTCTCAACATGCAGCCCTCCACATCACGAAATGTGCCATGTCATCATCCACTAGAACTATTTTGTAGCACATGCATAACCCAATTTAATTATTCCATCTCTAATAGTCCAACGCACATGCATATTCTTTGTTCACATAGAATTACTTCCGAAAATAACAGCTTTCGATTTAGATCATTTCATGCATATAGAATGTATCCAAAATTAATCTTTAAAATCCCGCAGCAACGTGCGGGGAAGTCACCTAGTTACGCAAGGGCCTGGAAGCCATCTGTCCACTCGTGGGCTGTCTCATGGGCCTTTTCTTCTTTTCTCATTTTATTACGCTTGTGATGGGAGATTGGGAGGGGCCAAGTAGGTGCAATTATATGAGTTTTCGCTAATTAATCACTGCCTATTAAACGTCCCTTCGATCATTAGGGGGGGGGGGGGCAGGCCCGTGCTCGCCCCCCCTTATCTCCGCCACTGCATATATGGAACTACAACAACTTCCAACCACCACAAAGTTTGCCGCCTTTCGTTCATCACATCATTTATTTAACGTGTACCATGTATCATAAAATGTAGACAAGCAATTGCAGGGACTCTGCTTTTTCGTTATAGTGGAGAGAATAACAAGTTACAATTTAGTAAGTTCAGATACATACCGAAGTCCTGAACAACACACCGTCTAAGAAAAATACACACTAGGTTTTTTCCTACCCAATTTTTTTTACCTCCTCTCGCTAGCGCAGCCACCGTCTTAGGTGAGGCCCTCTTCCCTTTGAATGTTCACCGGTTAATCTCCTTCCATAGGTTACAGGCAACGTAGCCAGCCACTGTGACCTGCCACATCGTCTGTGGACCGTATCATACAATATTCATGTTAGATATGTCATTTCTTTAGGGTAATGTACAACGGCATCAATTATGTTGTTCTCTCATGCATTGTGCATTTGTCTAGGCATGCTTCTCAGGTGTCTTTTCTCTCCAGTTGAAACATGAACCAGATGAAAGCAAGAAGATGTAAGATACATGCACATGCGGCAAAGTTGGTTATAATGACTGATCTCTCGTGATCATGCTAGCTTTTGTGTGAAGCACAATTTTATGATACACTCATTCAGTTTGGACTTTATCATGCTCTATATATGCACCTCAAGTTCCTGTGTGCCATGCTTATAAGTGTGTATACCATTTATTGTTGCTTGGACGAAAGCCTCTATGTATACATCCCCAGTTGATTTCATTTGTACGAGGTTGCATTTCAATCAGCTAGCTAGAAAAGAAGTCAGCTAGCAGCCAATCTTTGTGTTTAATTGCTCTGGAGTAGTATACTCGTGATTATGTGGGAGACTGGAGAAACCAGCAAGCTCGTAGGCAGGCTTCTCCCACTTCAACCTAACCAGCACAAGGTTCAACATCGCCTTCTTTTGTGACACAGAAGAAGAAAAGAAGAGAAGAAAGGCAAGGGAGGCGAAGCCGATGGTGAAGAAGGTGAAGTAGGAGAGGATCTCCGGCTTCCCCGAAGTCGCTCTCCTTCTCCTGCGGGAGCAGCGCCTCTGCGACGTCGCCCACCATGCGCTCTGCCCTGCGATGGTCGTCCATGTCAAGCTCCTGTTGAAAATATGAGCAAGTTACTACGAGATTTAATCCGAATAATTAGTAGATAAATCATGACTACAGTACCAGAGATTAAACTAATCATGCGAACTATCATAGCAGATGAACAGATCACATCTAGGGCACATACTAGAAACATAAATTCTACCACGATCTCGAACAGGAAGGATAGAATCACGTACGATGCAGCGGGAGCAGCACCGCCGGCGTTGACGTTGTTGCCCATGTCGTCGAGGATGAGGTTGCCGAGGTCGGGGAAGAAGTCGTCGTTCGCGAAGTCGTCGCTGCCAGCAGTCGTGTGAACCGTATCATACAATATTCATGTTAGATATGTCATTTCTTTAGGGTAATGTACAACGGCATCAATTATGTTGTTCTCTCATGCATTGTGCATTTGTCTAGGCATGCTTCTCAGGTGTCTTTTCTCTCCAGTTGAAACATGAACCAGATGAAAGCAAGAAGATGTAAGATACATGCACATGCGGCAAAGTTGGTTATAATGACTGATCTCTCGTGATCATGCTAGCTTTTGTGTGAAGCACAATTTTATGATACACTCATTCAGTTTGGACTTTATCATGCTCTATATATGCACCTCAAGTTCCTGTGTGCCATGCTTATAAGTGTGTATACCATTTATTGTTGCTTGGACGAAAGCCTCTATGTATACATCCCCAGTTGATTTCATTTGTACGAGGTTGCATTTCAATCAGCTAGCTAGAAAAGAAGTCAGCTAGCAGCCAATCTTTGTGTTTAATTGCTCTGGAGTAGTATACTCGTGATTATGTGGGAGATTGGAGGAAACCAGCAAGCTCGTAGGCAGGCTTCTCCCACTTCAACCTAACCAGCACAAGGTTCAACATCGCCTTCTTTTGTGACACAGAAGAAGAAAAGAAGAGAAGAAAGGCAAGGGAGGCGAAGCCGATGGTGAAGAAGGTGAAGTAGGAGAGGATCTCCGGCTTCCCCGAAGTCGCTCTCCTTCTCCTGCGGGAGCAGCGCCTCTGCGACGTCGCCCACCATGCGCTCTGCCCTGCGATGGTCCTCCATGTCAAGCTCCTGTTGGAAATATGAGCAAGTTACTACGAGATTTAATCCGAATAATTAGTAGATAAATCATGACTACAGTACCAGAGATTAAACTAATCATGCGAACTATCATAGCAGATGAACAGATCACATCTAGGGCACATACTAGAAACATAAATTCTACCACGATCTCGAACAGGAAGGATAGAATCACGTACGATGCAGCGGGAGCAGCACCGCCGGCGTTGACGTTGTTGCCCATGTCGTCGAGGATGAGGTTGCCGAGGTCGGGGAAGAAGTCGTCGTTCGCGAAGTCGTCGCTGCCAGCAGTCGCGCGAGTGCGCTCCCCAAAAATCTGATCGCCCCTCTCCCGTAGGCGGGGTTCCGGAGGCCTGCTGTCTCTTCTCCCGGTGCACGCCGAAAGGAGGGATGGAGAAGACTTGCTTGGGGGCGCAATGATCTGGAACGGTAGTGAGAAACTGTACGAAGCGACGGCGGCTAGGGTAGACGTCTGCCTGACTATATATTGCGGGCCGGGTAGGTCGTGGGAGTAAACCATGATCCAAAAGAATCGGAAACGGTTCAGTGTAATTAGCGCGCCCTTATTAATTTTTCCCGAGCAGCAAAAATATAGACAACGTGCATAGCTCTGTCCTCAGCTCGGCTCAATCCCGCAACCCGTGGCGCGGCGAGCGAGAAGGAGGAGGAGCGCGCGTGTAGGTCTCCTCTTCTCATGCTCATACAAATGATAAAAGAGCTCACCTTATAAAGAGGTGCAACTCTCTCTCAACTTCCGGGGTGAGATTAAACTTTAGCCTCACTCACTCCACTCACATGTGTGTATGAATGAATCAAAAGAATTTTAGAATTTTAGTTGGGTTTTGGGCCAAAGGCCTACTAGCAAAATTCTAACAGCTCCTCTAGCACGGTTTCCACCGGGAAGTGAGGGGAGACGTGATGGACGTTGGCGAGGATGCGGAGTGCCGCTGCACGCGCCACCAGATCCACCTCCGCTTACTGCGCTGCAGGCTGCAGCTCTCTACAGGCCCGAATCGCGCCGCCAAGTGTTGGAAGAAGAAGGCCAGGTGGTTCGGCTTCCCTTCATCGAAGGCGCTGTACCCTGTACGGATGAATCGCTGGAGACCGAGGACATCCATGTCCTCGTTCAGCCTCCTGTACACATCCTGTAGCGCCTCCATATCGCCATGTTCCACACTGGAGCTAAGCAACATTAATCAGCAAAAATTAGCTACAAGCTATGTCAACCATATCGCCATGTTTTCAACTATGGATGTCTCCTTTTCTGCTGTGGCTGGTAGTCAGGGCCAACCTGATGATGGCCCTTGATCCCAATCTGCACCCAGTTTCTTAATTGGTGCTTTTTATGAGAGGTTTTGTTATGTGTTTTGAGTATCGCACGTGGCCAGCCTAATGCAAAAGATGGCCAAATTGGAGAGTTCTTGTTCTGGTTTCCTCCCATCTCTTGGATTGAAATCAATATTTTTTTCTTGAGAAAATCTTTGTACTCCATGGGCCTAACTGTTTGACACGCAAAAAAGTGAACGTTAACTAGTGGTTCCTCTTGCATGTGTGTACCTTATATGGAGCTACATAAACTTCCAACCACAACAAATTTCTCCTTTCTATTTGTACCGGATTATCACATCTTTTTCTTAAATTGTATGCTGTATTATACAATATTCATGTAAGATATTTCAATTGTTTGCGCCAATGTAGAGTGAGATCAATTTTTTTAATTCTCTCAGGCATTGTGCATATGTCTAGGCATGCTTATTTAGCGCATTTTCTCTTGGGTTGGAAGTTGGAACTTGGACTGGATGATAGCAAAGACGATGTAAGAAAGGGTTGAGGGTGATACACATGCTACAAAGTTACAACGACTAACTCCATGGAACTGATCATTCTGGTTTTTGCAGAGAACACTTTTGTGATGTACACAAGCAGTTTAGACTTTACCATGCTCTGTGCACCTTGAGTTCCTAGCTGCTCATGCTTATATGTGTATAAGAGTTACCCTACATTCTTGCATGGACGGAGGGTTACTATATAAATTCCAGACAGATTTCATTTGCCACCTGATTGTATGTCAATTAGCTAGCGTAATCTATCAGAATGGTGCTATTCATCAGTGCTAGTATATTTCCAACGTTTAGGTGAGAGATCGGAGGAAACGAAAATGTTAGTGGGCAGGCTTCTCCCACTGCAATACAACCAGCGCACGGTGTGTTGCTCTGTTTCCTTCTACGACGCAGTAGTCACGAGGTGAGATGAAGCTATAGGCGCAAGGTGTTAGCAAGGCTCTCGATACAACAGCCTGTTCATCGCGTGGGAGTTTGATTGAAATGAAGGTAGCTATGAGCATATCTGATTATAGACGTCGTACGACAGAAAGCAAGGTGGTCGCTCCATGATGTCGGCGCCCTGTAATCAAAACTGCAATCAGAACGGGAGTCCCTGTTCAGTACTAGACGAACTTCATCGGCAGGGAGCGACACTCAATTGGCAGGAGTACTCCAACCCGATCCTTGGCGGACAGAAGAAGAGGTGGCTGCGATTGACAAGCACCTGCTGCGACACAACGTAGCCTTGTGAGCCTTTAGATAGGACATAAAAACGTGTGGCACCGCCAAAGGCAGGTGATATTTGTACAACCACCATGTCCGGAGTGTGTTTGGCTGAGGCTACTGGAGATAATCGAGTGGCGCTATTCGTCATTCTGGGTAAGGAATGATTATTCTTCACCCCTTTCTATTTTGATGTCAATACACCATATTTTTAGTTTTTGTGAATTTTGTCTTATTTCATACGTAAAGAGAGAATGTAAGAAAAATATATAATCGCCGTAAAAAATATTTAAAGACATAGTGTAAAACATACATAAAATGTGATATTTCTGGTCTTATAACCTATTTTTGTTTCCTTATACTAAATTTTACATAGTGAATCAATTTGAATGTAACTATTTGTATTTCAAACATAATTTACTATGATGCGATTGTAAAATTACCTCGGATGAAGAATAACTTATTCTGCACCCTGTGTGATGAATAATATATATATATATGTATATACATAAACATTATTTTGATCACGGGATCAGAATAATATTCTGATCACAACCTGAACTACCTGAGTAACGCATCTGAACTTCCCTTTATACGAACCTGACCTTAGGGCTATCTTCGCAACCGTGTCTCCCCGCGCGAACTATTCTAATTAGTTGTGTTCTATATGATGTTAGTGTAATCTACAAACACTTTTTAGCAACTAAATGCCCGTTTTAAATGGGAATCTCGCTCGTTGGCGGATTTTCTTCTCGGGTTGTGATGAAATTACGTTTTTTGCAATTTTACTGCCTGAGTTATTCGACTTGAACTTCTCCTAGTGCTAGGTTGAACTTCCGCCAACATTGCCCAAATGAGGCTTGCAATATACCGTTGGAAAGCTATGGACACTAGTATCATGACCCAAGTTAAATTTTTGGCAAAATATAAGCGGTTTAAGAGCAGTTTTAAAAACCATTTTTTCGTCATACAAAAAACGTGAATCGTATTTTCGATCGCAATTCTAAACAGTTTATCGAAATGAGGCAAATAATATGGATTGGAAAGCTGATGTGTAAAACCGCTCCTTCCACATGTTGAAACTTTTCTCTAATTCCCTATGGTTAAAGAATAATTTGGAAAATCGTAAAATTTCACAAACTAAACAACCGAGTTCATATTTTCGATGTCATTTCTAAACGGCTAATCCAATTGAGGCAAATGATATGGCTTTGTAAAGCTTATGAAAATGCGCTACTTTCTCATGTTGAAAGTTTTTTTAGTTTTGAACGGTTTAAAAGTAATTTAGAAAACGGTACAAGTTCTATCGAGTTTCTGTATTTTTGAGCTAATTTTGTAACCGGACGTCCGAATGCAGCAAATGATATGGTGTTGGAAAGCTTGAGGAAATGCGAAACTTTTCTATATATAATGTATCTCTTAATTCCTTACTGTTTTAAGTCAATTTTGAAAATGTCTAAAAATGTATTTTCACCGTAATTTCTACAAACTTTATCGAAATGGGCAAATAATATACCATTGAAAAGCTAAGGAAAATGCGAATAAAAATCATGTTGATGGTTTCCTCTGATTCGTAGCCGTTTTCAAGTATATTTGAAAACAGCGGAATCATTCATTCTGCCTTTATCGTGAAACAAATTCTTTGAAAATGCACCGCGTCAAGAACCTGAACTTCTCGGCATGTCTACTTGAACTTCACTCTGTTTTTCACGTGCTTTTTTGCCCGTAGCTCTCCATCCACTCACCAGAACACTCACCGAAATTGAGCAAGTGATATACCAGTGAAAAGCTGCTGTGAACATGCAATTTTCCCGTGTTGATCGTTTTTCTTACTCGCGACGATTTTAAGGGTTTTTCATCTGAAATTCATCCACTGTAGTAGTTGAACTTCTTGCTATTTTCAGTTGAACTTCTGTGACGTATTTTTGTTTGTAATTTTCTCATCCATTCGTCAGTGTTACACAAATGATATTGTTTTTGTACAAATCTCTCTCACAATAAATTTTTTAACTTTCTCCAACGAAGGACTTGAACTTAAAACAACAAAGCTTCTAGACTTTGCTATTTTATTCTTTTTTAATACAAAATGCACACCGTGTAGTACATGAACTTCTGGGAGTTATCAACCTGAACTTCTCCCGGTTACATGAAAATATTTGAGTTTTTTTATGAATTTTAATCTGATTTTCTTAATCTTTTTTTATGAATTTTGAAGCGATCCATTTTTAATAGTTGAACTTCTTGTTATTTTATTTTTGAACTTCTTGTTTCCATTATTTAATAATGAGAAAAATCCGAGTTTTCTATAATTATCGAACTTCTTCATCTTTTTAATATGGACTTTCTGGTTTATTTCTTAATTTTTTATGAAATTTTGAAGCGTTCTGTTTTTAAAAGTTGAACTTCTTTGTTTTTTTATTTTTAAACTTCTTGTTTCTTATTTAATAACGAGGAAATCTGAGTTTTCTATAATCATCAAACTTCTATATCGAACGACTCTAACTTTTTTATTTGAATTTATTTTATGTACTTTTAGAAATATGAAAATTGTAGTTTCGTTAGAAACATCAAACTTCTCCACGTTTTAAAATTGAACATCTTGGTTTTATTCTTCAGTAACAAGAAAAACTGAGTTTTTAATGTACATTGAATTACTTTATTTTTTTTTAAATTGAACTTCTTGGTTTATTCTTTAATACCGGTGAAAATCTGAATTTAAAAAGGGGAAAAATCTTTTTAAAACTTTTTTTGTTATCCCATTATTTTAATTTGAACTTATTAGTTATTCTTTAGAACGAGAATGTGAGGTTTTTATCAATTTTGAACTTATCTGTTATTTTAATTTGAACTTCTTAGTTTTATTCTTTAGTAACAAGAAAAATTGAGTTTTTTGAACTTCCTTGTTTTAAATTTTTTGAACTTCTTGGTTTTATTTTTTTATAATGTGAAAAATCTGAATTTCTTATAGGCATCGAACTTCACCATTTTTTAAACTTTAACTTCTTAGTTTTATTGGTTAGTAATGGGGAAAATCCTTTTTTTTATATAAACTGCACCATTATTTTATTTTGAACTTCTAGTTTTATAGAATGGGGGAAATCTGTTTTTATAAAATCTTTTTGAAATGCTCCTCTCTTTTTTAATTTGGACTTCTATGATTTTTTTATAAACGGGGAAAATCCTTAAAAAGATTTTTGAAGTGCTTTTTTTATTTGAACTTCTTGCTCAAATTTTTTGAACTTCCAAATTTGACTTTTAGATATTAAAAACTTCTTTTTTAACGTCTGCCTGCTTCAGTTTTTTAAATTTGAAGTTCTTGTAGAATTTTGTCATGACATTTTTATGCATTTTTTGCTGTCGGTGAAATGGCCTAGGCGGTCCTTTTTTTCATTTGATGATGTTTCTTCTTTATGTACTACACGTGAACTTCGTAATTTCTGAAACATGAACTTCACATGCTATTGAAATTCAAAAAAATAGACACAACAATACACATACATTTTTGCGTGTGCCACATGGACGACCAACACATCACCAAGATTGGTACAACCATAAGTTTTCTAAAATCTGAAATTTGGCATTTAGACATAGTATAACTTCCTGGTCATTTGCCCTAGCACTAGCATTTTTGCACATCTCTAAAGCTGTAGTAGAACATATGTAAAGTCTGAACCGAAGAGAGAGGTTGACTTTTCCTGCTGCATCTGCATAAGAATCTGAAACACATGGTAGAGAGGAGTCGGGAGCAAATGACATCGAGTGGCTTTTGGGGAAGAAGGTGTATGGCTAGTGTGTTGCGTGGGGAAGAAATCCATTGGTAGGAGGAGCAGTACAGGAGGATCCTGGCCATCTCCCTGCCTCCATCCCGTCTCCCTCGCGAGTGTGGAGGCCGCCGCCATGGATGGATAGAAGAAGGGGGTAGGAGGTCACCGCCGCTGGTAGATGCAAGGGGAGGGAGGCCACCGCCGCCGCGGTGGAAGCAAGGGGAGGAAGGCCGGCGTCGCGGTGGCCTGGTTCAAGCGTGGGGGCGTCGCGGTTGCCGGATCAAGTTGAGGTGGCGGCGCGGGGGCGGATCCAGGTGAGGGGGTGGCGGATCCGGGGGCTGGCTGCTGGAGGTGCGTCGTGGACGGCGACGGCGGTGGGAGGCGCGGCGGTCCAGCGAGAGGAGTGGGCGGGGCGGGTGGTGGCGGGAGGCACGGCGGGCCGGGGAGGGGAGTGGGCGGGCCTCGCGCCGGAGGGGGCGGGGGGCGCTGGGTGGTGCGTCGTAGGGGCGGGGGACGGTGGGGAGCTCCTGTTCGGCGCCTTAAACACGAGGTAGCTGGCGCCCACTGCACCCCTTGCTGGGCCTGCCCACGAAAAAGAAAAGGGCAGCGAACATAAACCAGAAAAACGTCGCCCCCAGGATTCAAACTCCGATCGCCACAACGTTCATTAAGCTGTGCTAACGACTACAGCCACTAAACAATTACAATTGATATTAACGCTAACTGTATAAGACCAAGTGTCCGTGCTATTTATTAATCACTTAGATTTTTTTAGACGTGAATTTGAAAAGGTTCATCGACTTCGCGACAAAAGTTCGTCATTTTGGAAGAAAAGTTCACAAACTTTAAAAAACTTCATCCTTCTTTAAAATTTTTCGAAAAGAAATCATCAATATTAGAAAAGGTTCATCTATTTTGACAATAAAGTTCATCGAGTTTGAAAATTAGTTCACCGATTTTGAAAAAAGTTCTCAAATTTGAAGAGAAAAAGCATCAATTTTGGAAAAACTTCATCGGATTTGAAAAAGGTTCATCCTTTTTGAAAAACAGTTCATCAAGTTTGAAAATTAGTTCATTGATTTTGAAAAAAGTTCACAAATTTGAAGAAAAAAGCATCGATTTTGAAAAAAGTTCATCGGAGTTGAAAAAAAGTTCATCGGATATGGAAAAGGTTTATCGGATTTGTAAAAATTTCATCAAATTTGAAAAATAATCATCAATATAAAGAGAATGTTCACGAATTTGAAAAAAAGTTCAACGAATTTTAAAGAATTCATCTATTTTCGAAAAATGTCTACTGATTTAAAAAGTTGGTCGAACAAAGAAGAAGGACAAATTTTTTCTGTTCAAACAAAGAATAAAAAATAGAGCAAAACCGTTGAGAATAAGAAAAGGACGAAAAAAGAAAAAAAAAGAAAAAAGAAATAGAAAGTTGGAAAAGATGTCAGAAGAAAAGGAGGAAGAAGCAGTACCTGATCAGCTAACGCGGGTTGGTCGACTGGTTAGTGCATCGTGCTACCGACCCTCAAGACGCAGGATCGAATCCGCTCTGAACTCGGCAACGAAGGAGGCAGTGGCGGGATCTGGAAGTGTGTTTTTTCGGGGAACTAAATCGGGTCCTATATAGGCCTGACGTGATCCAAATAGTTATTCTGATCACTTTATATCTTTTCCTTAATAATAAAGCACGGATTGACTTTGTCGGGTTCAAGACGCAGGATCGAATCCGCTCTGAACTCGGCTTGATTTTTTGGTTTACCGCAGGGAAAAAAAATGAAATGATGGGCCGAGCCCAGCTAACCCGACTGCAGGCGCCCGTTTGCAGACGGTGGAGGAAACGAAGGAGGCAGTGGCGGGATCTGGAAGTGTGTTTTTTCGGGGAACTAAATCGGGTCCTATATAGGCCTGACGTGATCCAAATAGTTATTCTGATCACTTTATATCTTTTCCCTAATAATAAAGCACGGATTGACTTTGTCGGGTTCAAGACGCAGGATCGAATCCGCTCTGAACTCGGCTTGATTTTTTGGTTTACCGCAGGGAAAAAAAATGAAATGATGGGCCGAGCCCAGCTAACGCGACTGCAGGCGCCCGTTTGCAGACGGTGGAGGAAACGAAGGAGGCAGTGGCGGGATCTGGAAGTGTGTTTTTTCGGGGAACTAAACCGGGTCCTATATAGGCCTGACGTGATCCAAATAGTTATTCTGATCACTTTATATCTTTTCCCTAATAATAAAGCACGGATTGACTTTGTCGGGTTCACCGTCACAATACGCTTTTTTTCATGATTTTACGCTTTCAGTTTGAATTTAAAATATATTCGAGGTGGTACGAAATTTTGTCTCTGTTTGTGTCCAGGATATACCTAAAAATAGAACGATTCGTCCGCCGCTGGGTTTGTTATCCGTATGGGCCTCAACACGAACGGCCCAACCAAGCCGAGGGAAAAAAGTCTTAGTCAGGACTCTTCTTCACCTCCTCATCCTCTGGGCTCGGAGAAATCCTCCTCCGCATATGATGGCAACTCCTCCACCCCTACTTTCTTAAGATCCTCCTCCTCACACGAACCACCTTATTTGCCTCTTACGGGATCGTCGTAACACCTATTCCTGAGATTCGTAAGTGCGGCGTGGAGCTCGCTCGAAATCGATGCGCTCCGTGGTGGTAGCGCTCGAAGCGGACGGCCCGAGTTGGGTCGATCCGACCGCCGCCGCCAATCATTATTCCTGAGATGGAGTAGACGAGGACGAAAACCGCTCGGTAGGTGGATAGAAGGAACTGACCTGCGGATGGGGAAGAGAAGGTAGATGGGAGGAGGTGGTGGAATCATCAAGTGCATACAGTAGCCGATCGATCTCACACCGACGACACCATGGCCGCCGTTGACACCGCCATGAGGTTACGCGTCTGCTGACCCACCACCACATTGCTGCAGTCTTACGTTCTCCTCTGTCTCCTCAAATGCTTGCGGCGCGCGGTGTGTTCCAGTAACTATGTTAGAAGTAATCTTGAGTTAGAGTTGTAATAGGATTACTTGTCCGGCAGGTTGCCGTGTAATTAGATTAGGAAATACTACTCGGAGAGTTTATGCGTGAGTTCTGGTAGCTAGGAGTCGGTACTAGTAGTAGTCCGGCTAGGAGTATTAGTTTAGACGTGTACTAGTCCTTGTAGTATTAGCAGTCCTAGGTCATCTTGGCTGAGTCCGAGTTGGTTTAGGTTGAAGGGTCGGCCGCTGCTGGTGGAGTATATATATTCAGCCGGCTGTGGAGTTTTGTAACATCGTGAGAAAAGAAGAAAATAAAAAAAGGAAAAGAGAGGCACGACACGTGCCTTTGGCGAAAGTTTTCGCGTGTGCCTGTGTTCGTCTGTGATTTGATGTGATCGATCCTGTGGGCGAGTTCTAACAATTGGTATCAGAGCAAGGTTCAGGCTCGAGCGCTTGCCCCGGGGTGACGATCTACTAGCGCCTCGGGGTGGGCCATGAAGTCGCTGGATGATGCGGCGAAGAGGAGGAACAAGCGATCGTCGTTCGTCGGAGCGACAAGGAGGGAGACGGTAGGTTGTCGTCGGCAAGGCTGTGGAAGAAGATCATTGATGGGAGAGGTGGTGCCGAGGTGCGGTGCTGGAGCTCATCAAGATCGTCGTCCGGGGGAGTCGGATGAGTCAAGGTGTCGTGCGAGTTTGCACGGTCAGTCGTCGTTGCGTCTGTGAGTCGTCGTCCTGTCCAAGTGCTCGTCTTGGTGATGATTTGTTGAAGTGGAAGCGGTGTGCATGGTGTTCCGTGAGTCATGTCCATGTCCTCATGGAGCGTCCTGGTTGCGGCCAGTGTGGATTCGGTGTGATGCCGAAGGCGGACGATGGTAGGCGAAGCCATCGTAAAGCGAGGAGGTGTGCAAGCAGTGGAGAGTGCATCTATTGCAAGCAAGTACAAGGAGTATGGTGCGGACCGAGTGCAAGGCAGCGGCCAAGCAATGGTGGTGGCACAACATGACAGGGCAAGGAGGTGCGTTGCATGTTTCCAGACGGGTCATACTCAGTGTACGGATATGACGGTTGAAGATCAAGCTCGACGTGTAGTGGGACAGTGACTAGTTAAGTTGAACGACATGAAGACTGATGATGCGTCCAGTCTTGCATGTTGCACGTGTAGATGCGACCGTGTGGGCTGGTAGTCCAGATTGTATGTTGAAGTTTGGATCGACAAGTCGCGAAGCTGCAAGAGTCAAGACGAGAGGAAGCGCAAGGAGATGACATGTCAAGATTAGGGGGAGATTGTTAGAAGTAATTTTGAGTTAGAGTTGTAATAGGATTACTTGTCCGGCAGGTTGCCGTATAATTAGATTAGGAAATACTAGTCGGAGAGTTTATGCGTGAGTTCTGGTAGCTAGGAGTCGTACTAGTAGTAGTCCGGCTAGAAGTATTAGTTTAGACGTGTACTAGTCCTTGTAGTATTAGCAGTCCTAGGTCATCTTGGCTGAGTCCGAGTCGGTTTAGGTTGAAGGGTCGGCCGCTGCTGGTGGAGTATATATATTCAGCCGGCTGTGAAGTTTTGTAACATCGTGAAAAAAAAAGAAAATAAAAAAAGAAAAAGAGAGGCACGACACGTGCCATTAGCGAAAGTTTTTGCGTGTGCTTGTGTTCATCTGTGATTTGATATGATCGATCCTGTGAGCGAGTTTCAACAAACTACTGATGCAGAACGAGCGGGCCAGCTACATCCCACCTGCGCACGAAAATCTGCAGAGCCAACACATGACGCAAACTCCACCGCACGCAGTCTTCCCACGAAGCAAAAAAGAAACCCACCAACGAATGGTAGCGGCAGGTGAGCGGGATTACGGTTTGAGCGGCGCCGCCCGCGCCAAGCCTCCATCCAAAACCGCGATCTGGCGACTACTACGATTCCCTCAAGAGGCACAAGGCGCCAGACGCTCCAGGACCGTTTCCCCCGGCCACATCTCTCAAGGAGCAGGCGGCCGTCGCACAAGAGATGCCGGAGAGTGCACACCGTTGGACGACTACAAGCACAGGAGAGGACTACAATCACAGGAGAGGTGCGGCTACGTCGGAGAACACCTGATCAGGCATACCCTTCCTGGCTTCCTACGTGCGCGCGTTAGTTTCCTCTCATCTTGCTGTTCATGCATGAGTACAGGGATCTGTGGTTAAACCTAGGTCGTGACTTTCAGGGCATGCACGTGACGGCGGATTTGTGGCTGCTGGTGATTTCGCATGCATATGCAATGGATTTGTGGCTACTGTTTGCTGATGATTAGAATGCATCACGTGCACGGAAACAGCTTCGGCAACAACGATGCATCTTTTGTGTCCAACAAATGTGCTTTGCACATACAATTTCACTAAAAGTATAGCCTGATATATATACATTGAAAAATGGAATGATTCGTGTCGTCCCGTGGTCACTTAGTGCATGGATTGGATGTCCTTTCTATGCTGGTGGGTTTTCCCATCGTGATACAGACTCTTCATCATTAAGGTAACAATAACAAAGTAATACTGTAGTTTGATTCTTCACAATATACAACCTTTTTTTTCTAAACTGAAATAACTAATGCACATCTCCAGACATAAGTTGTGGATCATGGAACCCGTGTTGATGGCCAGATATGTCACAAAACCGTTAAGTTACTTTGCTCTCTTTTTTTGCGGGAAAGTTAATTTGCTCTTATCCATGAATTGTAGTTGAGATTTATAGAATGCATATCAGATGCACCAAGAAAGTAAAGATTGTGTTGTCACAAACTATGATCTGATGTAGTGATATTATGTTGCTTTTTGGTGAATTTGAATTATATTACGTTTTCATGGAAGCCTTTTCTTTCCACTCTCTCATCATACTACTGCTCTTATCTTTGCCTCCTATATAAGCAAAGGAATATGAAGGCTGCCATAGTGATAGTCTTCCTCAGAGAAATCCTTTCTCCGGATACATAATGATACATCAACAACTTTTCTTTGATTTTTGTCCAGTTATCCCCCTCCCCCCCACGTCGTCTTCTCGAAGGCGACTCGGGCGGGCGCCCCCACCGACCGCCGCCATAGGCAGCTCGTCATCCACCACACCTCGCCGCGGCCGGCAAACGACGTCGGGCAAAGCCCGGCGATGGCTGGCGGCGGCGGGATCCATCCCGCGCGCGCCTGCGCCTCGTCCCACGGCCCCTCTCCACCTGGCAATCATTCGCGTCGCCCCCCCCCCCCCCCGGATCTGGCGTCCCACCTGCAGATTCGCCCCGCCCCCATTCATATCCGCCCGGTCTGCCGCTGCTGCGGGCTTCCGGCGCCTCGGGCGGCTCTCGCGCCCGACCCGTGGTGGCTGTGTCGGCGGAGGCTCAATCCGTCGTTGCCTCGTGGCTGGGCACTGCGCCCTCCCCCCTGCTCAGCGTCTTCTCGCCGGCCTCCGACGCCTTCCGCCCTCAACCACTCGTCACCGTCTACTGCAGTGCTTCGCGTCTTCTTCCTTCGCCACCCCCCTGTTCTATCGTCGCCGTGCTTCTGCTTGCACTCGCCAACGAAGGTGGCGTCGTGGCTCCTGCCATGGAGCTCTCCACCTCCCATTTCTCCCTCGGTGGGCTGCCGCTGCCTCGTGGCTTTTCCTGCTGGGGGAGCCTCACCGATGGTCTTCATTGGTGCTGCCTCGGCGTCAAGGTGCCTACCGGCGTCGCTCTGCCGGTTGGATTCACCTGGATCTGGGGCCGCCCGTTCCTGCGCTGCCCGACGATGTTGGCGGCTGCTCTATGATGCTCTTTGCGTGAAGGATGTGACCGGGGATGGGAGAAATCCATGGTCGGCCGGCTGCTACTGGCCGAGACAGCGGCGACACTTCACGTCGTTTCCATCTTGATGGCGTTGTCTTCATCCCCCGGTTCATCGCGATGGCTTGGGTGTACTCTGGGGTGTTTCTCTGCTTGGTGATGTCCTTTGACTACGCCGGCGATACATAGGTGCCGTGGCGCCATCTCGGCCTGGCGTGACCTTTTGACTGTACCCCATGACACTAGTGGTGTCGCGGCGTTGTGCAGTCTGTACCCCATGACATGATGTTGTCGCGGCATTGTGCAGTCTGTACCCCATGACATCGGTGGTGTCGCGGCGTTGTGCAGTCGTCGATGGTACAGTGTCGTGGTATGGTCTCGGCTGACTGTTGCAATCGAGTGCTCGGGGGTGCCCCCCTCCACCATGTGTTTTTTTCACTTTATCTCTCTTCTTGTGCCCCCCTGTTCTTCTGGTTCACTTGAACCCTATCTTGCATTAGGCTATAAGACATATTTTCATGTGTTTTACTATGAACTAATTATTAGAAAATATTTCTTTGTGAATTATGCCGTCTATTCTACAATCGATGATAGAATAATATTCTGCGATAATCTTGCACTTCCCTGTATACCTATATTGTACTTCTTTATGCTTTCCTCTCTATACTTCTTGTTTAAAGAAACTGTACTTCTTTTTATATAACAAAACTTTACCATAGTAGTTTCCTTCTATAAATTTCTTTCACAGGTAAGTTAGCGTATTAGCTTGCTGCTATTTCCAGGGTAAATTGTCGTGTTGCATTGTTTCTAATTAACTGTTTTCATATTGTTTTTGGAATATGTGTATTTGTTTTCCTATAAATTTTTTTAGGTATCATTTTTAATTTTATTTTGTGAATACTGTTTTATCCCTATTTATTTTTGAAATGCTATCGTTGTCTTTGTTTTTCAAAATCAGAAACGAATCGTGTCATGAGGACAACTTAACTGCTGTCCATAACTACAGAGAGTTGGCATTTACTCTGTCCATCCGTCCGCTCGGCCCAAATCTCTCTCCCTTTCTCTTATCTCACGCGCGGACGCTGTTCTCTCTCCAGTGCTCCTCGGCGACGAATCCGGTGCACGATCCCCCGCCGGGCAACCGCTGCTACGAGCAACCGCCGCCCGCTGCAACCACGCGCACGACCCCCTCCCTCTTATCCAGGTCCATTTCCTTTCTCTTTCTCCCCCACACTCCTGTCCGCTGCGTTGCTGGGTACAGTGCTCTGCGAATCTGCCGCAGATCTCATGAAGCGGAGTTCGGTATCACCGCCGTCGTTCCCGTCACCGACCCCCTCCGACCTTGAGGTGAGACCAGCCACGAACCGGTTTTAGAAAGATAATTAAATGATATCTTGGGTTGACTTTAAGTCTGTTGAGTCTCCACCATATATGAGAGGACGAAGAATCCCGACTGTTGTCGTGGGGGTAGCTTCTCCTTTGTTCCCGTGTGCTAGACAATTTGGTGTAATGCACTCGGGAACGAAAGGAGGAGCTACCATCACCGACGGTCGCAAATGTCAGAGAGGAATCAGTGAGGGAGAGTTCCACCATATATATATGAGAGGATGAAGAATCCCGACTGTTGTCGTGGGGGGTCGCTTCTCCTTCATTCCTGTGTGCTAGACATTTTGGTGTAATGCACTCGGGGATGAAAGGAGGAGCGACCATCACCAACGGTCGAATGTATACACCACGTGAGCTGAGAGTTTTCAAGAAAAGACTCGACAGACCGATAGTCAACCCGTGATGAATAATAATGATCTAACTTAGGTTTTTTAGTACATATATTTAATTGTAGATGTTTAATATTTGAATTATGAACATAGGAAATGTCGTACTCGGATGGAGAAAGTCTCCCGGGGGAGTGCGACTGGTGCCACGACGATCGAGGTCTGTGCGACAGTCCTCACCTGGACAAAGATCGGCGCTTCAGCATTAAGCTGGAGGAGACCTTCGATGTTGAAACAGTACGCAATGACGACAAGTGTTATTTTTTCGTAATTAAGCACGACTTCAAATATTTCAATGTGTACTTTTCATCTTTTACAATTCGACTAGCTTATCCCATGCCATGCAAGACACTATGTCTTGGAGAGGATGGGTTTTGAAGATCATGAAAGTTTCGAAACAAAGAAAATTCACCTAAGGACCCATCATGGTGTTTTGAAGTAAAGCTGTACAATTCTGAGAGCGTAACCCATTTTGGTTGCAAAAAATGGGAAGCACTTTGCAAGATGTATGGTTTTGATGAGGGTATGCTTGTCACCATGGATCTTGGTGATCCTGAAATCGAGCAAGACAATATGGATATTTGGGTCCTTGTTGATACGCCTCCAATTCTACCGCCATGTGAGTTTCTCAAACATAGTTATTAGCTAATTTATATTGTTTATTTCAAAATAGTTGATAGCTTATTTCCATTGACAACTTATTTTGATTGTTCAAATAATGTGCGGAACATGGTAGACAAAACGCACTACACCGATGGCTCTGAATTAACTTATCAGGAGAAAAATCATCTGGTCGGATTTTGTACCGATTATGAGAATTACAATATCTATAATCAAACTCCTCAACATTATGGTCAATACGTGCCACTAGTGCACGTATTGAACTACGGTAACTACCATGGAGATATAAGATTTTTTACTATTACGACATCCGTGCATCTTTTGCATACTTCTAAAACTAGTACATCATTGCTAACTATGAAGTTATTATTATGTTTTTCAACAGAGAATCCTAGAGGATTGTCTGCCTCATTTGATGTATCAAAATGGCAGCCTTTCGTGTTTTGAACATATATCCAGGTCATCCTAGGAATCTCAACTGTCCATACCGGATTTCTCAAAGAAGTGGAGACATGCTAATCAAAAAATGGAAAAAATGTATGGACAATCATAAGGAGGTTCTGTTGGGGAACGTAGCAATAATTCAAAATTTTCCTACGTGTCACCAAGATCAATCTATGGAGTCATCTAGCAACGAGGGAGGAGTGGATCTACATACCCTTGTAGATCGCACGCGGAAGCGTTCAAGAGAACGGGGTTGATGGAGTCGTACTCGTCGTGATCCAAATCACCGATGATCCTAGCGCCGAATGGACGGCACCTCCGCGTTCAACACACGTACGGAGCAGCGACGTCTCCTCCTTCTTGATCCAGCAAGGGGGAAGGAGAGGTTGATGGAGATCCAGCAGCACGATGGCGTGGTGGTGGAAGTAGCGGGATTCCAACAGGGCTTCGCCAAGCGCTGCGGGAGGAGGGAGATGTGTCATGGGAGGGAGAGGGAGGCGCCAGGGCTTAGGTATGGTTGCCCTCCCTTCCCCCCACTATATATAGGGCCAAGGGAGAGGGGGAGGGCGCAGCCTTGCCCCTTCCTCCAAGGAAGGGTGCGGCCAAAGGGGGGAGGAGTCCATCCTCCCCAAGGCACCTCGGAGGTGCCTTCCCCCTTTAGGACTCTCCCCTCCTCTTGTCCCTTTGGCGCATGGGCCTCTAGGGGCTGGTGCCCTTGGCCCATGTAGGCCAAGGCGCACCCCCTACAGCCCATGTGGCCCCCCGGGGCAGGTGGCCCCACCCGGTGGACCCCCGGGACCCTTCCGGTGGTCCCGGTACAATACCGATGACCCCGAAACTTGTCCCGATGGCCGAAATAGCACTTCCTATATATAATTATTTACCTCCGGACCATTCCGGAACTCCTCGTGACGTCCGGGATCTCATCCGGGACTCCGAACAACTTTCGGGTTACTGCATACTAATATCTCTATAACCCTAGCGTCACCGAACCTTAAGTGTGTAGATCCTACGGGTTCGGGAGACATGCAGACATGACCGAGATGACTCTCCGGTCAATAACCAACAGCGGGATCTGGATACCCATGTTGGCTCCCACATGTTCCACGATGATCTCATCGGATGAACCACGATGTCAAGGACTTAATCAATCCCGTATACAATTCCCTTTGTCTAGCGGTACGATACTTGCCCGAGATTCGATCGTTGGTATCCCGATACCTTGTTCAATCTCGTTACCGGCAAGTCTCTTTACTCGTTCTGTAACATATCATCCCGTGATCAACTCCTTGATCACATTGTGCACATTATGATGATGTCCTACCGAGTAGGCCCAGAGATACCTCTCCGTTTACACGGAGTGACAAATCCCAGTCTCGATTCGTGCCAACCCAACAGACACTTTCGGAGATACCTGTAGTGTACCTTTATAGCCACCCAGTTACGTTGTGACGTTTGGCACACCCAAAGCACTCCTACGGTATCCGGGAGTTGCACAATCTCATGGTCTAAGGAAATGATACTTGACATTAGAAAAGCTTTAGCATACGAACTACATGATCTTGTGCTAGGCTTAGGATTGGGTCTTTGTCCATCACATCATTCTCCTAATGATGTGATCCCGTTATCAATGACATCCAATGTCCATGGTCAGGAAACCGTAACCATCTATTGATCAACGAGCTAGTCAACTAGAGGCTTACTAGGGACATGGTGTTGTCTATGTATCCACACATGTATCTGAGTTTCCTATCAATACAATTCTAGCATGGATAATAAACGATTATCATGAACAAGGAAATATAATAATAATCAATTTATTATTGCCTCTAGGGCATATTTCCAACAGTCTCCCACTTGCACTAGAGTCAATAATCTAGTTCACATCGATATGTGATTAACACTCAAGGTCACATCCCCATGTGACTAACACCCAAAGAGTTTACTAGAGTCAATAATCTAGTTCACATCGATATGTGATTAACACTCAAGGTCACATCCCCATGTGACTAACACCCAAAGAGTTTACTAGAGTCAATAATCTAGTTCACATTACCATGTGATTAACACTCGATGAGTTCTGGGTTTGAACATGTTATGCTTGTGAGAGATGTTATAGTCAACGGGTCTGAATCTTTCAGATCCGTATGTACTTCGCAAATCTCTATGTCATCTTGTAGATGCAGCTACTACGCTATATTTGGAGCTATTCCAAATAACTCTTCTACTATACGAATCCAGTTTACTACTTAGAATAATATGGATTAGTGTCAAAGTTTGCATCGGCGTAACCCTTTACGACGAACTCTTTTACCACCTCCATAATCGAGAAAATCCTTAGTCCACTAGTTACTAAGGATAACTTTGACGGCTGTCCTGTGATCCATTCTTAGATCACTCTTGTACCCCTTGACTGACTCATGGCAAGGCACATTTCAGGTGCGGTACATAGCATAGCATACTGTAGAGCCTATGTATTAAGCATAGGGGACGACCTTCGTCCTTTCTCTCTATTCTGCCGTGGTCGAGCTTTAAGTCTTAACTTCATACCTTGTCCCGATGGCCGAAATAGCACTTCCTATATATAATTCTTTACCTCCGGACCATTCCGGAACTCCTCTTGACGTCCGGGATCTCATCCGGGACTCCGAACAACATTCGGGTTACTGCATATACATATCCCTACAACCCTAGCGTCACCAAACCTTAAGTGTGTAGACCCTACGGGTTCAGGAACCATGCAGACATGACCGAGACGTTCTCCGGTCAATAACCAACAGCGGGATCTGGATACCCATGTTGGTTCCCACATGTTCCACGATGATCTCATCGGATGAACCACGATGTCAAGGACTTAATCAATCCCGTATACAATTCCCTTTGTCTAGCAGTACGATACTTGCCCGAGATTCGATCGTCGGTATCCCGATACCTTGTTCAATCTCGTTACCGGCAAGTCTCTTTACTCGTTCCGTAACACATCATCCCGTGATCAACTCCTTGATCACATTGTGCACATTATGATGATGTCCTACCGAGTGGGCCCAGAGATACCTCTCCGTCACACGGAGTGACAAATCCCAGCCTTGATTCGTGCCAACCCAACAGATACTTTCGGAGATACCCGTAGTGTACCTTTATAGCCACCCAGTTACGTTGTGACGTTTGGCACACCCAAAGCACTCCTACGGTATCCGGGAGTTGCACAATCTCATGGTCTAAGGAAATGATACTTGACATTAGAAAAGCTTTAGCATACGAACTACACGATCTTGTGCTATGCTTAGGATTGGGTCTTGTCCATCACATCATTCTCCTAATGATGTGATCCCGTTATCAACGACATCCAATGTCCATGGTCAGGAAACCGTAACCATCTATTGATCAACGAGCCAGTCAACTAGAGGCTTACTAGGGACATGGTGTTGTCTATGTATCCACACATGTATCTGAGTTTCCTATCAATACAATTCTAGCATGGATAATAAACGATTATCATGAACAAGGAAATATAATAATAATCAATTTATTATTGCCTCTAGGGCATATTTCCAACAGTCTCCCACTTGCACTAGAGTCAATAATCTAGTTCACATCGATATGTGATTAACACTCAAGGTCACATCCCCATGTGACTAACACCCAAAGAGTTTACTAGAGTCAATAATCTAGTTCACATTTACCATGTGATTAACACTCGATGAGATCTGGGTTTGATCATGTTATGCTTGTGAGAGAGGTTATAGTCAACGGGTCTGAACCTTTCAGATTCGTGTGTGCTTTACAAATCTCTATGTCATCTCCTAGATGCAGCTACCACGCTCTATTTGGAGCTATTCCAAATAACTGTTCTACTATACGAATCCAGTTTACTACTCAGAATAATCTGGATTAGTGTCAAAGTTTGCATCGGCGTAACCCTTTACGACGAACTCTTTTACCACCTCCATAATCGAGAAAATTCCTTAGTCCACTAGTTACTAAGGATAACTTTGACCGCTGTCCTGTGATCCATTCTTGGATCACTCTTGTACCCCTTGACTGACTCATGGCAAGGCACATTTCAGGTGCGGTACACAGCATAGCATACTGTAGAGCCTATGTCTTAAGCATAGGGGACGACCTTCGTCCTTTCTCTCTATTCTGCCGTGGTCGAGCTTTAAGTCTTAACTTCATACCTTACAACTCAGGCAAGAACTCCTTCTTTGACTGATCCATCTTGAACACCTTCAAGATCATGTCAAGGTATGTGCTCATTTGAAAGTACTATTAAGCGTTTTGATCTATCCTTATAGATCTTAATGCTCAATACTCAAGTAGCCTAATCCAGGTTTTCCATTGAAAAACACTTTTCAAATAACCCTATATGCTTTCCAGAAATTCTACGTCATTTTTGATCCACAATATGTCAACAACATATACTTATCAGAAATTCTATAGTGCTCCCACTCACTTCTTTGGAAATACAAGTTTCTCATAAACTTTGTATAAACCCAAAATCTTTGATCATCATCAAAGCATACATTCCAACTCCGAGATGCTTACTCCAGTCCTTAGAAGGATTGCTGGAGCTTTGCATACTTGTTAGCATCTTTCAGGATTGACAAAACCTTCTATTGTATCACATACAACTTTTCTTACGAAAACTTGGTAAGAAAACTTGTTTTGACATCCTATCTGCAAGATTTCATAAATAATGCAGTAATCGCTAATATAATTCCAACAGACTTTTAGCATCGCTACGTGTGAGAAAGTCTCATCGTAGTCAACTCCTTGAACTTGTCAGGAAACATCTTAACGACAAGTCAAGCTTTCTCAATGGTGACACTTACCATCATTGTCTGTCTTCCTTTTAAAATCCATATGTACCTAACAGCCTTACAACCATCAAGTAGCTCTTCCAAAGTCTACACTTTGTTTTCATACATGGATCCTCTCTCGGATTATATGGCCTCGAGCCATTTTGGAATCCAGGCCCACCATCGCTTCTCCATAGCCCGTAGGTTCATTGTTGTCTAGCAATATGACTTCCAAGACAGGATTACGTACCACTCTGAAGTAGTACGCATCCTTGTCATCCCACGAGGTTTGGTAGTGACTTGATCTGAAGTTTCATGATCACTATCATAAGCTTCCACTTCAATTGGTGTAGGTGCCACAGGAACAACTCCCTGTGCCCTGCCACACGCCAGTTGAAGAGATGGTTCAATAACCTCATCAAGTCTCCACCATCCTCCCACTCAATTCTTCCGAGAGAAACTTTTCCTCGAGAAAGGACCCGATTCTAGAAACAATCCCTTATTGCTTTCAAACTGAGACAGGAGGTATACCCAACTGTTTTGGGTGTCCTATGAAGATGCATTTATCCGCTTTGGGTTCGAGCTTATCAGCCTGAAACTTTTTCACATAAGCGTCGCAGCCCCAAACTTTTAAGAAATGACAGCTTAGGTTTCTCTAAACCATAGTTCATACGGTGTCATCTCATCGGAATTACGTGGTGCCCTATTTAAAGTGAATGTGGTTGTCTCTAATGCCTAACCCATAAACTATTGTGGTAATTCGATAAGAGACATCATGGTATGCATCATATCCAATAGGGTGCAGTTATGATGTTCGGACACACCATCACACTATGGTGTTCCAGGCTGTATTAGTTGTGAAACAATTTCCACAATGTCTTAATTCTGTGCCAAACTCGTAATTCAGATATTCATCTCTATGATCATATCATAGATATTTTATCCTCTTGTCACGACGATCTTTCAACTTCACCCTGAAATTACTTGAACCTTTCAATAATTCAGACTCGTGATTCATCAAGTAAATATACTCAACATCTACTCAAATCATCTGTGAAGTAAGAACATAACGATATCCACTACATGCCTCAGCACTCATTGGATTGCACACATCAAAATGTATTACTTCCAACAAGTTGCTTTCTAGTTCCATTTTACTGAAAACGAGGCTTTCAGTCATCTTGCCCATGTGGTATGATTTGCATGTCTCAAGTGATTCAAAATCAAGTGAGTCCAAATGGTCCATTTGCATGGAGTTTCTTCATGCATATACACCAATAGACATGGTTCGCATGTCTCAAACCTTTCAAAAACGAGTGAGCCCAAAGATCCATCAACATGGAGCTTCTTCATGCGTTTTATACCGATATGACTTACGTGGCAGTGCCACAAGTAGGTGGTACTATCATTACTATCTTTTGGCATGAACATGTGTATCACTATGATCGAGATTCAATAAACCATTCATTTCAGGTGTAAGACCATTGAAGGCATTATTCAAATAAACAGAGTAACCATTATTCTCTTTAAATGAATAACCGTATTGCGATAGACATAATCCGATCATGTCTATGCTCGACGCAAACACCAATCTCGATGGTAGAGGGAGCGTGCGATGCTTGATCATATCAACATTGGAAACACTTCCAACACATATCGTCAGCTCACCTTTAGCTAGTCTCCGTTTATTCCGTAGCTTTTATTTCGAGTTACTAACACTTAGCAACTGAACCGGTATCTAATACCCTGGTGCTACTAGGAGTACTAGTAAAGTACACATCAACACAATGTATATCCAATATACTTCTATCGACCTTGCCAGCCTTCTCATCTACCAAGTATCTAGGGTAATTCTGCTCCAGTGGCTGTTCCCCTTATTACAGAAGCACTCAGTCTCGGGTTTGGGTTCAACCTTGGGTTTCTTCACTAGAGCAGCAGCTGAATTGCCGATTCATGAAGTATCCCTTTGTTCCCTTGCCCTTCTTGAAACTAGTGGTTTCACCAACCATCAACAATTGATGCTCCTTCTTGATTTCTACTTTCGCGGTGTCAAACATCGCGAATATCTCAAGGATCATCATATATGTCCCTGATATATCATAGTTCATCACGAAGCTCTAGCAGCTTGGTGGTAATGATTTCGGAGAACCATCACTATTTCATCTGGAATATCAACTCCCACTCGATTCAAGCGATTGTTGTACTCAGACAATCTGAGCACAAGCACAACAATTGAGCTTTTCTCCTTAGTTTGTAGGCTAAGAAAATCATCGGAGGTCTTATACCTCTTGACGTGGGCACGAGCCTGAAATCCCAATTTCAGCCCTCAAAACATCTCATATGTTTCGCGACGTTTCAAAACGTCTTCGGTGCCTCAACTCTAAGCCGTTTAACTGAACTATCACGTAGTTATCAAAATGTGTATGTCAGATGTTCGCAACATCCATAGACAACGTTCGAGGTTCAACACACTGAGCGGTGCATTAAGGACATAAGCCTTCTATGAAGCAATGAGGACAAACCTCAGTTTACGGACCTAGTCCGCATAATTACTACTATCAACTTTCAACTAAATTTTCTCTAGGAACATATCTAAGCAGTAGAACTGAAGCGTCTGCTACGACATAATTTGCGAAGACCTTTTGACTATGTTCAGGATAATTAAGTTCATCTTATGAACTCCCACTCAGATAGACATCCCTCTAGTCATCTAAGTGATTACATGATCCGAGTCAACTAGGCCGTGTCCGATCATCACGTGAGACGGACTAGTCATCATCGGTGAACATCTTCATGTTGATCGTATCTACCATACGACTCATGCTCGACCTTTCGGTCTCTTGTGTTCCGAGGCCATGTCTGTACACATGCTAGGCTCGTCAAGTCAACCTAAGTGTTTCGCGTGTGTAAATCTGTCTTACACCCATTGTATGTGAACGTTAGAATCTATCACACCCGATCATCACGTGGTGCTTCGAAACAACGAACTGTCGCAACGGTGCACAGTTAGGGGGAACACTTTCTTGAAATTTTAATGAGGGATCATCTTATTTACTACCGTTGTTCTAAGCAAATAAGATGCATAAACATGATAAACATCACATGCAATCAAATAGTGACATGATATGGCCAATATCATATAGCTCCTTTGATCTCCATCTTGGGGCTCCATGATCATCTTGTCACCGGCATGACACCATGATCTCCATCATCATGATCTCTATCATCGTGTCCTTGTGAAGTTGTCTCGTCAACTATTACTTCTACTTCTACAGCTAACGGTTAGCAATAAAGTAAAGTAATTACATGACGTTTAAGTTGACACGCAGGTCATAAATAAATAAAGACAACTCCTATGGCTCCTGCCGGTTGTCATACTCATCGACATGCAAGTCGTGATTCCTATTACAAGAACATGATCATCTCATAAATCACATATATCATTCATCACATCCTTTGGCCATATCACATCACATAGCATACCCTGCAAAAACAAGTTAGACGTCCTCTAATTGTTGTTTGCATGTTTTACGTGGCTGCTATGGGTTTCTAGCAAGAACGTTTCTTACCTACGCAAATACCACAACGTGATATGCCAATTGCTATTTACCCTTCATAAGGACCCTTTTCATCGAATCCGATCCGACTAAAGTGGGAGAGACAGACACCCGCCAGCCACCTTATGCAACTAGTGCATGTCAGTCGGTGGAACCGGTCTCACGTAAGCGTACGTGTAAGGTTGTTCCGGGCCGCTTCATCCCACAATGCCGCTGAATCAAGATTGGACTAGTAACGGTAAGCATATTGAACAAAATCAACGCCCACAACTACTTTGTGTTCTACTCGTGCATAGAAACTACGCATATACCTAGCTCATGATGCGACTGTTGGGGAACGTAGCAATAATTCAAAATTTTCCTACGTGTCACCAAGATCAATCTATGGAGTCATCTAGCAACGAGGGAGGAGTGGATCTACATACCCTTGTAGATCGCGCGCGAAAGCATTCAAGAGAACGGGGTTGATGGAGTCGTACTCGTCGTGATCCAAATCACCGATGATCCTAGCGCCGAACGGACGGCACCTCCGCGTTTAACACACGTACAGAGCAGTGACGTCTCCTCCTTCTTGATCCAGCAAGGGGGAAGGAGAGGTTGATGGAGATCCAGCAGCACGACGGCGTGGTGGTGGAAGTAGCGGGATTCCAACAGGGCTTCGTCAAGCGCTGCGGGAGGAGGGAGATGTGTCATGGGAGGGAGAGGGAGGCGCCAGGGCTTAGGTATGGTTGCCCTCCCTTCCCCCCACTATATATAGGGCCAAGGGAGAGGGGGAGGGCGCAGCCTTGCCCCTTCCTCCAAGGAAGGGTGCGGCCAAAGGGGGGAGGAGTCCATCCTCCCCAAGGCACCTCAGAGGTGCCTTCCCCCTTTAGGACTCTCCCCTCCTCTTGTCCCTTTGGCGCATGAGCCTCTAGGGGCTGGTGCCCTTGGCCCATGTAGGCCAAGGCGCACCCCCTACAGCCCATGTGGCCCCCCGGGGCAGGTGGCCCCACCCGGTGGACCCCCGGGACCCTTCAGGTGGTCCCGGTACAATACCGGTGACCCCGAAACTTGTCCCGATGGCCGAAATAGCACTTCCTATATATAATTCTTTACCTCCAGACCATTCCGTAACTCCTCGTGACGTCCGGGATCTCATCCCGGACTCCGAACAACTTTCGGGTTACCGCATACTAATATCTCTATAACCCTAGCGTCACCGAACCTTAAGTGTGTAGACCCTACGGGTTCGGGAGACATGCAGACATGACCGAGATGACTCTTCGGTCAATAACCAACAGCGGGATCTGGATACCCATGTTGGCTCCCACATGTTCCACGATGATCTCATCGGATGAACCACGATGTCAAGGACTTAATCAATCCCGTATACAATTCCCTTTATCTAGCAGTACGATACTTGCCCGAGATTCGATCGTTGGTATCCCGATACCTTGTTCAATCTCGTTACCGGCAAGTCTCTTTACTCGTTCCGTAACACATCATCCTGTGATCAACTCCTTGATCACATTGTGCACATTATGATGATGTCCTACCGAGTGGGCCCAGAGATACCTCTCCGTTTACATGGAGTGACAAATCCCAGTCTCGATTCGTGCCAACCCAACAGACACTTTCGGAGATACCTGTAGTGTACCTTTATAGCCACCCAGTTACGTTGTGACGTTTGGCACACCCAAAGCACTCCTACGGTATCCGGGAGTTGCACAATCTCATGGTCTAAGGAAATGATACTTGACATTAGAAAAGCTTTAGCATACGAACTACATGATCTTGTGCTAGGCTTAGGATTGGGTCTTTGTCCATCACATCATTCTCCTAATGATGTGATCCCGTTATCAATGACATCCAATGTCCATGGTCAGGAAACCATAACCATCTATTGATCAACGAGCTAGTCAACTAGAGGCTTACTAGGGACATGGTGTTGTCTATGTATCCACACATGTATCTGAGTTTCCTATCAATACAATTCTAGCATGGATAATAAACGATTATCATGAACAAGGAAATATAATAATAATCAATTTATTATTGCCTCTAGGGCATATTTCCAACAGGTTCTTGGAAGCAAAAGGATGCGAAGCGCAAGAATTGGAGACAGGATGATCTCCATTCTCCATAATGAAGAGTCAGGGTCTATATTGTTTTATGCTATTTTACCTTAAAGAGGGTATTTAGGTCCTACCTAATACTGATGATCATGTGCTAAGAACAATTAAGTAGGGTTGGTTCGATGACTATGAGGATGATGATCGTATGACTTGTTATTAATAACGAGTAGAAGTTGTACGATGATGATTAGTAGGACTTGTTATTATATATGATGATGCATGATGCGAGCATGAAGAGTTATTATATATCAGCGGGTGAAATGAACATGGATTGGATTGAAGTGAAGGCAACATGCATGTGCTGCATGTCGAAAGTAGTACAATCCAAACTTGATCAAAGTTACGATTAGTATTACTTTCGACATGCACCACATGTTGCCTTCACTTCAATCTAAGCCATGTTTAGGCAGAGCAGTAGCATTGGTAAACCAAGCATGGAGATATAAGAGATGAAACTTCTCTCTATTAGCTAGCTAATAACAACCTAAATTAATCCCCAAAACCCCTAATCCAGCCCCTTAAAAAAAACCTCAGCTCCAGCCAGCCGCTGACGCGTGGATGCCTTTTGGTCCCGGTTGGTGTCCACGTGAAGGCCCATCTGTCCCGGTTCGTGTAAGAACCGGGACTAAAGGCCAAGGGCATTAGTAACGACCTTTTAGTCCCGGTTCCAAAACCGGGACAGAAGACCCTTACGAACCGGGACAAATGACCCTTTTTCTACTAGTATATAGCCTCTAATTTGGATGGAGCAAAGTTTGTAGCGATACATTGGACTTGTTTGTTCTATCCTTCTATTGCAATGAAAAGCTAAGCCGTCATCATTTCGCAAAAAAATATATTAATTCGTCTAGACTGCTTTTTGTTTGTGTGTGTGTGTGTGTGTGTATGTCTCTGTGTGTGTGTGTGTGTGTTATTGTTGTACTAGTTGTAGTCAGGGAATTTCATAACTGATTATATAATTTGGCATGTCGATTCAGAAGTTTTCAAAAGCTTACATTTCTAGAAGCATGAACTTATCATTCTAGATATGTAATAACTTGCTACTAGCTACAACTACTAAACAAAATCCAACAAAGTTCCACACTACAGCTAAGCAACATTAATCAACAAAAATTAGCTACAAGCGATGTCAAGCATATCGCCATGTTTTCTACTATGGATATCTCCTTTTCTGCTGTGGCTGCAGTCAGGGCCGACCTGATGATGGTCCCTTGATCCGAACGGCTCATCTCAATCTGCGGCCAGTTTCTTAAGTGGTGCTTTTTATAAGAGGTTTTGCTATGAGTTTTGAGTATTGCACGTGGCCAGCCTAATGCAAAAAAGGACAAATTGGAGAGTTCTTGTTCTGGTTTTCTCACATCTCTCAGACTGAAATCAATATTTTTCTTGAGAAAATCTTTATACTCCATGGGCCTAACTATTTGACACGCAAGAGAGTGAACTAGCCGTTCCTCTTGCATGTGTGTACCTTATATGGAGCTACATGAACTTCCAACCACAACAAATTTCTCCTTTCTATTTGTACCGGATTATCACATCTTTTTTCTAAATTGTACCGTGTATTAGCACGTGTTGTGATATGTCATAGTTTGAAGGATGTATGTCAATTTTGTTTTGTATTTATTAACTTATTTTCTTCAATTAAGATCCATACACACACATGGACATACATAGGACGATAATAAGTCTGCTAATCTCACACAGTTCATTGAAGCTATGAATGAGCGTACGTATTCACGAAATCATATATTAATAAATGATCACCCGTAAAAACTTTAAACAAATTGTAGCAGTGCACTATTGGCTTTGCACATTTTAGTGTACGAATGAAAAAAAATAGTTAATCCCACCAATGTTTTTCTTGATAAAATTTAATAAGTTCTAGATGAGCAATGTAGAGATATTAAGTCTCTTATTTATTGTTATAAAACATATGGTTATTCGGACGACTACATATGTTTGATCATTTTCTATACTAAAAAAATGTTGATAAAACAAAGGGAAAACCATGTCACAACATTTGTAAGAAGATCTATAAGTAAAGGTAAAAGATATTTAGTTACACCATACATCACATTGACACTCCCTCAGATCCTTTTTACTTTGCATATAAGATTTGTTTGAAGTCAAATTTTCGTAAAGTTTGACCAACTTTATGGAAAAAAATATCAACATTCATAATATAAAATCAACATTAGTAGACGCAACATGGATTTTATTGTCATACTATATAACTTTAATATTGTAGATATTCATATTTTTTAATATTAATATGGTCAAACTTTATGATTTTTTTTCAGGTAAACTTTATGAAATTTGACTTTAGGTGAACCTTATATGCGGAGTAAAAAACTTGAGGGAGTACATTTTATTTTACTTATGGTTTTCTAATTTGCTAAAAAAACGTCTTTCCAGAGGCTGTACTGCTGCATGCCTTCGTGTCATTTCTTCTATCACCTATCTCTTACCGTGGGCATGCTAGAATTTTCTAATCCATCTCTCTCTATGTAACGCCCTCGATGCGGCTATAGCTCCCACGTGTCGAGGCACGACTTAGAGACATAACCGCATTGAAAGCTATGTCGCAAGTTAGGCAATCATCACAACATCCCATGTGATATAAATAATAAAGGGGAGATAACATAGTTGGCTTACACTCGCCACGTCAATCAAGTACATAAATAGCATTACAACAATCACCCACTCATGGCCCGACTACGGCGCCAAAATAAAAGATAACCCAACATGCGACACGGTCCCGATCACCCCCAACTGGGCACCACTACTGATCATCAGGGAAAGACACATAGTATCGTTGAGAGTCCTCTTCGAACTCCCACTTGAGCTCAAGCACATCACATGGAGCGGAATCATCAGGCCCTGCATCTGGTTTGGAAGTAATCTGTGAGCCACAGGGACTCAGCAATCTCGCACCCTCGCGATCAAGACTATTTAAGCTTATAGGTAAGGCAAGGTAAATATGTGGAACTGCAGCAAGCGACTAGCATATATGGTGGCTAACCTGTTTGCAAAAGAGAGCGAGAAGAGGAGGCAAAGCGCGAGTGAGAAACTAGAGGACAACCTGCGCAAGCATTACTCCAACACCGTGTTCACTTCCCGGACTCCGCCGAGAAGAGACCATCACGGTAACTCACACTGTTGATTCATTTTAATTAAGTTAAGGTTTAAGTTATCTACAACCGGACATTAACAAATTCCCATCTGCCCATAACCGCGGGCACGACTTTCGAAAGTTCAAATCCCTGCAGGGGAGTCCCAACTTAGCCCATGACAAGCTCTCACGGTCAACGAAGGAACAGACCTCCTCCCGAGACGTTCCGATCAGACTCGGTATCCCGGTTCTTCAAGACAACTCCGACAATGGTAAAACAAGTCCAGCAACACCACCCGCTGTGCCGACAAATCCCGATAGGAGCTGCACATATCTCGTTCTCAGGGCACACCGGATAAGCTAAGCGTACGGGAGCCAATGTAACCCAAGTTGCCAAGGGACGGCCCCGCACGGTGCTCTAGGTTGGACCAACGCTCAGAGGAGCACTGGCCCGGGGGTTTAAAATAAGATGACCCTTGAGTCCGCGAAACCCAAGGGAAAAGGCTAGGTGGCAAATGGTAAAACCAAGGTTGGGCATTGCTGGAGGAGTTTTATTCAAGGCGGACTGTCAAGGGGTTCCCATTATAACCCAACCGCGTAAGGAACACAAAATCCGGGAACATAACACCGATATGATGGAAACTAGGGCGGCAAGAGTGGAACAAAACACTAGGCGAGAGGCCGAGCCTTCCACCCTTTACCAAGTATATAGATGCATTAAGATAACATGGCAATATAATGATATCCCAACAAGTAAATAATGTCCCAACAAGGAACGGTCTCCAATCTTCACCTGCAACTAGCAACGCTATAAGAGGGGCTGAGCAAAGCGGTAACATAGCCAATCAACGGTTTGCTAGGACATGGTGGGTTAGAGGTTTGACATGGCAATTTGGGAGGCTTGAAAGCAAGTGGTAGGCATCGTAGCATGGCATATCAAAAGAGCGAGCATCTAGCAAAGCAAAGATAGTAGTGATTTCGAGGGTATGATCATCTTGCCTGCAAAATTGTCAGAGTTGACTGGATCCTCGAAAGCAAACTCAACGGGCTCCTCGTTAGCGAACTCGTCTCCCGGCTCTACCCAAACAAGACAAACAAGCAACAAGGACACAATCAACCACGTGCAAACTCAAACAACATGATGCAAAGATGGTATGCTATGCGGGATGCGATATGTGATGCATATGCAAGATTTGACAAGAAATGAATGAACCTGGCCTCGATTTGGAAATCCAAGTATGCCACTGGAAAGATGAGATGAAATCGCTTGAAAACGATATAAAGAACGCCGGAATCGGAGTTACAGTTCGGAAATGGTAAGCAATTCAAATATGATCACGTTCTGCGATTTACAGCAAGTAGCCATCTAAATGCAACAAGATGAACATGCTACAGCACCCAAACATGGCATCAAAATACATGGCAGGAATCCATTCATGATGCTTAACAAAAGTCTAGCACTGAGCTACGGCCAATTCATCCATCAACATGTTCAAACAAGCATGACAAAAATGCATTTGGCAAACAGATCTCAGACTTAGTGAAATTAACACTTGTCTGGAATTTCAGATCAGATAGCACACTTCGGAGCAACAAAACTACATGCTACAAGACCTGAACATGGCAAAGTAAAGCATGGCATGGAGCTACACAAAGAGCTTAACAAAAGTCCCTTAGTGACCTTGGGCCAAAAAGGACCAGAAAATACATTTGCAAGCATGTGAACATGGCAAAAACATAATCAGTTCTCAGACTTAGTGAAAAACTGGAGCATGCTGAAACAGATATCAAGTAGGCACGTTTACGAGCTCGATGCACTCACTACAGAGCAAGTCATGACAATCTAAGCATGCACCCATCAAGAACACACAAAATACAAGCTAGACATAGCAAGAACAATAGCATAGCATGCACGGATCAACTACAACATCATCGGCAAAATCGCTAACAAGTAGACAATCTGCCCAGATTCACGAAATGACAAAAGTGGAGCTCGATTGACTCAAGCTAGGGTGCTCCATAATTGCAAACAAAGATATGGATGGATAGAGCACTACAAGATTAACAAAACATCCTTACTGATCATCCTCAAAAGAGGCACGAATCACTAAGAAACAACATGAACATATGGCCATATGAGATAAACAGGTCAAGGACTTAGTGGAAATGCTAAGTCCCTGAAATCAGCACTAACAAATGCTCCACTTTGCAAGCTCGTGCTAGTCACCACACACATCACAAAAATACATGGGTTGCACCTCTGGAAATATGGCAAAACCCTTAACAAAACATATGTAGAGCTCATGGGCATATCATGCACACAATAATCATGGCAAAAATGATAAATAACTAAATGGAGCAGCAGATCTGACAATTATCTCAAATAGTACTCTTCTAACAGCATTTTGGGCATCAAGATGAACTCAAATGAAAATGATGCAATGAGATGAAATGATGTACTCTCCGAGTCGAACATTTTGATATGCTATGTCCAAAACGGAGCTACGGATGAGGAGTTACGACACGATGAACAGGAGCAAATTATTAGGGTTTCGGGCAAAGAAAGTCAACCGCGAGTTTTAGATCTCGGATCTGGCACGTTTCCCGAGGTTCGCCGGAATCGGAGGTGAGTTCGCCGGAGTAGCTCGAGGATGCCGGGACGGAGTGGACGTCGAGGAGGAGGGAGGAAGAAGACCGGGCGGTGGTGGCGATGGCGGTGGCCGGCGTTGGCGGGGTTCGGCCGCGGCGGAACGCCGGCGGGGACCTCCGGCCGGGCCTCGCGCCGGCGAGGTGGTGCGGCGCCGGCGAATGGCAGATGCGGCGGCCGGAGCCGAGGAGGAAAGCGGCGCGGCGCAGGGGCTTCGGGGCCCGGTCGGGCGGAGGAGAGGGCCGGCCCCGGGCCTCGCGGGCCGGCGGCTGGGAGGCGGCGATGTGGGGCTCCCGCGCCATGTGGCGCGCCCCGGTTGGCTGCAGGCGGCGGCGTCGATGTGTCCGAATTAGGCGGCGGACATGTCCGTCGGCGGCGGGGCGATTTTAGGGTTTCGGGGGAGAAGGGGATCCGGATTTCGGGGGGTTCTATTTATAGGCATAGAGGGAGCTAGGAGAGTCCAAATGAGGTGCGGTTTTTGGCCACGCGATCGTGATCGAATGCTCTAGATGATGGAGAGGGTTTTGGTGGGTTTTGAGTCAACTTGGAGGGGTGTTGGGCTGCAACACACATGAGGCCTTTTCGGTCCCTCGGTTAACCGTTGGAGCATCAAACGAAGTCCAAATGGTACGAAACTTGACAGGCGGTCTACCGGTAGTAAACCAAGGCCGCTTGGCAAGTCTCGGTCCAATCCGGAAATGTTTAATCCCCACACACGAAAGAAAGGTAGAAATGACCACCGGAGGAGAACGAAGCGCCAGAATGCAAAACGGACAACGGGGAAAATGCTCGAATGCATGAGATGAACACGTATGCAAATGCAATGCACATGATGACATGATATGAGATGCATGACAACGATAACAACACACGGAGACAAAAACCCGAACCCGAGGAAATAAAATAACTTAAGGCTGGAAACGGCAAGAGTTGGAATACATATTGGGTAATTCACATCCGGGGTGTTACACTCTATCTCTTGAGAACGTATCCTGTGCACCCGTTGAACTGGTGCACCAGGTACTCCGGAGCGATCTGAGCCATTGGATGGAGAAGTAAGGGACAGGATATCAACCAGGTGGGAACTTGCAGGTGCATTTTCAAAACAACCCCGCAAGTGTTGGTAAATCGTGGGAATCCACTTCGCAACCCAGTTCGTCTCTGTCCCTTCGCCATCTCCTGTACCAAGCTGAGCTAGGGTTCCATAATTTGGGGAATCACCCCTCTCTGTCTCCCTCCCTCTCTCTCTGGTGTCCGGAGTCTCCCCACCCCGGCCGGAATCCTTCTCTGCCGCCGCCGACATTCCAATCATAGTTCTTCGGTTGAGCTTCTTCTTCCCCCATGCCGAGCGATACCTCTCGCCGCGAACTTGTTCAGGTCAGCGTCGACGGGCGAGGGGGAGACGCCGGAGTCTGAGCATCCCGTGGCGGCCAGAGATAAGGAGGAGGAGGAGGAAGGAGGACCAACGCACGGCGAAGCTGCGTGTTCATTCAGGTATGCCCGTGGGAGGCTATGCTTAGGGGGAACAGTATGTACTTCAATCAATCAGTGCTAAAAACAAATAAGGGGACTATTTCTAATTCGTTTTTTGGGCATTAGTTTCCCCAATTCATTTGAAACCAGTGCCATTTGGGATTATGAATAGTATGAGCACCGAATTGATGTTTCAGATGTAGATATAACGGTGAAATTTTAGTAGTACTTCGATCCATTAGTGATAAACAGATGAGGGGATGTGCTCTGTGTAAACTGATCCTTCAATTGTACACTGAAATGGCCTGTACTATGTCCAGTTGAAATTTCTATGTAATTACTACTTGTCCAAGTTCCTCATTTTTTCTTGCTGCAACTGCAATCTACATTGTCGCCATGCTAAGTAAAAATCTTGATGTTTTGTGGTTATATTTGCAAGCAACCATGGAGTCCATGGGAAGTGCTGCTCTAAGCATTGGGTCAACTACGGCAATGGGAGTTGAAGATGATGCCAACAGCTTTGCCATGGTAAATTATTTGTTATATTGGTCACAGGCATACGTCACACAGTTATTCCACCTCATGGGTTTTTCTGAAAATTATAGGGCATGATCCAGCAGGTTGAAAATGATGGAAATAGCTACCACACGCCAACACGAACTAGCAGTCTTCCGTTTTGTGTAAGTAGTTTTTGGTCTCACGTCCAATGCATGAGTTGTAGTTTATGAATTAAATATCTTTTTATTTTCCCTATCCAGGGGTCAAGATATGAGCCTGAGTGTGATGCTAACTTACAACCTGTAATTGGTATGCAATTTGACACCTAGGAGGAAGGTATGGCATTCTACAAAATGTATGCTCATGAAGTCGGGTTTTCGGTTCGCACATGGATGACACACAAAGATGAACATGGCGTATTGTGGAAGAGGTTTGTTTGTGCTAGGGAGGGTTGGAGGAAGGTGGCTCAGGGAGAAGAAAGGATAAAGCCTAAGCGAAAATTCAAGTTAACAAGGTGTGGTTGTGAGGCTATGATTGGATTGAAGAGGCAGGATGACGGCAAATATAAGGTCGCCCGGTTTGTTCCATCACACACTCACCAACTTATTTCGCCAAGTAAGAGACATCTTATCAAGTCAAATAGAGAAGTTAGTAGTGAGTTGAGGAGCAAACTACTTACATGTCATAAGGCAATGGTTGGCACATCCGCAACATATCGCTTGCTTAGTGTAGAGAAGGGGGGTCAGCAAAATGTGGGCTGCACAAAGCGTGACCTCCAAAACTCTCACCGTGATTTTAAAAGAGCAATTAAGGGAGCAGATGGACAGATCATAGTAGATATAATGAGAAATAAGCAGACTGCCAATCCAGCATTCTACTTTGATTACCAAGTCGATGAGAATGACAAACTTATAAATATTTTCTGGGCGGATAGCATATGCAGAAAGAATTACTCATTGTTTGGTGAAGTTGTTTCTTTTGACTCAACATACCGCTTTAATAGGTATAACTTGGTATTTGCCCCTTTCACAGGAGTTAACAACCACAGATCTTGTGTCACCTTTGGTGCTGCTTTTTTATGGAATGAGAAGAAAGAATCTTATATATGGTTGTTCAAGACTTTCTTGAAAGCAATGTCTGGGGTTGCACCTAAGCTCATCATGACCGATGAAGACCAAAGCATGAGAATAGGGATAGAACAGGTTTTTCCAAACACTATACATAGGCTTTGTATGTGGCACATCCTCATGAAGCTTACTGAAAAAGTAGGTGCCACCATGAAAAATAATCCAGATTTCCATGAACGGTTTATGTCATGTGTTTGGGGATCAGAGACACCAAGTGAGTTTGAGTCACAATGGTCTTCAATAATCTCTGACTTTGGGCTAGCAGATAATACATGGTTGCAGGAGAAGTACGAGTCATGCAACTCATGGATTCCAACATATTTTATGGAGACCCACCTTGGTGGAATCTTGCGTACTACATCAAGATCTGAGAGTGAGAATGCATTCTTCAGACACTTTGCCAACCGAAATCTTGCGTTGATTGAGTTTTGGGTCAGGTTTGAAACAGCTCTAGAGGAACAACGACAAAAAGAATTGCAAGAAGACAATGCCAGCCTTCACACACTTCCTATGCTTGAGACCTGTTGGAGTATTGAGAGTCATGGTCGAGATGTGTATACTCATGAGGTTTTTGCTGAATTTCAACATCAGGTGGTGGCTGCAAGGGATTATTGTCATGTTAAATCCATTATGCAGGTTGGTGAGGTCCGGACCATTGGTATTAGCAGCAAGAGTGGCAAGGTTAGAGTAGTTAGTTTCAACACTCGTACTAAGGCAGCACACTGTTCTTGTAGGATGTTTGAATCTCTAGGTATCATTTGCCGTCACATCATCGTTGTCCTAAAGAATGAGGGGTGTAATGAAATTCCTAGTCAATATGTGCTGCATAGGTGGACTAAAATGGCTGCACGTCAGCTATCCTATGACGCCAACGGACATGAGCTAGAAGGGCTATCTACATGCCTTTCACCTACCATAAGGAAGTTGTACTCGGAAACATGTTCAAAATTCAGTTTGGCACTTCATGCAGCGAAGCATTGTGAGGACAAAATGAGATATTTTCACAAAGCTGTTTGTGATGCCTTCACGCACTTGGGACAGATGGGTCCACTTAGTGAGCAAAGTAAAGTGCAAGAATTTGAGTCGTTCGTTGGAACATCATTCCCAAGTGTGATCAATATTCATCCACCAGATGTAGCAAACACAAAAGGGAGTGGCAAGAGATTGAAAAGGGGTTCTGAGCAGACCGTGAACCAAAAGAAAAAGAGGTAAAGTAAGAACCTTGAAAAAAGTCTATGTCCTTTGTAAGATTGTATTAATGTGCTTTTGTTGTTCTTGACAGGGCAAATAGCATCCAAAAGGTCCCAGATAAGTAGGTATGTTGGTTTCACTAATTTGATACTGGAATAATTACTTTAAGTCATTCTCTTTAAACTTTGGACAATCGGTCAATGAAGTGTGATGGATGGTGGCATTGCTCAGTTGGCTAGCATCTGTGCTAGAAAATAGTAGTGATATTTTTAGTATATGAGGTTCTTGATTCATGGTTCGTTTGGGTGCTCACATTTGCAAGTGTCATGTAGATGTGTGCATATGCATATGTTTGGTTTATCCAGTTAATACGCATATGTTTGGTTTAGCCAGCTATGTATAATTGTTCTATGTCTATAAGCGTGTACTGTATGTATATAATGCACTACAAACCTAAAAAGGGTAATAGCTCTGTGAAATGACAACTCGTCATATTTGGGTAAATCTTGTCATTAAGTAATAGCTATGTATAATCTTGTTATTAAGTAATAGTTGTGTATAATCTTGCCAACGATCGACATTTCTGTTTTTTACCACCTATTCCATTTTCATATTTGTAGTATAAAAAATATGGTTGATAATAGTACTTGTCTTATTTTCAGGAATATTTGTCGCTCCATGGGTGTCATGGGGCACTGGGAGTGATGAATATTCTAACACGACCCCTGCCTGCATTTATCTGGATAATGAAATAGAACGTGTATAGTATCTGAGAGTATTGACAGGGTGTGCTCTTGTACATGACAAATTTGATAAGTTTGTGCTCTGCAAAAATTTATTTTCTGCTTCGGGAACAACTCAGTAGCTGGTTTAAGTAAAGATTGTTTCTCTTTGTGCTCTATATTACATCTCTGATGCTGTGCAGTGGGAGGTTAATTGAATTATGCCTATGTACATGGTGATCAGGCCTAACAATTGCTTGGTGGTCTAATCAGGCTTGGGAATAATCGGTTGCCTTCTTAGGCGAACACAAAGAGTGGCCATGGGTTCTGCAAGTCTACTGCCTTTTTCTCTGCTTTTGGCAAGGGATCCTTTTGCTTCCCGTGGACCGACAAAAGCTTTGATCTAGCTCATTTGCAAAATGAAATTCATATATTATGTTGAAAAGATGACATTTGTTCCGACAAACATGGTGGAACCCCAACTTCATTTAATTAAAATGAAACCACATCATAGCCAATTACAAATCTGTACACTAACATCTACCTATGGCAGTTCAGAGAAAGCAAAAATTGAGTACAAAAATGAAGTTCCAAACATTCCAGCACCATACAAAATCTAAACAGAAACTACATGTTTTAAGCTTCAGGAAGGTGTCCATAGCTCCAGATCACTCCATAAGGGCATCATCCACGAACGACATGAATCGATGGATGCTTTTCTATGGCAATAGATTGAGCGCCATGCAGCTCCCCTCTTCATATGAACAGGATGTCTTGGCTTGCTGAAAGAGACAATTTGGATGCAACTAGAACACTAGCTTGTCACAACAAGCATTTTTTTTCTAGAGAGTAACTTGCAGCTGAACATGCAGATCATACCTGAAAAAAAAGGAACATCTTTTTTCATATGGACATCCAAAACAAAAAGGTCAACAAAATGATCTGGTTGGACAAAAATAAATCTTATGCTGAATAGAATTTCGAGGATACTAGTTAAGATCACTAAAAAAAGATACTGTACATATGAGAACATGTCTATAACTCCTAAAATCGTTACTGAGTTTTGATTACAAAAAAAATTGTCCTTACTTGCTGCCATTATTCTTATTTGCTGCTATTGGTTCAAGCTTTTCTTCATATTAATGTTTGTTCTTCATTCCTGCAAGCTGTTATGCTACATAAAATTTTAAAAGAAGCAGAGTATAGCTAACCTGAATTTGTTATGGAGCAATATAATTGAAGAATCATCTAATCAGATCAAGGGTACAGTCACAATTATAGTTCACGTGTAGTACTAGCACATTTCTACAGATCGAAAACTAGTATTGCTCAACTGTTCGTGCCATAGCAAATACAGCAAGTATCTTACCATCAGGGCACTGGTCCAATGTGAATTCTAGCAAGATAAAATACAGAACATGAAAACTGGACACCAAAACTCCCAGGTACTAATTTTTTCATATGCAAGTATTAACAGTCATGTGGAAACTTATTTTTACTTGGTAAACATGAATATGTTTATAATCAGGAAAGGTCGGAAAAGAGAGCACCTCGTTTGTCTATTTTCCAATATTACTGCTCCAGCTGAGGATAAACTTTTACCCTTATGATTTAGCTATTCTGCTGATAGAAGTTTGCTCCAGCTGCGAATTCTTTACTTGCAATAGAAGTACCAGCATTATCAGAGTATACCTCTGGAAGGTATGGTCCTGAATATATGTTGACACGACGAGAATTATCATCTTGTTTGCAGGGTCTGTTGTTTGTTTTATCTAAGCAATCGATCCATCTGCGACAAGCACGCCATTCTCATGGTTAGTGTAGAGTTGCAGGCACAGACTAAAGGAACCAACTAGTATACGCACATATTTGATTGAAAAATTTCACATACGCGCCAACGGATGTTGACATAAAAACATGTCATGATAGGAGCAATACAATTAAACTAGATTTGAGCAACTTGATGCCCGTAAAACTGAATAAACAATGAACACCAAAACTGGACAGAAATTCAGCAAACTGGTATGAACTACAGCTACGAACATCACAGGCTCACAGATAATTGTACGTAGATGAAAGATCATACCACACAGAGCACATCCCCTAATCTGGACAGAAATTTAGTTAGACTCTGCAAGTGCACGTTCTGTTTTATATTGTTTTCACCAATAAAGGATGAAAACAGGGAGTACATCCCTTGTAATTGGCATGAAGATTGTAGAAATATATTTGTAGCTCATACCTGAATTTGGTGCTCACAGCACAGTATTCGAATTCTTAATCAACAAAAACATGTCGTTTAGTCAACTGGAACAAGATGGGTAGAGGAAGAAACAAAACATACCTACATACTTGAGCTGTTGCCGATGGATAGTGCTGACGGCGGCGGCGGTAGATTGTTGAGAGAGATCGATTGAAATTTAATAATCCTATAATTCGCCTGGTACAGTGGTACAGAAGAGGGAGAGACAACCGCATTTCGTTAGGATCTGAGATCGGTCTTGAGCTCGCTGGACCTTAACCCTAGCTCCTGGCGGCTATACTGGTACAGAATACGGCAAGGGGAGGAAGACGATGTGGGTAGAGAGAAGTCAGATCGCTGGATTTAGGTGTACTGCGAGGACTATTTTGCAAATGTACCACCAGGCTCATCACCGCACCGAATCCTGTCCCTCTCTTTCAAATCCAACAACCCATACATCGCGGGTGCATCCGGTGCACCAGTTCTCTCGTTTCACCAGATACGTTCTCTCTATCTCCTTCCCGTTGCTAGTACTACACTCACATGAGCATGCCAGAGCTCTCTCTCTTTCTCTTTCCTATTGCTAGTCCTACTAATCACTAATCACATGAGCATGCGAAAACTTTCTACACAGAGGTCAGTCGTCCGTACAAGCCTGTTCAGAGGGCATGCTGCCACATTGGCCGCGAATCCCTGCAGTATGGACCGTTGGATTAGGCTATCCAACGGTGTAGTTGCAGCCACATTGTCTTCTAGCTAATGACATTAAATGTGAGCCATTGGATAAGAAAGATTCAACGGTTCATATGAGTTGATATTCATACACTATATAGGAGTATAGATTCATGTCAGATATTTTAATTGTTTGCGCCAATGTACAGTGAGATCAATTGTTTTATTCCCTCAAGCATTGTGCATATGTGTAGGCATGCTTATTTGGCGCATTTTCGTTGGAAGTTGTAACATGGACTGGATGATAGCAAAGAAGAAGTAAGAAAGGGTTGAGGATGATATACATGCTACAAAGTTACAACGACTAACTCCACGAAACGGATCATTCTGGTTTTTGTTGAGAACACTTTTGTGATGTACACATGCAGTTTAGACTTTATCATGCTCTATGCACCTTGAGTTCCTAGCTGCTCATGCTTATATGTGTATATGAGTTACCATACATTGTTGCATGGACGGAGGGTTACTATATATATAAAATCCGGACGAATTTCATTTGCCACCTGATTGTATGTCAATTAGCTAGCTTGCAAGCAAATCAATCTTTGTGCTTAATTTATTGGAATGGTGCTATTCATTAGTGCTAGTATATGCCCAACATTTAGATGAGAGATTGGAGGAAGCCAACATGTTAGTGGGCAGGTTCTCCCACTGCAATACAACCAGCGCATGGTGTGTTGCTCTGTTTCCTTCTACGATGCAGTAGTCACGAGGTTACATGCCCGTCCATTTTGGCAATGTAATGTTAGTCGTTGATACAAATATATTAAGGGTTTTACTTTATTTTTAAATTGGCATGAACTAATATCCATGTGTCGTTGCTGCGACAGTCTATTTGTTCAATAAAATAATAGTATTTTTTCTAAATATATAAAACATGGCTAAGATATTGTAGCCCATGATAGGCTGCTGTTTCAACACATACTAATACTGGAAAGAAATGGATTTTTTTATACAATGACATCTAACTTCATATGTCATCTAAACTGAAAGTACATAATATTTGCCACAAGCTGGTACAAAAACAGAGTGACACTACACAGGGTGAACTAATAAAACTCAATATATTATAGAACGTTCATAGCGCCTTACAAATCATTGCTGACATGAAGCAGCAAGGCACATTCAAAGTTATACACACGATGCCATGTAGCTTCCTGCAAGATGATATGTTAAATATAGTCCAAAAAAGGTTATTTAATCATAGCTAAAAAAGGTTATTTAATCAAGGAAGACGTATGACGGCAATGATTAGTCTATCGACAACTAAGCTTTTGGTCAAGAAACTTGCAAGTGACTTAAGAAGACCAGACTCATCGCTCTCTATCTTCCTCACAAGTCATAAGAGCACAAACATGGTTTGGTACCAATCGTAGAGTCGAATCTGGAATTGTCCGCTCCCAGGGACCAAACCTCCCCTATGGAGGTCATCTGTTCCCATGATCCATATCCCCTGCATCAAGATCAGTACATTTTAATAAAGCGATGGGGTGAAAGATCATATGTCAATACCAATGCTTCAGGAGACATATATGAGTGTAAACACATAATTTTGTGTTCTGTAAGATGCAAATTCATTATAATCTTGCTGAGTACTGAGTAGATTCAATGGCTTTTCCACCTAAGTAGTTATGTAATCTTTGGCATTGCTTCAGCTCAAAATTAGATAAGTGTTCAGTTTTATGCCTTCCAAAAAGAATGTGGAAATCAATTGTTGAAAACATTAGCTATTTCAAATCTAGACAGGAACTCCGTTGGAAAGCATAAAAGGAAACTTCAGAGAGCTATTGTCTGGCTAGTAACTCACTCCTTCCATCTATATAGGGCCTAGTGCGTTTTTTAAGACCACCTTTGACTATTGACAAGATTAATAGTACATGACATGCACAATGTGAAAATTATATCATTGAAAGCACCTTCCACACACGAATTTAACGGTGTGCTTTGTGTAAATTGCATGTCATATATTATTGCTCTAACATTTGGTCAAAGTTAGCCTCGAAAAACGCATTAGGCTCTATATAGATGGAAGGAGGGAGTAACTGATTTGCTCAACCTCACATTGTCAAGCATCGTTATTATGTAAAGTTATCTCTACCCCTCTATCCCAAGGGAGGTTTACATTGGTAAAAATTAAAAGCAACAAATAATCTTCTATCAATTGTATGTTCCTAATCTCAAAATTTTGTAACATTATTTGCATGACTTTTTGCGTCGACTCCATATGTTTCACTGTTCCTAAGTGTGCAATGGGGCCGAAGTAGGATAAAATTATCATGGAGCAATACACCTTCGATGTCACCTCAGTGAGCATTGACTTGGATGAAAGCATTGTAGTACGAGCAGAAAACCCAAGAAATGCGCCCAGGAATTGAATTTGTTGACAGAACTTTGCAAGGAACAAACACCCTTATCATCCCTACTATTGTGCACTTTTGCGCTCAAGTGGCATATAACATCTTATATAAAGCCTAATCCAAAAGGAAGGTATATATCAAAAGCTTAACCTCCTGGCCTCTCATATCATTCTTCGTATGTAGCAGAAGTAGCCTGGATGACATGATTTCTTAAGGTAATTATTAACTGGACAAGGTGTTGCACTGCTGCATTAAAATTGGACATTTTCCATTGGTCCACATGTGATGGAACGGTCTAGCCCTACCTAAATTCAGTTTGCTGAACCTCAGGTAAAATACATCTGTCTACACTCATGCGCGAAGAAAGTTATTACCATCATATTGAATTCAAACTACAAATTATCCCAGTTGCTCCAAAAGGCCCTCAACCAAAGCATACTCTAGAAGCTGAAGACATTCAGCAACAATTTTTCCATTGTAGGATCTGTACAAGCAATACATGTGTCATTTGATTAGATTGGAAACAAATTAAGAGTGTGTTGGAACAACCACATAATTTCCTTATGTTTACCCATATGGATCTACCGTCCAAAATTAGCCTGATGCATATACATTTAGGACAGCATGACATGTATCATTACGACCACTTCAACATATGAACAAATACTTCGATATTGGATTGGATATGTCACTTCATGTGAACTAACCTGGCCAGCAGCCATTTGGATCCTCGGCTGAAGAACTCTGGAGCCAAAAATCCCATCAATCAAGGGCTTGGACTACAGTACCTACAAATTAGGAGTGGAAAGCAGCTTCAGCAGGAGCCCAAACTGAGTGCAAACACTCAGTCATGAAGGGACTCCAGTGAGAAGGAAAATTTACAGAAAATTTTCAAGATGAAGGGACAACCTAATGGAGACGCTTAACTCCAGGGATGTTTATTGCCGGAGGAAGAATGGGGAAATAACCTGGGTTATTGGACAGAGCATATGTAGGCGGAGCAGCCAAGTTGTACCTGACCTCCACTCCATTAATGGCCTGTAGGATTAGGAACGGCTGGTTTACTCCTTGCGTTAACAAGGGCAGGTGAATTCCAATCGCGCACAACATAGAAGCTGACAATTCAACTCCATCAACTGCTCTTAATGGCCAATTAATTTACCAATCAATCTTTGGCGATAGAACTTCGGTCCCTCCGCTCCGTGCAATCGATCGGTCCGATCACCCGCATGGGCTCTATCGAGCGATTCCCGTGTCGGCGGTGTCGCCCGTATAACCTGCGTTGCCTGGATCTGATCCTTGCCTCGCCCGCGTCTCTCTGTCTCACCTTCACTTTTTTCAGGTAGGCATGAACGAGGGTTACTGACCGGAGAATTACCGATCGGGCGTCATCTGGCACAGAGTTAGGTAAATGGGCCGACTGGAAGGCCCGTGCAACCACAGGCCTCAGATTTTTCTCCTGGAGTAGCTGCCCTTTATGACAGTTGGGCCAGGAAAAAAACAGGTGGTGGAGACATGTAACACCCCGGATGTAACTTTCCCTATTTGTACTCCAACTCTTGCCGTTTCCGGCGTTAAGTTATATTTATTTCCTCGGGTTCGGGTTTTGTCTCCGTGTGTTGTTGACGTTGTCATGCATCTCATATCATGTCATCATGTGCATTGCATTTGCATACGTGTTCATCTCATGCATTCGAGCATTTTCCCCGTTGTCCGTTTTGCATTCCGGCGCTTCGTTCTCCTCCGGTGGTCAATTCTACTTTTCTTTCGTGTGTGGGGATTAAACATTTCCGGATTGGACCGAGACTTGCCAAGCGGCCTTGGGTTACTACCGGTAGACCGCCTGTCAAGTTTCGTACCATTTGGACTTTGTTTGGTACTCCAACGGTTAACCGAGGGACCGAAAAGGCCTCGTGTGTGTTGCAGCCCAACACCCCTCCAATTTGGCCCAAAACCCACCAAACTCTGCTCCATGTCCTAGAGCGTTCGATCACGATCGCGTGGACGAAAACCTCACCTCATTTGGACTCTCCTAGCTCCCTCTATGCCTATATAAAGACCCCCCCGAATCCGGATCTTCCTCTTCCCCCGAAACCCTAACTTTCCCCTCGCGCGCCCGGACACGTCCGGCTGTCACCGGACAAAGCCGCCGCCGCCCGCCTACGCCTATCGGGCGCCGCCACGTGGCACAAAGCCGCCGCCGTCGCTCCGGCCCGGGAGGCCCAGCCGGGGCCCCCGAGGCCCATCTCCTCCGCGCCTCCTCGCCCGCGAGCCGGCCGCCGCCGCCCGCTCCGCCGGCCGCCGCCCGCGAGCCGGCCGCCGCCGCCCGCCGCCACCGACCTCGCCCGCGAGCCGGCCGCCGCCGCCCGCCGCCACCGACCTCGCCGGCGCCGCGGCCGCCGCCCGCCACCACCGGCCGCACCGACCCCGTCCGGCGCCACCACCGGCCGCGCCGCCCCGCCGCGCTCGGAGCCCGCGCCGGTGCCACTCCGGCCGGTCCTCTCCGGCGAGCTCCGAGGATTCCGGCGAACTTCGTAATCCGTGCGCGGATCTCAGATCTGAAATCCTAACCCTAGGTCGTTTTTTTTCACTAAGTCCCAGAATTCCTGATCCAAGTTGCCATGTTCGCGGCTCCGTAACTTTGCATCCGTAGCTCCGATTTGGGCGTATAGCATACCAAAATGTTCATCTCAGAGAGTATATCATTTCATTCCATTGCATCTTTTTCATTAGTGTTCATCTTGATGCCCGAAATGCTGTTAGAAGAGGGCTACTTGAGTTAATTGTCAGATCTGCTACTTCATCTTAGACTTTTGTCATTTTTTCCATGATTATTGTGTGCATGATATGCCCGTGAGTTTTACATGTGTTTTGTTAAGAGTTTTGTCATCTCTCCAGAGGTGCAACCCATGTATTTTTAGGATGTGTGTGGTGACTTGTGCAAGCTTGCAAAGTGAGGCACCCGGTAATTCTGTTTTCAGGGACTTAGTAATTTCACTAAGTCCTGGAGCTTTTTATCTCATGATACCATATGTTCTTGTTGTTTCCCAGTGACCCGTGCCTCTTTTGAGGGTGATCAGTAAGGGAGTTTTGTTAATATTGTAGTGATCTATCCATACATGTCTTTGTTTGCAATTATGGAGCACCCTAGCTTGAGTCAATCGAGCTCTACTTTTGCTTCGTTGCGAATCTGGGCAGATCGTCAATTTGTTTGCGATTTTGCCGATGTTATTGTAGTGGATCCGTGCATGCTATGCTATTGTTCTTGCCTTGTCTAGATTGCATTTTGTGCCTTCTTGAGGGATGTATGCTTGTCTTGCCATGACTTGCACCGTGGTGAGTGCATCGAGCTCGTAAACATGCCTTCGTGAGTTATGTTTCAGCATGTCCCAGTTTTCACTAAGTCTGAAAACTGATTATGTTTTTGCTATGTTCGTGTGCTTGTTAGTATATTTTGTGATCCCTTTTGGCTCAAGGTCACTAAGGGACTTTTGTTAAGCTTGTTGAGTAGCTCCATGCCATGTCTTTCTTTGTCATGTTCAGGTCCTGTAGCATATTGTTTTGTTGCGCCGAAGAGGGCTATATGATCTGAAATTCCAGACAAGTGTTAAATTCACTAAGTCTGAGATCTGTTGTACCATTTGCGTTTTTGCCATGCTTGTTTGAACCTCCTAATGGATGAATTGGCCATAACTCAGTGCGAGACTTTTGTTAAGAATCTTGAATGCTTCCCTGCCATGTATTTTGATGCCATGTTTGGGTGCTGTATCATGTTCTTTTCGTTGCATTTAGATGCCTACTTGCTGTAAATCGCAGACCGGTGTCATATTTGAATCGCTTGCCATTTCCAAACCGTAACTCCGATTCCGGCATTCTTTATATCGTTTTCAAGCGATTTCATCTCATCTTTCCAGTTGCACCCTTGGAATTCCAAGTTGAGGCCAGGTTCATGCATTTCCTGTCATATCTTGCATTTTGCATCCCGCATCGCATCCCGCATAGCATATCATCTTTGCATCGTGTTGTTTGAGTTTGCACGTGGTTGATTGTATCCTTGTTGCTTGTTTGTCTTGTTTGGGTAGAGCCGGGAGACGAGTTCTCTAACGAGGAGCCCGTTGAGTTTGCTTTCGAGGACCCAGTCAACTCTGACAACTGTGCAGGCAAGATGATCATACCCTCGAAATCACTACTATCTTTGCTATGCTAGTTTGCTCGCTCTTTTGCTATGCCAATGCTACGATGCCTACCATTTGCTTGCAAGCCTCCCAAATTGCCATGTCAAACCTCTAACCCACCATTGTCCTAGCAACCGTTGATTGGCTATGTTACCGCTTTGCTCAGCCCCCCTCTTATAGCGTTGTTAGTTGCAGGTGAAGATTGGAGGCCGTTCCTTCTTGGAACATCTTTTATTTAATTGTTGGGATATCATTATATTGCTATGTTATCTTAAATGCATCTATATACTTGGTAAAGGGTGGAAGGCTCGGCCTCTTGCCTAGTGTTTTGTTCCACTCTTGCCGCCCTAGTTTCCGTCATATCGGTGTTATGTTCCCGGATTTTTGCGTTCCTTACGCGGTTGGGTTATAATGGGAACCCCTTGATATTTTGCCTTGATTAAAGCTTTTCCAGCAATGCCCAACCTTGGCCTTACCATTTGCCACCTAGCCTTTTTTCCCTCGGGTTTCCGGAGCCCGGGGGTCATCTTATTTAAAACCCCCCCGGGCCAGTGCTCCTCTGAGTGTTGGTCCAAACTAGAGTCCTGTGCAGCGCCCCCTCGGGGAAACTCGAGGTTTGGTTTTAGTTGTATGGAGCGCTCATCTGAGTGTGCCCTGAGAAAGAGATATGTGCAGCTCCTATCGGGATTTGTCGGCACATTCGGGCGGTGTTGCTGGTCTTGTTTTAACCTGTCGAAGTGTCTTGAATTACCGAGATACCGAGTCTGATCAGAACGTCTTGGGAGGAGGTCTATTCCTTCGTTGACCGTGAGAGCTTGTCATGGGCTAAGTTGGGACTCCCCTGCAGGGATTGAACTTCCGAAAGCCGTGCCCGCGGTTATGGGCAGATGGGAATTTGTTAATGTCCGGTTGTAGATAACTTGAACCTTAATTAAATTAAAATGAATCGACTGAGTGTGTTACCGTGATGGCCTCTTCTCGGTGGAGTCCGAGAAGTGGACACGGTGTTGGAGTAATGTTTGCGCAGGTTGCTCTCTAGTTTCTCGCTCGTGCTTTGCCTCCTCTCCTCGCTCTCTTTTGCGAATAAGTTAGCCACCATACTTGCTAGTCGCTTGCTGCAGCTCCATATATTTACCTTGTCATACCTATAAGCTTAAATAGTCTTGATCGCGAGGGTGCGAGATTGCTGAGTCCCTATGGCTCACAGATTACTATTACACCAGATGCAGGGCCCGATGATTTCGCTCCAGGAGACGCGTACGAGCTCAAGTGGGAGTTCGACGAAGACTCTCAACGTTACTATGTTTCCTTTCCCGATGATCAGTAGTGGTGCCCAGTTGGGGGTGAATGGGACCGTTGTCGCATGTTGGGTTCTCTTTTATTTTGGCGCCGTAGTCGGGCCATGAGTGTTTGGATGATGTAATGTTATTTATGTACCTTGATTGACGTGGCGAGTGTAAGCCAACTATGTCATCTCCCCTTTTATTATCATATTACATGGGATGTTGTGAAGATTGCCTAACTTGCGACATATGCCTTCAATGCGATTATGTCTCTAAGTCGTGCCTCGACACGTGGGAGCTATAGTCGCATCGAGGGTGTTACAAGACAGTAGATCTAACGGCCAACAATGATCCTGACACGAGATCTGAGGGCTCAAATAGCTGAGGGCGTGAGAGGGCTCGCTTTAGGCTCGATTTTATGTAATGCCAACTTGTCACGCCCTCGATGCGGCTATATCTCCCACATGTCGAAGCACGACTTAGAGGCATAACCGCATTGAAAGCAATGTCGCAAGTGAGGTAATCTTCACACAACCCATGTAATACATAAGGGAAAGAGATACATAATTGGCTTACAATCGCCACTTCACACAATATATGAATATAACATTACATCATCCAGATACACACAAGGTCCGACTACGGAACCAAAATGAAAGAAGACTACCCCAAATTCTACACAGATCCCCGATCGAACCCAACTAGGCTCCACTACTGATCAACTGGAAACGGAAACGACATAACGAACACGATCTTCATCGAGCTCCTCCTTGAGCTCGGTTGCGTCACCTGAACGATATCATCGGCACCTGCAAACTAGTTTTGGAAGTATCTGTGAGTCACAGGGACTCAGCGATCTCACACCCTCGCGATCAAGACTATTTAAGCTTATAGGTAGGGTAAAAGTATGAAGTGGAGCTGCAGCAAGCGACTAGCATATATGGTGGCTAACATACGCAAATGAGAGCGAGAAGAGAAGGCAAAGCATGGTCGAGAAACTATGATCAAGAAGTGATCCTAGAACAACCTACGTCAAGCATAACTCCAACACCGTGTTCACTTCCCGGACTCCGCCGAAAAGAGACCATCACGGCTACACATGCGGTTGATGTGTTTTATTTAAGTTAGGTGTCAAGTTCTCTACAACCGGACATTAACAAATTCCCATCTGCCCATAACCGTGGGCATGGCTTTCGAAAGTTCATAACCCTGCAGGGGTGTCCCAACTTAGCCCATCACAAGCTCTCACGGTCAACGAAGGATATTCCTTCTCCCAGGAAGACCCGATCAGGCTCGGAATCCCGGTTACAAAACATCTCGACAATGGTAAAACTAAACCAGCAAAGCCACCCGGATGTGCCGACAAATCCCGATAGGAGCTGCACATATCTCGTTCTCAGGGCACACCGGATAGGTCAAGCTACGAGTAAAACCAGCCCTCGAGTTGCCCCGAGGTGGCCCCGCAGGCTACCCATTTCGGACCAACACTCAGAGGAGCACTGGCCCCGGGGGGGGGGGGGGTTAAAATAAAGATGACCCTTGAGTCCGCGAAACCCAAGGGAAAAGGCTAGGTGGCGAATGGTAAAACCAATGTTGGGCATTGTTGGAAGAGTTTTATTCAAGGCGAACTGTCAAGGGGTTCCCATTATAACCCAACCGTGTAAGGAACGCAAAATCAAGGAATATAACACCGGTATGACGGAAACTAGGGCGGCAAGAGTGGAACAAAACACCAGGCATAAGGCCGGGCCTTCCACCCTTTACCAAGTATATAGATGCATGAAATTAAATAAGAGATATTGTGATATCGCAACAAAATATCCATGTTCCATCAAGGAACAAACTCCAATCTTCACCTGCAACTAGCAACGCTATAAGAGGGGCTGAGCAAAGCGGTAACATAGCCAAACAACGGTTTGCTAGGACAAGGTGGGTTAGAGGCTTGACATGGCAATATGAGAGGCATGATAAGCAAGTGGTAGGTATTGCAGCATAGGCATAGCAAAAGAGCGAGCATCTAGCAAGTAAAGATAGAAGTGATTTCGAGGGTATGGTCATCTTGCCTGCAAAGTTCTCCGAGAAGACCAAAGCTTGATCCTCGCAAACGTACTCAACGGGTACCTCGAACATGAACTCGTCTCCCGGATCTACCCAAAGCAAGAACACAAGCAAAGGGAGACACAATCAACCATGTGCAATGCACAAACAACAATGATGCAAGACATGGTATGATATGCGGGATGCGATATGTGATGCATATGCATGATTTGGGAAAGAATGATTGAACCTGGCCTCAACTTGGAAAACCAAGAGTGCCACTAGAAAGGTGAGTTGATTTCGGTCGAAATCGATATAAAGATCACCGGAATCAGATTCATGGTTTGGAAATGACAAGCGAAACAAATATGGCACCGGTCTGCGATAAACAGCACAAGGTCCTCTAAATGCATCAAGAACAATATGCTATAGCACTCTAACATAGCCACAAAATACATGGCATGGATACACTCAAGATGCTTGACAAAAGATGAACACTGAGCTACGGCTAATTCACTCATTAACAGGTTCAAACAAGCATGGCAAAAGTGCAAAAGATAACAGGTTACAGACTTAGTGAAAATAACAAGTCAGGAATTTAATATCAGGAAGCAATGTTTAGAGCAAGATAACTACATGCTACAGGAACATATCATGGCAAAGCAAGGCATGGCATGAAGATACTCAAAGCATACAAAAAAAGTCCCTTAGTGACCATGAGCCAAAAGGGGTCAGAAAATACAATTGCAACCATGTGAACATAGCAAAAACATAAACAGATGCAGACTTAGTGAAATCTCTGGAGCATGGCAAAACAGATAACGAGTAGGCATGTTTACGAGCTCGATGCACTCACTACGAGGCATTGCATGATAATCTAAACATACACCCAGCAAGTGGACATGGCATAGACGCTAGACATGGCAAGAACAACAACATAGCATGCACGGATCAACAACAACAAGCTCGGCAAAATTGCTAAACATGTTAACAATCTGCCAGGAACATTTTATAGCAAAAGTAGAGCTCGATTGACTCAAGCTAGGGTGCTCCATAATTGCAAACAAAGACATGGATGGATAGAGTACCACAATATCTACAAAACATCCTTACTGATCATGCTCAAAAAAGGCACAGATCACTAGAAAACAACATGAACACATGGCATAAAAATTATAGCACGGCAATGACTTGAATATTTCTAAGTCCCTGAAATCAGCAACATTAAGTAAGCTACTTTACATGCTTGTGCTAGTCACCACAAAGATCACAAAAATACATGGCATACATCCCTGTAAAGATGGCATGGCATACTTCAAAACTCATGTAGAGCTCAGGATCATAGCATGCACACATTAATCATGGCAAAAATAACAAATGAGCAAATGCTGATAACAGATCTGAAACTAACATCACATAGCCCTCTTCCAACAACATTTAGGGCATCAAGATGAGCTCAAATGAAAATGATGCAATGAGATGAAATGAAGTACTCATCGAGACGAACATTTCGATATGCTACACGCACGAATCAGAGCCACGGTGATGAAGTTATGGCATGATGAAGATCGCATAAAAATTAGGGTTAGGGAGGCAAAAGTCAACCGAAAACGTCCAGATCCAGATCCAGCCGGGCGCGAACTTCGAGGTTCGCCGGAGTACTGTAGCTGGCCGGAATCGACGTCGAGGTCCGCCGGGGAAGGAGAGGAAGCCGGAGCTCGGCGAGGAGGAGGAGCTCGCCGGAGCTCGGTCGCCGGCGAGGACGACGAGGGGTGGAGACGGCGGCCGGTCAGAGTAGGGGGAGCCACCGGAGTTGGCGCGCGGCGGCCGGCGAGTCGGCGGTTGTCGGCCGACGGTCGGAGCTCTCCGGCGAAGGCGGCGCGGCGTCCGGGCGCGGGGACGCGAGGAGGCGGGCGGCGGTCGCCTCAGGCCCGGGAGGGCCTCATGCGGGCTTGCCGGGCAGGAGGAGAGAGGAGATGGCGGCGGTGACGTGGCGCATGCTCATTGGCTCGGTTCGGTAGCGGCGGTTGTCCGGCCAGGGGTGGACATTGTCCGGCGGCGCGCGATGTGGAATCTAGGGTTAGGGGAAAGAGGAGACCCGGGATTGAAATGGAGGGGTCTTTATATAGAGGTAGAGGGAGCTAGGAAGCTCCAAATGAGGTGCGGTTTGCGGCCACGCGATCATGATCAAATGGCCTAGGTGATGGAGAAGGTTTAGGTGGGTTTTGGGCCACTTAGGAGGGGTGTTGGGCTGCAACACACACGAGGCCTTTTCGGTCCCTCGGTTAACCGTTGGAGTATCAAACGAAGTCCAAATGGTACGAAACTTGGCAGGCGGTCTACCGGTAGTAAACCAATGCCGCATGACAAGTCTCGGTCCAATCTGAAAATGTTTAACGCCCGCACATGAAAAGAGGTAGAAAGGAACATCGGAGGACATAGGAGCGCCGGATTGCAAAACGGACAACGGGGAAAATGCTCGGATACATGAGATGAACATTTATGCAAATGAAATGCACATGATGACAAGATATGCAATGCATGACACGCAAGCAATGACAAGGCAACAACAGTGAATAACTGGAGGACACCTGGCACATCGGTCTCGGGGCGTCACAACACTCCACCACTACGAGAGGATCTCGTCCCGAGATCTAGAATGACACCGTAGAGAAAATGAAAGATGAAGAGGTAAAACAAAGTTGCTTCTTTGACAAACGAGTGAAACCAAAGAACCTTGAGAGGTTGAAAAACTTGAAAGAAAGAAAACAACGAAGATGAACAAAGTTGAAAGCAGTCCGGTTGAAAAAGAGATGCAAGACTAGATAAGTAGAAAAGAACTTGAGCAAAAGGGCACAACACTCCGGTTAAAAGGATAAGCACGAATCGAACACGATCCTGACAAGACAAGAAGATTGGTTGAAGAGAGCAACTTCACAATGCCTCCGGAAGAAAGAAATAGAAGATAGATAATTGAAAGAAAAGAATGGAGAAGAAAATGCCAACTTCTGTCACAAAGAATTTGAAAAGGCATCCTTAAGAGAAGGGTCGAACGGAGTTATTGGAAAACCAACAACGAAAAAATAAGCTTTAAGTGGGCTTATGGAAAGCATCTCTAAATCAAGAGGTGAAATTCTGCCACTAACGGAAACGATAGATTGGATTGATATCAACATGGAGATGAGAAGCTTATATCACCGGAAGGATAAATGAAGAAATTGGGTCATATATAAGCACCATAAATAATAACAATCCTTAGGGAAGACTTTAGGTGAAATATAACCCAAGATGACTCCAATGACGAGATTGATGGATTTAAAATACCTCATTCTTAACAACATGTGAATCATGAAACATGAACTTAAATTATCAAGAATGACATAATACCACCTCCAATGATTCAATAGAAAGAATTGCACTCCGGATTGCAAGATTAAGAATGCTTGAGCTCCTTAGAAAAGAATCTTGATGAACACTCCAAGAACGAATTAAATCCTTGGTGAACCATCATGTAGAACCTCCATGAAGAACTCCGGTAACAAAAAGATGATCACACGAAAGGAAAGAGAAGTTGAAAACACAAGGTGAAACCTTGCAATGATTTAGATGAAGCTTTGCGACGAGATAAAGTGGAAACTTGGAACTCCGGAAAAGAAAAGATGAAACAAGTGAAACCGAGAATTTGATGGACCTCCAGAATAAGGAATTAAACACTTGGGTGAAACACGAATAAGAATTACGTTATGCTTATCCTTCACCAATTTAAATTGATGACAATCAACAGATTTTTGCATACTACTTATTCTCGTTGAAAAGGATTTAAGATAGATATAGCGCAAACTTGGGAAATTTTTTAACGAACCACCATAAGAATTGAAAATGGACGAAGAAAAGATAAAGACACACCAGGAAGAATTAGCAAATGAACGAAGATGCTTGCTAGGATTTAGATACATAAGAGCGAAGAGATCATGAATTGATTAGAGAATATTTGAATAATGCACCGGTAAGATTTGGAGAACGAGAGCTGAAAGCTGAGGAATGAATAATTCTGAGAAGATGAGCTCCGGATAATCAAACTGAAAAGACTCCTGAATTGCTCTGGATGGGTGAAAAGAATTCTCACAATCGAAAAACAATTATGAGAGTATGGCATTTAAGCTAGAACCACGAATCTCCGAAAGAGCGGATAAGATATGGAGGAAAAACTCTTCTTCGGTCATCAAAATCTGAGAATTACGACGAGAAACACCACCAAATTGTTGAGATACTCCGGAATAAAGAAGAATGGAAAAGTTGAACCAACGATGAAAAGAATTTGAAAGATCTTGGAGAAATACATATGACTGATGATGAATCATTCTTACATCAAACTTCGAAAAGAATTTGAGAGTAACTCCGGGAAAAATTAGAAGAGTCAGATAAGATCCTAGGAAAAGACCTGTGAGTTAGGGCCCACTCAAAAGAAACACCATAGAACGATTTAAAAGATAGGTTGCGCCGGTTGAGTTAAATGGCTTGAATAAGATAACAACCATTTTTAGGCTCGCTTTAGGCTCAGTTTTAGGGCGTGAGAGGTGCAAGGTGTTAGCAAGGCTCTCGATAGAACAACATATCCATCGCGTGGGAGTTTGATGTAAATGGAGGTTGCTATCAGCATATCTAATTATAGACATTGTACGGCATAAACCAATGTGGTCGCTCTATGAAGTCAATGCCCAGTAATCAGAACTGCAATCTGAACGGCAGTCCGTGTTCAGTACTAGACGAACTTCGTCACCAGGGAGCCACACTCGGTTGGCAGGAGTACTCCACCCCGATCCTTGCCGGACAGAAGAAGAGGTGGCTGCGATTGACAAGCACCTTCTGCGACACAACATAGCCTTGCGAGCCTTTAGCCAGGACATAAAAACGTGTGGCACTACCCAAGGTAGGTGATATTTGTACAACCACCTTGTGTATATAGCTAAATAAATGGGCTTCGGTTACACGTGTCCAACTCAAACACCTAACCCGCCGCTAATTTCAAGTCCAACTGTCGCACCACTCGTACGGATAATATTAGGCACATATTTTAACAAAAAACACAATTAACGATGATTATTTTGAGAAAAATCGCCCTGTCATGGGAGTCTGTCCAAAAAATACACAATAATTTACCAAGTAATAGTTCAACAACAAAAAAAATCACGTGGATAGTTTCTTGGAGGAAAATTTACGTACCGAGACGAGAGAAGAAGAATGTTGGTCAATCCATCTAAGGGGCACAACCTTCCTACGGTAATATTGTCCAAGTACGTCAACTTCTCCATCACCCTTGCCTCAAGATGCAGAGTGTACACGTTCCTATGGTGGTCCCCATGATTGTTCTTGACAGGCAACATGCCTCCCTTCTCTCCCCAAATAGTCAAGTGCGTCATAGTTTCCCTAGGTGATTCTAGCATCACCACCATAGTGCGGAGCCACATTCCAGGACTACCATCCTCTTGCCTCGTCCATATCTCTAGTTGGTAGCTTTGCCTTTGCACGAACAAGAGCTTCCCATCGGCAGCGACAATAAGTTGTGGATCATCAGAACTTAGATTTTTTCATGTGTCCGGCTGGGGTTATTGAGATGCCACATGTCTCGGCGTCCATTTCAATGGTATATATGCAAGCGCAAGCCGTGACTTGTGGAGTATCGAGTGAGCTAGTATGTCGTGCCACGCCACACAACGGCATGCGGGTGCATCAGAGCAAAGCAACTACTACTCTCTTATTTGCAAAATTTTAGCTTACAGGACCTGCTCCAACTTGCCTCTCTGGAGGTGAACTTGTGGAGGGTATGTGTTTGGTTATAGATGTCAGTTTCAATGATGAGCACTTTGAAGAAGGCCAAGTAGCCGAGCGGGGCCGAATATTGTTGCTTGGCGTTCGAGGAACTTGTTTGTTGATATATTTCATTGATAATAACATTAATTCCTGTTGTTAGGTGCTTTCCAACAGCAGTTTAGTCGTCCTTGTTTGTATTTGTTCTCTCCTTCTATTGCAATGAAAAGCTGCGCCATCAGCATTTTGTAAAAAGACAAATTTTAGCATGCTCCCTCTTACCTCCCTTTTCACATGAGAGGTAAGAATTCATAATAGATCTGAGCCATTGATTTGATTAAGAAATGGTCAGATTAACTCTTAGCTTCTTACCTCCCATGTGAAAAGAGGGGGTAAGAGGGAGTAATTCCCGTGGACTGTTTGTGTGTGTGTGCGCGCGCGCGGGGATATTATTGTTGTAGTCGTAGTCAGGAGATTTTATAACCGACTATATAATTTGGCATGTCGATTCAGATGTTTTCAAAAGCTTACATTTCTAGAAGCATGAACTTATCACTCTTGATACGCAATTACTTGCTGCTACTAAACAAATCCAACAAAGTTCAAAACTACAACTAAGTAACATTAATCAGTAAAAAGTAGCTACAAGCAGTGTTAAGCATATCGCCATGTTTCTACTATGGACGTCTCCTTTTCTGCTGTGGCTGTAGTCAGGGCCCACATGACGATGGTCCTGATAAGTAAATAGGCAGTTTTCCGATTAAATTAATCCATGAATAAATCATGAGCATGACATGGACAGCATTGATAACACACTGATTACGATCTAACAGAGCATGTACTACGCATATAGTAGAAACATCTACGCATATCGCTAGTACTACTACAACAGAAAGAAACACGGGAAGGATAAACGATGTATACCCTCCAATCGGCCACGCAGCGGTGGCGGCGGCGGCAGCAGCCGCGGCATCCTCGTCGGCCTTCTTGTCGGCCTCGGCCTTCTCAGCGGCGGCACGGTCGGCGTCGGTCGAGATGGTGATGACGAAGGTGATGCGGACGTAGATGAACAGAAGCGAGCAGTCGCGTAATCGCTACCCAAAAACCTAATCGCCCCTCTCCCGTATAGGATCCGGAGAAGCGGGGTTTCGGAGGCCTGCTCTCCCGTCAACCGTGTACATGGTGAACGGGACGGAGTCGCCGACGGCAGCAGCAGCAGAGGAACGACGTGGGCGTGGAGGCGGAGATGCGTTCTGTTTTGTGGCGGCTAGGGTTGGCAGCGCCCCACATATATATGTGCGGCTGCGCGTGGAGAGACGTGGGCTGAACCCACGTCCAAGTCGGTAGCCCATGATCCGACGTCTCAGATCGTGGCCCCACCTGTCAAAGACTCTCCGTTCCTGACCGGCAAAAAGAAGCGCATAGGAGTGAGCTCGGCTCGGCTCAATCCCGCAACCCGCGGCACGGCGCGGCGCGGCGCGTCGTGACGTGGCGTGGCGTGGCGAGGCGAGCGGAGGAGGAGGAGTGCGCGAGGGCCTCATCTCTTCTCAAGCTCCAATGGCATGAGGAAGAGAATCCCTTATAAACCACTCCAACTCTCCTTCCACTTCCGGGGTGGGACTAAACTTCCCACCACCTTGTCATGCCACCTACATGGGCCCTTAGAGATCAAATCTGAAATTGTCATATGGGCTCTAGGCCCATCTCATAGTTCAACAATCCCCCACCAGATCTCAGGGGCCCAGTTTGTCCTTTGTTCCAAACGCTGTTTTGATATACCAGCATCTCAGTGGAGACCGATTAAGGTTGAGCTCCACCTAGACCAAGTAGTTACACTCCTTCACAACTGAACAATGGACTATGCCTTGAATTGTCAGTTTGGCGTCAAGAAGTTTCACCACAAGTCTCACCGATACGAGGCTGCCGAAGGCCGACCCCTCGGGTGGAGCATATTAGTCACACTCCTGGCCTGTTCATGAGCTTGCTAGAGATCACCCCAATCTCATAGACTGTGACCAGCAATCGGGCTCATATAGGTGTGTTCCTCCAAAGATCGCTCTGTAGGATAGCATCTTGCTTATGCATATAAGCCATGGAACACATTAAGACAGTAGTCATCCTTCCATACAGCTTCCGAGAGTATTGCATCTCCAACGGAGTGGGTAGTAAAGTTACTCTCCTCAGTTCACCACTGGCTTGTTTTCCCAGGTCCTACTTCACGGGATCTCCGATCACATAGGTTGGGTTACTACCATGGCAACTCATGTGGGTCTCATACCCATCTCCCTTGATGCGTTATCTATCACAACACGTGATAGCCCTTTAGTAAAGGGATCTGCCAGATTCTTAGCCGTTTGAATATAATCCAACGCTATCACTCCGGAGTTCCTCAATTTTCTGACAGCTCTCAATCTCATTCTTATGTGTTTGTTGGACTTCATGTTGTCCTTTGAACTCTTCACCTTGACAATAACTGTTTGATTGTCACAGTTCATAAGGACGGCCGGAACCGGCTTCTCAACCACTGGCAATTCCATCAACAGATCTCGAAGCCATTCTGCTTCGCCACTCGATGTGTCTAATGCTATTAATTCTGCTTCCATTGTCGATCTTGTTAAGATCGTTTGCTTGCAAGACTTCCAGGAAACAACACCACCTCCAAGAGTAAATATATACCCAGTTGTGGTCTTCATCTCATCAGCATCAGCGATCCAATTCGCATCACTATACCCTTCAAGTACCAGCGGGTATCCGGTATAGTGAAGTCCATAGTTCATAGTACCTTTCAGATAGCGCATAACTCTCTCAAGAGCACGCCAATGTACATCACCCGGTTTGGAAACAAATCGGCTCAGTTTGCTAATAGCAAATGCGATGTCAGGCCTCGTTGCGCTCTCTAGATACTGTAGTGAACCAACAATCTGAGAATATCTCAATGGATCCATAGCTGTGCCTTTAGACTTTCGAATCAGCACACTAGAATCATATGGTGTTTGAGATGGTTTGCAGTCCGAATATCCAAAACGACTCAACACCTTCTCAACATAATGGGATTGCAAAAGTGTAATCCCACCCTCATCATCTCTCAATAGCTTGATGTTCAAGATAACATCAGCCACTCCAAGGTCCTTCATCTCAAAGTTCTAAGATAGGAAAGACTTAACCTCCTCCATTAACTTGAGATTAGTCCCAAATATCAGTATGTCATCAACATACAAACAAAGTATAACTCCTTCGCCCCCACCATAGCGATAGTATACACATTTGTCGGCCTCATTAACAACAAAGCCAACAGATGTCAACGTTTCATTAAACTTGTCATGCCATTGCTTAGGCGCTTGTCTCAGGCCATACAAAGATTTCACCAACTTACACACCTTTCCTTCCTGACCATCCATCACAAAGCCATCAGGCTGTTGCATATAGATTTCCTCCTTTCGCTCCACATTCAGGAAAGCCGTCTTAACATCCATCTGATGAATGAGAAGACCATGTGAGGCCGCCAAAGAGAGTAATACTCGAATGATGGTCAGTTTGGCCACAGGTGAATAAGTGTCGAAGAAATCTTCTTCTTCATTCTGGGCGTAGCCCTTGGCCACAAGCCTAGCCTTGTACTTTTCTATCGTACCATCGGGCCTAAGCTTCTTCTTGAACACCCACTTGCATCCCAATGGTTTGCAACCATAAGGACGTCCAGTAAGCTCCCAAGTCCCGTTACCCATGATGGAATCCATCTCGCTACGGACCACATCCTTCCAGTAGTCAGCTTCTGGAGATGCATACGCTTCTGAAATAGAAGTGGGATTATCCTCCACGAGGTATATGAAGAAATCATCACCAAAGGTCTTTAGAGTCCTTTGTCTCTTGCCCCTACCAAGGGATTCCTCATTATCCTCCTCAGGATTTTCATCATGTGTTTGATTATAATATTCCATCGGAATGGCAGGTTCAGGAGTCTCCTTAGATTCCTGTCTAGAAGTGCTTTGTACATCTCTCATGGGAAAAATGTCCTCAAAGAATGTAGCATCTTTAGAATTCATAATTGTATCGACTTTCATGTCAGGTACCTCAGATTTCACTACTAGAAATCTATAGCCAACGCTATTCACGTAGCCCAAATTAACACAGTCCACAGTCTTTGGTCCAAGCTTACGCTTTTTGGGGATCGGCACATTAACTTTCGCCAAGCAACCCCATGTACGTAAGTATGAGAGTGTTGTCCTTCTCTTGGTCCACTTCTCGTAAGGAGTGATCTCCTTATCCTTTGTCGGAACTTTATTCAGGACATGACAGGATGTCATTATAGCCTCCCCCCACCATGCCTTGGATAAACCCGACGTATCTAACATGGCATTAACCAAATCAGTTAGAGTACGGTTTTTCCGCTCGGCAACCCCGTTTGACTAGGGTGAGTAGGGAGGCGTCCTCTCGTGAATAATGTGGGTTCCGCACAAAAGGCATCAAACTCTTTCGAGAAGTACTCTCCACCACGATCTGACCGGACTCGTTTAATTTTCTTTTCAAGTTGATTCTCAACTTCTGCCTTATAGATTTCGAAGTAGTGTAGAGCCTCATCTTTAGTATTTAACAGATACACATAGCAATATCTAGTGGAATCATCTATCAAAGTCATGAAATATTTCTTTCCACCTTTAGTCAACACACCATTCATCTCACAAAGATCAGAATGTATGAGTTCCAGTGGCGCCAAGTGTCTCTCCTCTGCTGCCTTGTGAGGCTTGCGAGGTTGCTTAGATTGCACACACGAATGGCACTTAGAACCTTTGGCTAAAGTGAAACTCGGGATTAAATTCGATTTTGCTAGCCACGTCATAACACCGAAACTAATGTGACAAAGACATGAATGCCATACTTCAGATTCATTAACACTCAAATGAATATTGTTCACGACTTTATAACATAGATCTGCAAGAGAAGGCGGAACATGCCTCCGCATTCATAACCCTTTCCAATCGGTGGACGGCCAAACTGAAAATACAGCAAATAAATTACCGTACCCAGATGCACCACTCTCATTGTTGCTCACAATCATATTGACAGACTTGGAGTCCTGCCCTTGCTTCTTATACTTGTTTGGGCACTTGTTGGCCCAATGTTCAAGCGAACCACAAGTAAAGCAGCCCTCATCCTTCTTGTTCTTCTTGAAGGTCTTCTTACCCTTCTTCTTAAAGTCGGCACTCTATTGGACACCGTTCTTTCCCTTGGGCTTGTGGGAACTGGAGTTCTTCTGATGCACCATGTTGGCCACAGAAGTTCCTTCGACCCCTTTTCCGTGTGAGCCCTTTGCCCTTGAATTCTGCTCAACACTCAGATGGCCAATGACATCCTCCACAGAGAATTCACGCCTCTGATGTTTCAGAGTGGTGGCAAAGTTCCTCCAGGAATTGGGATGCTTAGCAATTATGCAGCCCGCGACAAACTTGCCCGGTAACTCGCACTTAAGAAGCTCAAGCTCCTTAACAATGCATATTATCTCATGAGCCTGCTCCAATACAGGATGGTTTTCAACCATCTTGTAATCATGGAACTGCTCTATAATATACATCTCGCTCCCTGCATCGGCAGCCCCGAACTTAGATTCGAGCGCCTCCCACAAGTCCTTGGCAGACCGCACATTGCAAATATGCGTCAACCAGCTTATCTCCAATCACGCTCAGAACTGCCCGGAGGAACACGACAGTGGCCTCCTTGAACGCCTTCTCCTGATCAGGAGCGATCGTTCCTGTGGGAGTCACACTGGCGACCCAGAACACGTTCATGGTAGTAAGCCATAAGGTGGTTTTAGTCTGCCAACGCTTAAAGTACGTCCCCGTAAACGGCGACGGTTTTAGTGCAGCAGCAAAACCAGAATTCGAAAAACTCCTACACATATTAGGGTTTTGGATTGATAAGTAAATAGGCAGTTCTCCTATTAAATTAATCCATGAATAAATCATGAGCATGACACGGACAGCATTGATAACACACTGATTACGATCTAACAGAGCATGTACTACGCATATAGTAGAAACATCTACGCATATCGCTAGTACTGCTACAACAGAAAGAAACATGAGAAGGATAAACGATGTATAACCTCCAATCGGCCACGCAGTGGTGGTGGCGGCAGCAGCAGCCGCCGCATCCTCGGCGGCCTTCTTGTCGGCCTCGGCCTTCTCAGCGGCGGCACGGTCGGCGTCGGTTGACATGGTGATGACGAAGGTGATGCGGACGTAGATGAACATAAGTGAGCAGTCGCGTAATCGCTACCCAAAAACCTAATCGCCCCTCTCCCGTATAGGATCCGGAGAAGCGGGGTTTCGGAGGCCTGCTCTCCCGTCAACCGTGTACATGGTGAACGGGACGGAGTCGCTGGCGGCAGCAGCAGCAGAGGAACGACATGGGCGTGAAGGCGGAGATGCGTTCTGTTTCGTGGCGGCTAGGGTTGGCAGCGCCCCACATATATATGTGCGGCTGCGCGTGGAGAGACGTGGGCTGAACCCACGTCCAAGTCGGTAGCCCACGATCCGACGTCTCAGATCATGGCCCCACCTGTCAAAGACTCTCCGTTCCTGACCGGCCAAAAGAAGCGCATAGGAGTGAGCTCGGCTCGGCTCAATCCTGCAACCCACAGCGCGTCGTGATGAGGCGTGGCGTGGCGAGGCGAGCGGAGGAGGAGGAGTGCGCGAGGGCCTCATCTCTTCTCAAGCTCCAATGGCATGAGGAAGAGAATCCCTTATAAACCACTCCAACTCTCCTTCCACTTCCGGGGTGGGACTAAACTTCCCACCACCTTGTCATGCCACCTACATGGGCCCTTAGAGATCAAATCTTAAATTGTCATATGGGCTCTAGGCCATCTCATAGTTCAACAATCCCCCACCAGATCTCAGGGGCCTAGTTTGTCCTTTTTTCCAAACGCTGTTTTGATATACCAGCATCTCAGTGGAGACCGATTAAGGTTGAGCTCCACCTAGACCAAGTAGTTACGCTCCTTCACAACTGAACAATGGACTATGCCTTGAATTGTCAGTTTGGCGTCAAGAAGTTTCACCACAAGTCTCACTGATACGAGGCTGCCGAAGGCCGACCCCTCGGGTGGAGCATATTAGTCACACTCCTGACCTGTTCATGAGCTTGCTTGAGATCACCCCAATCTCATAGACTGTGACCAGCAATCGGGCTCATATAGGTGTGTTCCTCCAAAGATCGCTCTGTAACTCGCACTTATGCAGCCCGCGACAAACTTGCCCGGTAACTCGCACTTAAGAAGCTCAAGCTCCTTAACAATGCATATTATCTCATGAGCCTGCTACAATACAGGACGGTTTTCAGCCATCTTGTAATCATGGAACTGCTCTATAATATACATCTCGCTCCCTGCATCGGCAGCCCCGAACTTAGATTCGAGCGCCTCCCACAAGTCCTTGGCAGACCGCACATGCAAATATGCGTCAACCAGCTTATCTCCAATCACGCTCAGAACTGCCCCGAGGAACACGACAGTGGCCTCCTTGAGCGCCTTCTCCTGATCAGGAGCGATCGTTCCTGTGGGAGTCACACCGGCGACCCAGAACACGTTCATGGCAGTGAGCCATAAGGTGGTTTTAGTCTGCCAACGCTTAAAGTACGTCCCCGTAAACGGCGACTGTTTCAGTGCAGCAGCAAAACCAGAATTCGAAAAACTCCTACACATATTAGGCTTTTGGATTGATAAGTAAATAGGCAGCTTTCCGATTAAATTAATCCATGAATAAATCATGAGCATGACATGGACAACATTGATAACACACTGATTACGATCTAACAGAGCATGTACTACGCATATAGTAAAAACATCTACGCATATCGCTAGTACTGCTACAACAGAAAGAAACACGAGAAGGATAAACGATGTATACCCTCCAATCGGCCATGCAGCGGTGGTGGCGGCGGCAGCAGCCGCAGCATCCTCGGTGGCCTTCTTGTCGGCCTCGGCCTTCTCAGCGGCGGCACGGTCGGCGTCGGTTGACATGGTGATGACGAAGGTGATGCGGACGTAGATGAACAGAAGCGAGCAGTCGCATAATCGCTACCCAAAAACCTAATCGCCCCTCTCCCGTACAGGATCCGGAGAAGCGGGGTTTCGGAGGCCTGCTCTCCCGTCAACTGTGTAGACGGTGAACGGGACGGAGTCGCCGGCGGCAGCAGCAGCAGAGGAACGACATGGGCGTGGAGGCGGAGATGCGTTCTATTTCGTGGCGGCTAGGGTTGGCAGCGCCCCACATATATATGTGCGGCTGCGCGTGGAGAGACGTGGGCAGAACCCATGTCCAAGTCGGTAGCCCATGATCCGACATCTCAGATCGTGGCCCCACCTGTCAAAGACTCTCCGTTCCTGACCGGCAAAAAGAAGCGCATAGGAGTGAGCTCGGCTGCGCGGCGCGTTGTGACGAGGAGGAGTGCGCGAGGGCCTCATCTCTTCTCAAGCTCCAATGGCATGAGGAAGAGAATCCCTTATAAACCACTCCAACTCTCCTTCCACTTCCGGGGTGGGACTAAACTTCCCACCACCTTGTCATGCCACCTACATGGGCCCTTAGAGATCAAATCTGAAATTGTCATATGGGCTCTAGGCCCATCTCATAGTTCAACAATCCCCCACCAGATCTTAGGGGGCCAGTTTGTCCTTTGTTCCAAACGCTGTTTTGATATACCAGCATCTCAGTGGAGACCGATTAAGGTTGAGCTCCACCTAGACCAAGTAGTTACACTCCTTCACAACTGAACAATGGACTATGCCTTGAATTGTCAGTTTGGCGTCAAGAAGTTTCACCACAAGTCTCACCGATACGAGGCTGCCGAAGGCCGACCCCTCGGGTGGAGCATATTAGTCACACTCCTGGCCTGTTCATGAGCTTGCTAGAGATCACCCCAATCTCATAGACTGTGACCAGCAGTCGGGCTCATATAGGTGTGTTCCTCCAAAGATCGCTCTGTAGGATAGCATCTTGCTTATGCACATAAGCCTTGGAACACATTAAGACAGTAGTCATCCTTCCATACAGTTTCCGAGAGTATTGCATCTCCAACGGAGTGGGTTTGTAAAGTTACTCTCCTCAGTTCACCATTGGCTTGTTTTCCCAGGTCCTACTTCACGGGATCTCCGATCACATAGGTTGGGTTACTACCATGGCAACTCATGTGGGTCTCATACCCATCTCCCTTGATGCGTTATCTATCACAACACGTGATAGCCCTTTAGTAAAGGGATCTGCCAGATTCTTAGCCGTTTGAATATAATCCAACGCTATCACTCCGGAGTTCCTCAATTTTCTGACAGCTCTCAATCTCATTCTTATGTGTTTGTTGGACTTCATGTTGTCCTTTGAACTCTTCACCTTGACAATAACTGTTTGATTGTCATAGTTCATAAGGACGGCCGGAACCGGCTTCTCAACCACTGGCAAGTCCATCAACAGATCTCGAAGCCATTCTGCTTCGCCACTCGATGTGTCTAATGCTATTAATTCTGCTTCCATTGTCGATCTTGTTAAGATCGTTTGCTTGCAAGACTTCCAGGAAACAACACCACCTCCAAGAGTAAATATATACCCAGTTGTGGCCTTCATCTCATCAGCATCAGCGATCCAATTCGCATCACTATACCCTTCAAGTACCGACGGGTATCCGGTATAGTGAAGTCCATAGTTCATAGTACCTTTCAGATAGCGCATAACTCTCTCAAGAGCACGCCAATGTACATCACCCGGTTTGGAAACAAATCGGCTCAGTTTGCTAATAGCAAATGCGATGTCAGGCCTCGTTGCGCTCCGTAGATACTATAGTGAACCAACAATCTGAGAGTATCTCAATTGATCTATAGCTGTGCCTTTAGACTTTTGAATTAGCACACTAGAATCATATGGTGTTTGAGATGGTTCGCAGTCCGAATATCCAAAACGACTCAACACCTTCTCAACATAATGGGATTGCAAAAGTGTAATCCCACCCTCATCATCTCTCAATAGCTTGATGTTCAAGATAACATCAGCCACTCCAAGGTCCTTCATCTCAAAGTTCTGAGATAGGAAAGACTTAACCTCCTCGATTAACTTGAGATTAGTCCCAAATATCAGTATGTCATCAACATACAAACAAAGTATAACTCCTTCGCCCCCACCATAGCGATAGTATACACATTTGTCGGCCTCATTAACAACAAAGCCAACAGATGTCAACGTTTCATTAAACTTGTCATGCCATTGCTTAGGCGCTTGTCTCAGGCCATACAAAGATTTCACCAACTTACACACCTTTCCTTTCTGACCATCCATCACAAAGCCATCAGGCTGTTGCATATAGATTTCCTCCTTTCGCTCCACATTCAGGAAAGCCGTCTTAACATCCATCTGATGAATGAGAAGACCATGTGAGGCCGCCAACGAGAGTAATACTCGAATGGTGGTCTGTCTTGCCACAGGTGAATAAGTGTCGAAGAAATCTTCTTCTTCATTCTAGGCGTAGCCCTTGGCCACAAGCCTAGCCTTGTACTTTTCTATCGTACCATCGGGCCTAAGCTTTTTTTTGAACACCCACTTGCATCCCAATGGTTTGCAACCATAAGGACGTTCAGTAAGCTCCCAAGTCCCGTTAGCCATGATGGAATCCATCTCGCTACGGACCGCATCCTTCCAGTAGTCAGCTTCGGGAGATGCACACGCTTCTGAAATAGAAGTGGGATTATCCTCCACGAGGTATATGAAGAAATCATCACCAAAGGTCTTTACAGTCCTTTGTCTCTTGCCCCTACCAAGGGATTCCTCATTATCCTCCTCAGGATTTTCATCATGTGTTTGATTATAATATTCCATCGGAATGGCAGGTTCAGGAGTCTCCTCAGATTCCTGTCTAGAAGTGCTTTGTACATCTCTCATGGGAAAAATGTCCTCAAAGAATGTAGCATCTTTAGATTCCATAATTGTACCGACTTTCATGTCAGGTACCTCAGATTTCACTACTAGAAATCTATAGCCAACGCTATTCATAGCGTAGCCCAAATTAACACAGTCCACAGTCTTTGGTCCAAGCTTACGCTTTTTGGGAATCGGCACATTAACTGTCGCCAAGCAGCCCCAGGTACGTAAGTACGAGAGTGTTGTCCTTCTCTTGGTCCACTTCTCATAAGGAGTGATCTCGTTATCCTTTGTCGGAACTTTATTCAGGACATGACAGGATATCATTATAGCCTCCCCCGCCATGCCTTGGATAAACCCGACGTATCTAACATGGCGTTAACCAAATCAGTTAGAGTACGATTTTTCCGCTCGACAACCCCGTTTGACTGGGGTGAGTAGGGAGCCGTCCTCTTGTGAATAAGGCCGTGTTCCGCACAAAAGGCATCAAACTCTTTCGAGAAGTACTCTCCACCACGATCTGACCGGACTCGTTTAATTTTCTTTTCAAGTTGATTCTCAACTTCTGCCTTGTAGATTTTGAAGTAGTGTAGAGCCTCATCTTTAGTATTTAACAAATACACATAGCAATATCTAGTGGAATCATCTACAAAGTCATGAAATATTTCTTTCCATCTTTAGTCAACACACAATTCATCTCACAAAGATCAGAATGTATGAGTTCCAGTGGCGCCAAGTGTCTCTCCTCTGCTGCCTTGTGAGGCTTGCGAGGTTGCTTAGATTGCACACACGAATGGCACTTAGAACCTTTGGCTAAAGTGAAACTCGGGATTAAATTCGATTTTGCTAGCCACGTCATAACACCGAAACTAATGTGACAAAGACGTGAATGCCATACTTCAGATTCATTAACACTCAAATGAATATTGTTCACGACTTTATTACATAGATCTGCAAGAGAAAGGCGGAACATGCCTCCGCATTCATAACTCTTTCCAATCGATGGACGGCCAAACTAAAAATACAGCAAATAAATTACCGTACCTAGATGCACCACTCTCATTGTTGCTCACAATCATATTGACAGACTTGGAGTCCTGCCCTTGCTTCTTATACTTGTTTGGGCACTTGTTGGCCCAATGTTCAAGCGAACCACAAGTAAAGCAGCCCTCATCCTTCTTGTTCTTCTTGAAGGTCTTCTTACCCTTCTTCTTAAAGTCGGCACTCTATTGGACACCGTTCTTTCCCTTGGGCTTGTGGGAACTGGAGTTCTTCTGATGCACCATGTTGGCCACAGAAGTTCCTTCGACCCCTTTTCCGTGCGAGTCCTTTGCCCTTGAATTCTGCTCAACACTCAGATGGCCAATGACATCCTCCACAGAGAATTCACGCCTCTGATGTTTCAGAGTGGTGGCAAAGTTCCTCCAGGAATTGGGATGCTTAGCGATTATGCAGCCCGCGACAAACTTGCCCGGTAACTCGCACTTAAGAAGCTCAAGCTCCTTAACAATGCATATTATCTCATGGGCCTGCTCCAATACAGGATGGCTTTCAACCATCTTGTAATCATGGAACTGCTCTATAATATACATCTCGCTCCCTGCATCGGCAGCCCCGAACTTAGATTCGAGCGCCTCCCACAAGTCCTTGGCAGACCGCACATTGCAAATATGCGTCAACCAGCTTATCTCCAATCACGCTCAGAACTGCCCGGAGGAACACGACAGTGGCCTCCTTGAACGCCTTCTCCTGATCAGGAGCGATCGTTCCTGTGGGAGTCACACTGGCGACCCAGAACACGTTCATGGCAGTGAGCCATAAGGTGGTTTTAGTCTGCCAACGCTTAAAGTACGTCCCCATAAACGGCGACGGTTTCAGTGCAGCAGCAAAACCAAAATTCGAAAAACTCCTACACATATTAGGTTTTTGGATTGATAAGTAAATAGGCAGTTTTCCGATTAAATTAATCCATGAATAAATCATGAGCATGACATGGACAACATTGATAACACACTGATTACGATCTAACAGAGCATGTACTACGCATATAGTAGAAACATCTACGCATATCGCTAGTACTGCTACAACAGAAAGAAACACGAGAAGGATAAACGATGTATACCCTCCAATCGGCCACACAGCGGTGGTGGCGGCGGCAGCAGCCGCGGCATCCTTGGCGGCCTTCTTGTCGGCCTCGGCCTTCTCAGCGGCAACACGGTCGGCGTCGGTCGACATGGTGATGACGAAGGTGATGCGGACGTAGATGAACAGAAGCGAACAGTTGCGTAATCGCTACCCAAAAACCTAATCGCCCCTCTCCCGTACAGGATCCGGAGAAGCGGGGTTTCAGAGGCCTGCTCTCCCGTCAACCGTGTACGCGGTGAATGGGACAGAGTCGCCGGCGGCAGCAGCAGCAGAGGAACAACGTGGGCGTGGAGGCGGAGATGCATTCTGTTTCGTGGCGGCTAGGGTTGGCAGCGCCCCACATATATATGTGCGGCTGCGCGTGGAGAGACGTGGGCTGAACCCATGTCCAAGTCGGTAGCCCACGATCCGACATCTCAGATCGTGGCCCCACCTGTCAAAGACTCTCCGTTCCTGACCGGCAAAAAGAAGCGCATAGGAGTGAGCTCGGCTGCGCGGCGCGTTGTGACAAGGAGGAGTGCGCGAGGGCCTCATCTCTTCTCAAGCTCCAATGGCATGAGGAAGAGAATCCCTTATAAACCACTCCAACTCTCCTTCCATTTCCGGGGTGGGACTAAACTTCCCACCACCTTGTTATGCCACCTACATGGGTCCTTAGAGATCAAATCTGAAATTGTCATATGGGCTCTAGGCCCATCTCATAGTTCAACAGGTCCCTTGGTCCGAATGGCTCATCTCAATCTGCACCCACTTTCTTGAATGGTGCTTTTTATGAGAGGTTTTGCTACGGGGTTTGAATATATCACGTATCCAGTCTAATGCAAAAGATGAACAAATTGGAAGTTCTTGTTCTGGTTTCGTCCCATCTCTCAGATTTTAGTCAATACTTTTCTCGAGGAAATCTTTGTACTCCATGGGTCTAACTGCTTCACACGCAAGAGAGCGAACTAGTCGTTCCTCTTGCATGTGTATATCTTATATGGAACTACACATGAACTTCCAGCCACAACAAATTTCTCCTTTCGATTTGTACCGGATTATCACATTTTATTTTCGAGATTGTACCGTGTATCATGCAATATTCATGTCAGATACTTCAATTGGTTAGGCCGATGTAGAATGGGATCAATTATTCTATTCTTTCATGCATTGTGCATATGCCTAGGCATGCTTACTTGGCACGTTTTCTCTTGGGGTGGAATTTGGAACATGAATTGGATGATAGCAAAGAAGAAGTAGAAAGGGTTCAGTGCGATACACATGCTAAAAAGTCACGATGACTAACTCCTTAGAACTGATCATGCTGGTTTTGGCAGAGAACACTTTTGTGATGTACACATGCAGTTTAGACTTTATCATGCTCTCCTAGTTTCTCATGCTTATATGTGTGTATATGAGTTACCATTCATTGTTGCATGGACCGAGGGTTACTTTCCAGACGGATTTATTTGCCACCTGATTCTGATTGTAAGCTACCAAATCAATCTCTGTGCTTAATTTCTGAGAATGGTGCTATTCATTAGTGCTAGTATATTTGCAACGTTTAGGTGAGAGATTGGAGGAAACCAAGATACTAGTGAGCGGGCTTCTGGCACCGTGACACAACCAGGGCAGGATGTGTGGCTGTAATTCCTTGTACCATGCAGCATCCATTAGGTACAAGGTGATGGCGAGGCTCCCGATATGACAGCCGGTCCATCGCCTGGGAGTTTGATGGTTGTGGAGGTTGTTGTGAGCAGTTCTGCGTACGTCGTAAGCAAGGTTGCCGCTCAAGTTGGCGCCCTGCAATCGGATAAGGAGCTCTCGTTCTGTATCACGCAAACACACAGAAGCAGGGCAGCCGTGCAGGTAGGAGGACTCCAACCTGATCTTCGCAGGACATCGAAAAGGCGACACTGATTGACAGTCACCTGACATTTATAGCCGATGGATGGTTTAGCGAGGGCAATTTTATTTTTGGCACGTATCACTTGAGGTAGCCTTTACATTAGGCGATATTTGTACAACTATCATTGCTAGTGAGGTCTGGAGTGTGATTGGCCGAGGCTGTTGGAGACAATCGAGTTGGAGTGCCAGCCCATTTACGTTCTCGCATGTCTAGTTCCAAAGATTGATGTTTATATTATTTTGTTAGAGCATCTACAATCGGACCCCTTAAACCTGTCTCAAACGTCCGGGCAGGTCGCATGGTTGCTGCCCGGGCACGAAATTTGGATTCAGACGGACCCCTTAAACAGCCTTCAAACGCCCGTGCTGACCGACACCCTCATATCCAGTCTAAATATGGTGTCGCCCGGGCACACCCGCCACGTTCGACCCGGCCCGTGCTGGCCCCCCGACCCCAATTATATTCATCCCCATCCTCTCGCCGGACCAAACCCTAGCCATTTCATTCCACTCCCCTCCGCCACCCGAACTCACCTCATGCGGTTTGGACCTTCTCCGCCATGGCAAGCAGTGGATCTGACTCCAACCAGTCTGGATCCGTCGACTAGGGTGTCATCCCGTGTGGGTTGGAGGAGGCAATGGCAGTCCGCATTGCACTCTGCCGATCCCGGAAGGACATCGCCCGGCCGACGGACGGATCTGTCCGCCGCGACACCATAGCGTCGGCTCACCAGGTGCTCGGGTCCTATGGTGCTGGATCCTCACGGTCCCGGCTGGAACACCTCTCCTTCCTCATCACCGGTCAGGCAGAGGATAAGTCCCATAGGGAACGGGCGGCCCGCCATGGGAAGAAGAGGATAAGGGCCGCCGAGGCCTGTATCGCGGCGGAGATGGCGGCGGCGGAGGCGGCTGATGCGGCGGCGCGGGTGGCCGCAGAGGAGGAAGCCATCCGCGCCCGCATTGTGAAAGAACGAAAGTGAAGGAACACACACGCCCTCGCCTGTGAGCAGAATCGGGCGGTCCGTACCATGGCCAGTCTGCCACGGAAGGAGGAGAAGGAGGATAGCGATGGCGAGGACAGCTTCGGCGCGAGCAGATCCGGCTCAATCCGTACTGCGTCTTCTACCAGTACTTCCACGAGAAGGACGGCAAGGGCGCCGAAAACGACAAGAGCAGCCATGGATGAATCCACCATAGCCAAACATGTCAAATTTTGATAGTCTGATGGCATGTTTAGTGTAGTGTGATGGAGTAGCCGGACGACGCGTATGCGTCGACGTAGTTGCATGAGTTTATATGGATTTAAAATATGGTAATTGAGGTGTCGAGACATGGATTGTATTTTTTGAGGCGTGCCCGGTCAGTGTCCGAGGATACGCTCGGCGCGTCCACGGACGTTTGAGGAGCCGGATTTGCCACCACGGGAACCATAGCACCGACCTCACCCATCTCCTTCGAAAAGACGAGCCATAAGCATGCAGCCAGCCGCCCAATTGCCGTGATAGTGCTGCTCCGATGCACCCGGCCTCGACGTGCACACCTGCAGCCAGAACCCAACCAACATCGACGGCGGACTACCAACACCGTTGCCCAAATTTAGGAGCCACGAGGGCAACCATCAGAGAAAGGGCCTTGCTGTTAGGTAATCTTGTATTAAGTCTAGATAGTACGTGAGTAGTAATAGGTTTGACTTTGTTACTACAGCATGACAAAAATGAGGGGGTCACCGTATCTGCCAGGAAAACTAAACAGGGGAGGTAGAGAAACTGCCGGGATAGTTCTTTGCCGGGAATTACAAACTAACCTTGAAAGTCCCGTCGGGAAATACCATTCCCGGCAATTACAAGAATCCCCGGGAGTTCCTCCGACCTACATAGCTGAAACTTTTGCCGTCAGTTAAAACTATTCCTGGCACATAAATTTTCCCCGGCAGACTAACAATAGAGGGCAAATAGAAGAATTCCTGGCAGTGAATGTGCGCTTAATTAAGTACACTGCCAACACACAAATTCCCTTCGAGTTCAACCTATCATTTCTCTCCACTCAATTTTGTACCATAATCTAGAATACAATGTATACAATGATCATCACATGTAGAGTAATTAAAGTTGCATCATAATATATATCTCAACAATAAATCATGTCTGGATACATACATATGTATGCAAGTGTAGGTTCACAAGTCTAGTACTACATCACAGCATACATACAGGTTCACAAGTCTAGTACTACTACTACATCACAGCCAAAAGGACAACAATCCATCGGGTATAGATGATTCCATCCTAGAGTGCTACTTCATCATATAGATACTAAAATCCAAAAACCAAGTTAGATTCCAGCAATAGGTCCTTTTAGCTCACGAAACACACATCTACAAACTTGTGGGTGCAAGAGCAGACCTGAAAAAAGAAGCAAACCAATTACGACATCTCACAAGTATTTAATCAAAGCACAACCTGCTCGCTAGACTCCATCACTTCAACTAGATAGTAGATTGCGGAACAAATACCAGATTATAAACAAACAATGCTCTTAGCACTTTACAATGTGCTTTTTTTACATTTAAAACGCATTTAATTGTTTGAGTGAATCACATATAAGGCCTAGTCATCTCAAATGTAATTGCTTCATATTTATTTACTAGAATGAGAACACCCCCATTAGTAAAAAATGGTCCACTTAGATGCACTAATGTAAAGGAATGAGCATTAAGCAATGGAGATGGAGAAAAGTGACACAGATTACCTTCTGTGCATCTGAGAAAATGTCGCGAGGAAATGGATTCTACGCAGGGAAAGCAATGAAATTTGATTGAGTTCCTAACACACTCCATATTCATGTACGATGTATGTCAATTTGACATTTCATTTAACATTTCCATTTTTCACACTTAAAGTTGCAACTAAGCTAATGGACAGGTTTTTGTTTTTATGTAAAATGCTCTACGTAAGAAAATCAGTGATAATTGTATGAACCATAGCCTTATCTCCTTTGTAGAAAAAAAATTACTGAACAAAAATCCGGATGAAGTGACATTCAAATGTTTTCATGGGTGAGAGATCTTCGTGGGATGAAACGAAAGTTAATATGCTAACATTTCTTTTTAAATATTGGTATTCTTCAATGTTGTCATTCTCCCTTTATTTTATAATTTACTTTTCTTGCGGGTTGTAGTTTAGATTGTCAGAACAATGTGTCAATGCTTTTCTGCAACTTCAGAACAAGTTATTATCATATGTTGATGCATGTCATTTTGATTTTTGTCTCAAATGGTAGGTTTTCTTTCACTTTTCAATGAATTTGGTTGGCATGTGGAGATTAAATGAACATGTCTACGGTTAGCTAGCACATAAAAACGTGTGGCACCGCCGGCGATATTTGTACAACCAGCATGTCTGGAGTGTAGTTGGCCGAGGCTGCTGGAGACAATCGCGTTGGCCAGCCATCTATTTATCTTTTAGCAATTCCAAACATGCATAGTTCCAAAGAACGATGCTCATATTACTTTCTTAGATTGGTGAAACCCACTGTGTAAATGCATTAATTATGTGGGCATGCATGCGTTTTGAACGTACATGCAGGTCCGGCGTATCTGCTCACGACGGATGCATGCAACAGGACCAGAGGAGGATATCATTGACGTGGCTAACATTCTTGGAGGGAGGAACTCTGTAGCCTTGTGTGGGAAAACAGACGAGCTGGTCAATAGAATGCTGCGTACACGTCGATGTTGCCGCTTGACTGGTGGGAGTCGCGGCTCAAAGCCCGTCTTCATCGACCTTCCCTACGACTTGCTCAACGTTGCGATGCCCGAGGCCATGGCTGCCTTCCCTGTAATTGACGGGCGGCCGTTCCAGGGCATGACTCAGGCGATGCACATGAACGGATGAACCTCGGCAATACCTACGGTGAGGAGTGGTTTGAATGACAGTACGAGCACAGAAGGATAACCGCAGGACGAGCTTGCCCTGGCCAGCATCTCCAATTCTGAAATCTTCGCCGGCCGGAGTGGAGGTGCTACATGAAAAACTATTTCATGACCAACCAGGATATTACATGCCCATATGGATGGACACTTCCGCATGGGAAAAACTCCGTCGAAACACTTAAATTCAGTCTAAGTAACTAAAGAACTCAAAATACCATTGACTGGTCTAGAATAGCCGCATCTGGGCCATTCAATCACAAAAATAAACGGCCCATAATGGTTTGATATACCGTAAAAGGAATCAATCTTCATACTCCATGGGTCTAACTGCTTGACACCAAAGAGAGCGAACTAGTCATTCCTCTTGCACGAACGTATCTATAAGACATTTTTTAAAGATACAAAGGAAGTATGAATCTACACAAATTCCCAACCACAACAGATTTCTCCTTTCGACTGGTACTGTATCATCACATCTTTTTTCGAGATTTTACCGTGTATCATAAAATATTTATGTTAGATAGTTCAATTGGTTAGGTCAATATAGAATGAGACCAGTTATTTTATTCTTTCTTGCATATGCCTAGGCATGCTTACCCGGTGCCTTTTCCCTTGGGGTGGAATTTGGAACATGTATTGGATGATACTCACTACATCCCGAAACCCCGAAATATATGGCGTATAAACCGAGTCAAAAAGTCAATGCATTTTAAGTTTTACCAAATGTACATGCAAAAATATTAAGAGAAATAACACAAAATCAACATTAATATATTCATCATTAGATACATTTTCATACTGTATTCATTCAGTATTATAGTTGTTGATATTTTCTTCTATATATTTGGTCAAATTTAGACTACGATACTAAATTTACGCGCCATGGGTTTGGGGACAGTGGGAGTAGCAAATAAGAAAGTTAGAAAGGGTTGAGGATGACACACATGACTAACTCCTTGGAACTGATAATGCTTGTTTTTGCAGAGAACACTTTTGTGATGTGCACATGGAGTTTAGACTTTATCATGCTATATGCACCTTGAGTTCCTAGCTGCTCATGCTTATATGTGTGTGTGTGTGTGTATGAGTTACCCTTCATTGTTGCATGGACGGAGGGTCACTATATAAATTCCAGAAGGATTTCATTTGCCACCTGATTGTATCTCAATTCGCTAGCTAGCAAATCAATCTTTGTGCTTAATTTATCAGATTGGTGCTATTCATTAGGTGTTAATATATTTCCAATTTTTTGTGAGAGATTGGAGGAAACCAATATGTTAGTGGGCAGTCTTCTCCCAGCTCGATATAACCAGCGCACAGTTTGATGCCGTGTTTCCTTCTACGACGTAGTAGTCACAAGGTGACATGAACCTATAGGTGCAAGGTGTTAGTAAGGCTCTCGATAGAACATCCTATTCATTCTGTGGGAGTTAGTTATAAATGGATGTTGCAATCAGCAGAACAGATTATCGACGTCGTACGGCATAAAGCAAGGTGGTCGCTCTATGAAGTCGACGCCCTGAAATCAGAACTGCAATCAGAACGGGAGTCCCCATTCAGTACTAGACGAACTTTGTCAGCAGGGAGCGACACTCCATTGGCAGGAGTACTCCAACCCGATCCTTGCCGGATAGTCGAAGAGGTGACTACGATTGACAAGCACCTTCTGCGACACAAGTTAGCTTGCGAGCCTTTAGCCAGGACATCAAAATGTGTGGCACTGCCATAGGCAGGTGATATTTGTACAACCACCTTGTGTATATAGCTAAATAAATGGGCCTCGGTTTTACATGTCCAACTCAAACACCTAACCCTAATTATAAGACCAACTGTTGCACAACTAATATGGATAATATTAGGCACATATTTTTAACAAAAAACACTATTAATGATGTTTATTTTGAGAAAAATCGCCCTGTTGTGGGAGTCTGCCCAAAAAATACACAATAATTTACCAAGTAATAGTTCAACAACAAAAAAATCATGTGGATAGTTTCTTGGAGGAAAATTTACGTACCGAGACGAGAGAAGAAGAATGTTGGTCAATCCATCTAAGGGGCACAACCTTCCTACGGTAATATTGTCCAAGTACGTCAACTTCGTCATCACCCCTGCCTCAAGATGCAGAGTGTACACGTTCCTGTGGTGGTCCCCATGATTGTTCTTGACGGGCAACATGCCTCCCTTCTCTCCCCAAATAGTCAAGTGCGTCATAGTTTCCCTAGGTGATTCTAACATTACCACCATATTGCGGAGCCACATTCCAGGACTACCATCCTCTTGCCTCGTCCATATCTCTAGTTGGTAGCTTTGCCTTTGCACGAACAAGAGCTTCCCATCGGCAGCGACAATAAGTTGTGGATCATCAGAACTTAGATTTTTCATGTGTCTAGCTGGGGTTATTGAGATGCCACATGTCTCGGCGTCCATTTCAATGGTATATATGCAAGCGCAAGCCGTGACTTGTGGAGTATCGAGTGAGCTGGTGTGCCGTGCTACGCCACACAACGGCATGAGGGTGCATCAGAGCAAAGCAACTGCTCCTCTCCTTATTTGCAAATTTTAGCTTACAGGGCCTGCTCCAACTTGCCTCTCTGGAGGTGAACTTGTGGAGGTTATGTGTCTGGTTATAGATCTCAGTTTCAATGATGAGTACTTTGAAGAAGGCTGAGTAGCCGAGCGGGGCTGAATATTGTTGCTTGGCGTTGGAGGAACTTGTTTGTTGATACATTTCATTGATAATAACATTAATTCCTGTTGTTAGACGCTTTCCAACAGCAGTTTAGTCGTCCTTGTTTGTATTTGTTCTCTCCTTCTATTGCAATGACAAGCTGCGCCGTCAGCATTTTGTAAAAAAATAATTCCTGTGGACTGTTTGTGTGTGTGTGTGTGTGTGTGCGCGCGCGCGCATATTATTGTTGTAGTCATAGTCAGGAGATTTTATAACTGACTATATAATTTGGCATGTCGATTCAGGTGTTTACAAAAGCTTACATTTCTAGAAGCATGAACTTATCATTCTTGATACACAATTACTTGCTACTACTAAACATATCCAACAAAGTTCAACACTACAACTAAGTAACATTAATCAGTAAAAATTAGCTACAAGCAGTGTCAAGCATATCGCCATGTTTCTACTATGGACGTCTCCTTTTCTGCTGTGGCTGTAGTCAGGGCCCACCTGATGATGGTCCCTTGATCCGAACGGCTTATCTCAATCTGCACCCACTTTCTTGAATGGTGCTTTTTATGAGAGGTTTTGCTATGGGGTTTGAATATCTCACGTATCCAGTCTAATGCAAAAGATGAACAAATTGGAGAGTTCTTGTTCTGGTTTCGTCCCATCTCTCAGATTTTAATCAATATTTTTCTCGAGGAAATCTTTGTACTCCATGGGTCTAACTGCTTGACACGCAAGAGAGCAAACTAGTCGTTCCTCTTGCATGTGTGTATCTTATATGGAAACACATGAACTTCCAGCCACAACAAGTTTCTCCTTTCGATTTGTACCGGATTAGCACATTTTATTTTCGAGATTGTACCGTGTATCACACATTATTCATGTCAGATACTTCAATTGGTTAGGCCAATGTAGAATGGGATCAATCATTTCATTCTTTCATGCATTGTGCATATGCCTAGGCATGCTTACTTGGCACGTTTTTTCTTGGGGCGGAATTTGGAACATTAATTGGATGATAGCAAAGAAGAAGTAGAAAGGGTTGAGTGCGATGCACTTGCTAAAAAGTTACCATGACTAACTCCTTGGAACTGATCATGCTGGTTTTGGCAGAGAACACTTTTGTGATGTACATTGAGTTCCTAGTTTCTCATGCTTATATGTGTGTATATGTGTTACCATTCATTGTTGCATGGACCGAGGGTTATTATATAAATTCCAGATGGATTTCGTTTGCCACCTGATTCTGATTGTAAGCTAGCAAATCAATCTTTGTGCTTAATTTCTCAGAATGATGCTATTCGTTAGTGCTAGTATATTCGCAAAGTTTAGGTGAGAGATTGGAGAAAACTAACATGCTAGTGAGCGCGCTTCTCCCACCGTGACACAACCAGCGCAGGATGTGTGGCTGTAATTCCTTCCACGACGCAGCATCCATTAGGTGACATGGACCGATAGGTGCAAGGTATTGGCAAGGCTCCCGATACAATAGCCGGTCCATCGCCTTGGAGTTTGATGGTTGTGGAGGTTGTTGTGAGCAGTTTTGCGTACGTCGTAAGCAAGGTTGCGGCTCAAGTTGGCGCCCTGCAATCGGACAAGGAGCTCTCGTTCTGGCTCACGCAAACACACAGAAGCAGGGCAGCCGTGCAGGTAGGAGGACTCCAATCTGATCTTCGAAGGACATCAAAATGGCAATACTGATTGACAGTCACCTGACATTTATAGCCGATGGAAGCCTTTGTTTAGCGAGGACAATTTTATTTTTCACACGTATCACTAGAGGTAGCCTTTATATTTTCCGAAAAGGGGCGCTTTATTACTTAAAAGATTTAAGTATTACATCCGGCCTCTGCATAATTAAAATGCACACAGCCAACAAAATCCTCACGACAAGCGAAAATAAAATAGGAAGGTGAAATATAAAGAAAAATGTATATTTGTATAGCGCCTAAACCGTCGGTGACCCAATCCTAAGATCATGCTGCCACCCATGTTGGGTAAAAGTATCCCTCGCCGTAGCCTCCAATCGTGTACACACCTCCGTAAACAGGTCTCGATTCTCCACTCGTTGTAGAGAGGACCATAAACGAAGCGTCCCAGTACATCTGTAGATAACCTGCATAAACAAAGTACTTTTATCGTTAAAAATCTTATCATTTCTACATAGCCAAAGCGACCAAATCACGGCAAGCTCTCCCACCCTAAGTAGAATTCTAAACCTGTGATCAATCCCATGTAACCAGTTGCCAAATTTATTAGCAACACTACAAGGAGGGTACAAACCAGAAGCTATTTGGATGACTGACCATATAGAACGAGCCAATTTACACTGGAAGAACAAATGTTTTATTGTCTCATCATGGGGACAAAATACACATTGCGTTCTTCCATGCCAATTCCTCTTAATAAGGTTATCTTTAGTAAGAATGACTCCGACACGAAGATACCATGCAAAGATTTTATTCTTAAGAGGTATCTTCATCTTTGAGATCTTTTTATTATTATCAACTGGCATGTCAGCCTGTATCAAAACTCTATACATAGACTCCACTGAGAATTGCCCATTCCCATGTAGGTTCGAACGAAATAAATCGGACCCCTGTGACAACTGTACCGTGATTAATCGTTGAAGTAGTATGTTCCACGATTGGAGTCTAAGTCCAATTAAATCCCTTCTGAACGTCACATTGGGCGGAAATGATTCCAAAACCTTGGCAATAGTATCAACCTTGTAACATACAATATTGTATAGAGCTGGATATTGTTCCTGGAGAGTAGCATTACCTAATCATTTATCCTCCCATAATCTAATATCCGAGTCATTCTTAATTGAGAAGGACCCATAGCGGAAGAAACATTTCTTCGTTGCCAGTAATCCCGCCCAAAAATGAGAGTCCACAGGCTTCCAGTATACCTGGGATATCGCCTTTGAACCCACATATTTTCTCCTAAGGAGGGTTTGTCATACACCATCTTTGGTCAACAACTTAAATAACCATTTGCCAAGGAGAGCCCTATTCTTAACCTCAAGGTCATGAATTCCCAACCCGCCTTGGTCCTTGGGACGGCAAACCACACTGCATTTAGCCAGCCGATATTCCTTTCTCTCGCTGTCTCCTTGCTAAAAGAATCTTGATCGGAAATAATACAATCTATGTAAAACTCCTTTCGGCAATTGGAAGAACGAAATCATATACAGTACCATGTTACTTAGTACTGAATTTATGAGGACCAACCTCCCACCAGGAGATAGCAGTTTACCTTTCCAACTGCTAAGCCTTTTTTGTAGTCTCTCCTCGACGTGTTTCCATTCAGCACTTGTGAGTCTCCGATAATGTATCGGTATACCCAAATAAGTGATCGGAAACTGGCCCAACCCGCATCCGAACAGGTCGGCATACAGATGGGCCTCATCTTGAGCCTCGCCAAAACAAAACAATTCACTTCTATGGAAATTTATCTTAAGCCCTGAGAGTTGCTTGAATGCTGATAAAATTAATTTCAGATTTCTTGCTTTCTCGAGGTCATGATCCATAAAGAGAATCGTATCATCGGCATATTGAAGGATAGAGAGACGACCATCCACTAGATGATTCACTACCCCATCAATTTGGCCATCAACCTTGGCACGCTCAATCATGAGCGCTAACATATCCGCCACTATATTGAATAGCATGGGCGATATTGAGTCACCTTGTCGCAATCCTTTCTTCGATTAGAAATAGTTGCCAACGCCATCATTGACTTTAATGGCAACACTACCTCCAGCCACAAAACTATGGATCATTACGCGCCACTCTGCAGAAAATCCTTTCATTCCGAGTGTCTGTTGAAGAAAAGACCGCTTGACTTTGTCATAAGCCTTTTCAAAGTCAATTTTAAGAACCACCCCATTCAGTTTTTTCCGATGCAATTCGTGAACTATTTCGTGAAGGAGAATAACCCCATCTAGGATGTTCCTACCTTGCATAAAAGCAGTTTGAGAAGGACGAACCACATGTTCAGCAACCGAATTGAGCCTAATAGCCGCTACCTTAGTGAAGATTTTAAAGCTAACATTAAGGAGGCATATTGGACGATATTGTTGTATCCTTTCAGCCTCATTAACCTTAGGTATTAAAATAATTTCACCGAAGTTTAAGAGAAATGACTCTAGTTGACCAGCATGAAGGCAGCCAAACAAGAGTAGGAGATCATGTTTGATAACCTCCCAAAAGTGTTGGTAGAACTCAGTGGGAAAACCATCTGGACCTGGTGCTTTGTTATGCTCCATTAGGAAAACTGCCTTTCTAACTTCCTCCTCAGAAAATGGAGCTGTTAGAAAGCTATTTTCCGCATCAGAAACCTGTGGGATGTCATCTGTTCGAGACTCATCCATCGAGAAGTTTCCTTCCCGAGGAGTCCCGAATAGATTTTTATAATAACTAGTGATATAAGACTTAAGTTGCTCATGCCCTTCAATCATGCCCTCCTCCTCTTGTAGGGAACGAATAAGTTTCTTCTGGTGTTACCATTGACGACACCATGGAAATATCTCGTATTCGAATCACCTTTGAGGATAAACTGAGAGTTTGAATGTTGGTACCACTTGAGTTCCTCCTCGCGCAACATGCGAGCTAACTGGGCATTCGATTGACTCTTGATCTCTAATTCGATGTCAGAGAGAGCTCTAATCTCTGCCAAAGCTTCTAAATCATCAATAATGGATGCAAGACGAAGCTTCTCCTTTTTTGAGGATACCCGCAGTGTGCCTAGCCCAACCATGAAGGAACTTATGTAATGCACGCATTTTGTTGTTCCATTTGTGTATTGGAGTAGGCCCGACAACAGGTTTATCCCACACCTCCTTGACCATTTCATAGAATCCATCTCGATGCAACCAACCTAGTTCGAACTTGAACTTGCATCGGTGTTATGGACGTGGCGATCCAGTGGTTAAGAGGATGGGTGCATGGTCTGAGATAGCCTCCATACGAGGAAGAGCGCGAACAGAAACCATAGGGAATTTGGATTCCCAGTCGGTATCCATTAAAACGTGATCTAGTTTCTCATATGTCGGCTCCGGAAGACTGTTCGCCCAAGTGAACCGTCTTCCAATCATTAAAACCTCTCGCAAATCTAGACCGCTATGACAGCGTTGAAAAGGAAAGGCCAGTGATTATCAAACCCACCTCGGCTTTTCTCACTTGAAAATCGTAGCAAATTAAAATCCCCACCAATAAGAATGGGGTAGGGATTATCTTTCGCTAGATTAACCAGTTCACGGAGAAAAACGGCCTTGAGTTCATCCTGGGCTGTCCCATACACGGCGACGATGGTCTGGAGTGTGATTGGCCGAGGCTGTTGGAGACAATCGAGTTGGACTGCTAGCCCATTTATGTTTTTGCATGTCTAGTTCCAAAGATTGATGATTATATTACTTTGATAGATTGGTCAAACCCACTGTGTGTAAATACATTATATATGTGGACATGCATTCCTGTTGGTACGTAGGTAAATGATACATGTCAGTGAGCCAGCCCCAGTTTGCTTCCAAGAGACCGGTGCAATGTATATGCATGAGTTGACACAAGCTGTTAGGGCATTTCTAACCGATGCCTAAAAAACAGCGGAGTATCCGGCCTAGTAAATCTTAGTGACTAAATTTTGGTCGGTTCTACCCGATCGTCTAAACTTGGCGGAGTAAAACATAAATTTACATAAATTCAATCTAATTTCAACTGAAATTTGCATGAATTTAAACATAAGTTCAACATAGATAGTCTTCTCACCCCAAATTAAACATAAGTTCAACATAAATTTAAACTTAAACTAAACTGCACTAAAAAGTACTCAAATTCAACGGTCGAAGTGGAGGTCGAGCCAATCCTTCCCTGTCAGGCCACCCTCGGTGAGTGCTGGGTCCGGGCAAATGCCGTCGTCGCCGCCGCCGGGGAATACGCTCCGCCACTCCTCGATGTTGATCTCCTGCTCGCCACCCATCTTGACAGCTTCCACCTCGTCGTCGGAGATCACGATTACTTTCCCGCCATTGACGGTGAATATCGCCCGCTCCACCTCCACGAGCTACGGGTGCTGCCAATGGAGGTCCTCCTTGTACGCCTCGTCGGCGTCCTCTGCCTCATGGCGCTCCCTCGCCTCTCGGTCCTCCCGCGCCATCGGTGCGCTCACCACCCCCGGCTCCGACGGGACAAGGTGGATCGGCGCTGCCCCAAACGGGAAGTTCAGCAGAGCGGCGCGTCGTTGTACCGGACTTGCCACTAGTCATACTCCATGGCTGCGAGCTCGGCCATGTGGAACGACCTGATCTACTTCCGTTGGAGGGTCCCCCGGTCGGTGATCTCAGCCATCCACATCTCCCACGATCGCTGCCGGATGCCAAGGTAGGTCCCCGTCAGTGGTCGCGGCGGAGGGAGCTTCGAGAAATCCGCGAATTAGGTGGGGGCGAGAAGTTCGGGTGAGCAACGGCAGCTTGAGGATGCGTCGGTGGACGACGACCCGCGGGCGTGGCGGCGTGGGTCCGCGCTACGGATCGACGGAGGGGACCTTCGGCCACTGTGTCCGATCATTGGGAGGAGAGGGGCAGCGGGAAAGGGCGTGGGACGTGCCGGCGGCTGGTCGAGGGGGAGAAGAGGAGGCAGACAAGAGGAAGAGAGAGGGGCAGAAGTTTCACTCGGATGCCGAGGATGGAGTAAAAATAGGGAGACTTGCGGTGGCCGAGTAAATTTTTTACTCTAGTAACATGTATTGGGGATTGGTTAGGTTCCGGTTTGAGGAGTAAAACTACAATTTTACTCCTCTAACCGATTATAAGGGATCAGTTAGAAATGCCTTTAGAAAGTTTGATTTTAATCTATCTCTTCCGCTATTGATTGGGATGCCATAGCAAGAGGCGATCCATTGTGGTGTCGTTCGCAGACCTGCCACCTGCATCACTTGCTAAGACGGCGTGAGGCTGCCAGAGCGTCCCGATCTGTAATTTTTGCGAAGCCGGTGCCCTCCCTCCCTGTTAATGTCCTCACCCTATATATGATGCTGTTGAGATGGTGGAAAGTGCAGGCGGCAATACATGATGACTTCGATTGGTGGTGTTTTTCAAGTACTTGGTTCCGAGCTCTGACATGAATATGCTAGGTCTGACCCTAGTTGGTTATACTTGGCAATAACAATGTTTTTGTGTAGTTATTTTGTTGAAGGCATTGCTTGAAGTTTGGTGGGACATAATCTTCAAGGTGAAAAATCACGTTCTGACATTTGATTGTTGGATCGGGTGACGATGACGCCGCTTGCGTGTCGTTCCCTTCCTGGTGATGTAACTTTTGAAGAACTTTTCTCGCTGTGGTTGTGTTGTCAAGAAATGATTGGTGTTGATAGTCTTTTTTCCTTCATCTAGGCATAGATTCGGTGTTGTATGATTTTGCTTTTGCCAGCGTAATTTTTTGTGTTTGTGTTAGTATTAGTTGTGTGCATCCTAATTATACAGAAACTGAACGTGTTCTTATTGTGTTTTGTATCATCTTGATGCTACATTACGAGTCAATAAAAACGCCATTTATCAAAAATCTCCCGCTGTACCTTCTCTCCCGGATCTCTTGTAACAGATTGCACGATTGTGTCTCTCTCTTTGTACGCCACGGCAGGCTGTCGCCCCCTATATACTAACGTGGCCACCAAACTTACACAAGGAGCAGACATGCCCTGATCGGTCCCCAAATGTACTACACTGTGTTTGCTCAACTATCTGACGCTCAACGCCAAGGCCAAACTGTGTTTGCTCTGCTATCTAAGTTTCTGACGCAGTTCCTGAGCACGAACGTGTTCTGTATGGATCGAGCCTCAGGCCCATCAATAACAGCCTCGTGCCCTTTCCAAATCTGGTTCGACCTTGTTTGCTTTCTACTAACCTTCCATATACCCCATCAGGTTAAGTGCTTGACATGCAACTGAGCTAACTAGTCTTTCCTCCTACATGTACATATCATATATGGAACCACAACAACTTCCAACTTTTAGAGTAGTTCTTATGGTATATGACTTCTAGTTCAAGTCAGTTTTGTACTTCTACCTCAAGTCGGTTTGTACCCTCTTATACTTTTGTATGTCGCACCAAATCAATCAATAAGCAACAGTTTTATTCAGCTATCATGGTATCAGATACCGGTCCAGGGTCTAGGGTATGGCTCCGCCGCCGCCGCTGCCCGGCTACTTCGAGCGCCGGGCCGTGCTCATCGCCAAGGCTGCCAACGCCGCGGCCGCTTCTTTCTCGGCCCTCATCATAGCTCCACAAAACTACCCTACACCCATCCTCGCCGCACCAATATCTCTTGCCGACACAATCTCCGATGTCAGCCCCTACATCCCCATAGTTCTTGATCTCGCCGTCCACAACTACTACCATTGGATACATCTTTTCGATCTCCACCTCGGCCGCTGCAACCTGCGCTCGCATGTCGCCGCCAACTGTCTTCCCCGCCCCGACGATCTGCAATGGTTGAAAGACGATCTAGCGATCGCCCAGTGGTTCTACACCCGCATCACCACCGAAATCTTCAACATGCTCGATCACGACGGCGCCACCGCTGCCAACATCTGGCACTCCCTCCGTCAGCTCTTCCAAAGCAACACCGACGCTCGAAAAAACGCTCTCCACACCGAGCTTCGCAATATGGTGCAAGGAGACGCCCCGGTGAACCTGTTCTGCCAGCGCGTTAAGACCATTGGTAATGAGCTCCGCGAACTCGGCGATACAGTCAGCGACTCACAACTAATCAATATCGTCGTTGTCGGCCTCATCGAAGACTTTGACAAGCAAGTCTCGTTCATACCGATGATACGGCCTCCTCCTACCTTCGCTGAAGTTCGTTCCCTGCTACAACTCGCGGCGGAAACACAAGCTCACAAGGACTCTCGCCCCAAGGTCTTTCATGCTGCGGCTCGTCCTCCTCTGTCGTCTACACCAGCGTCGCCTTCCATGCCGGCTCCTGCCGCCGGGCCGTCCGCATCGTCATCTGCTCAACCGCCCCCAGGCTGGCGCCCTAGTCCGAACTACCGCGGCAAAAACCCTATCTACAGGCCGCTGTCGACTCATTCGGTTCCGCCTACGACATCACCAGCACCGAGTCCTGCACCACCCACCAGTGCTCCATCTGCGGTTGCATGGCGGCCTCCTCATGATCCTTGGACGGGGCTCGTTCAGGCATGACCCATGCCCTGGTCCGCTTCGTCCGCCCTCGGTGCTCCGCCGACATACTCAGGTGCCTGGCAACCCGGCCTTCGGCCGCCTACTGGTGCTCCCGGGGTTCTCAACCCCTGACAGCCGGCCAATGCCTACCACGCCACCCAGACGTATGCTCCTTATGGTCATTGCACCACCGACAGCGGCGCCTACTACACACCTCAGCCGCCCCTGCTCCCGATGCCACCCTCACCACAGCCGGCCAATGCCTCTCACGTCGTCCCGACGTATGCTCCTTATGGTCACTACTCCACTGACGGCGGTGCCTACTACACTCCCCAGCCGGCCCTACTGCCTTCACCATCATATCCGCCGGCACTGCTCCCGACGCCACCCTCACCTGCGACGCCGAGCTGGGATCAAGCTACTTTTCTTCCGGCCATGAATAACTTTGCTGCACAAGGAAACTCAGGTACGGATTGGATCTTTGATTCAGGGCCCTCTAGTCATATGTCTGCATCTAGTAATTGGTTATCATCTTGCACTAAATCTCATTTCCCTTCCATTACCCTTGGAGATGGATCATCTATTTCTATATATTGTGTTGGCCAGGCTCAACTTCCCTCTTCCACTCAACCTCTTTTACTTCGCGATGTTCTAGTCGCACCCGCCCTCATTAAAAATCTTATTTCTGTTCGCCAATTTACTTGCGACAATCTAGTTTCGGCTGAATTTGACCCTTTTGGTTTATCCGTGAAGGATTACTTGACCAAGGCCGAGATCGCTCGCTTCAATAGCTCCGGTGATCTTTATTCTCTTAATGGAGTTCCTGCCGCCACCCCTCCAACATCCATGCTGGCCTCCGTCGATCTCTGGCATCGTCGCTTGGGCCATCCCAACCCTGCCGTCTTAGCTTCTATGCTTAGTGAATTTACCATACCATGTAATAGAGACTCTCATAATTCTATGTTTTGCGAGTCATGTCAATTAGGCAAACATGTGCGTCTTCCCTTTAGTTCCTCTAGCACTTGTAGCACTTATCCCTTTGAATTAATACATTGTGATTTATGGACCTCTCCCATTGCAAGTGTTTCGGGTTTTAAATACTACCTTGTTATCCTAGATGATTTCACCCACTTTGTCTGGACTTTTCCTCTACGCAACAAATCCGAGGTCCATTCTCTCTTTCTTAATTTTCAACGCTATGTGTCTGTTCACTTCTTCCTCCCAATTCGCTTTATCCAATGTGACAATGGTCGCGAGTTTGATAACATTAAAAATCGTACTTTCTTCTTACAACATGGCATCTTGCTAAGGTTCTCATGTCCCTACACATCCCCTCAAAATGGTAAAGCCGAACGTTCTCTTCGCACCCTCAATGATATCGTTCGCACTCTCCTCATTCAATCATCTATGCCTCCCATGTTTTGGGCTGAAGCCCTACACATGGCCACCTTCCTTCTAAATATTCGCCCTTCTAAAACTAAACCCAACACTACTCCCTATTATTCCCTCTTTCTTTCCCATCCCGACTACTCCGCGGTTCGTGTTTTCGGATGTCTCTGTTTTCCCAATGCCTACGCCACTTCTGCAAATAAATTGTCACCACGCTCTATCCCATGTGCCTTTCTTGGCTTCTCTGACGAGCACAAAGGCTATCGCTGTCTTGACCTTCACACCGGACACGTTCATGTCTCTCGTCATGTCACGTTTGCTGAGCACATTTTTCCTTTCTCACAACGCACTACTACACCATCAAACACCCCCTCTCCCCGTCCTTTCCAACTATATACTCCCCTACCTGCTGAACACAACACACCACCACCACCATTAACATCCGCTATAGCCGATACCAACCCTACCCTCACCCCACCCGAGACATCCCCAACACCTCCGACCCCTGCTCCATCCCCACCACCCCGCCCCTACTCCCACTCCATCACCCAGCCCTGCTCCTTCGTCCGACTCTTACGCTGCGCTGGACTCACCCGTACCCACCATACCCCCTCGTGCTATTCCTACAGCAGCCCCGATTAATGATCATCGCATGCGCACTAGGGCCAAATCAGGATTTCATCAACCCCAAAACCGCCTAAACCTTCATACCTCCGTATCTCTCACTTCCCTCCCAAAGAATTACAAAACTGCTCTACTTGATCCCAACTGGGCCACTGCCATGCAAGAAGAATATAATGCTTTACTTCAAAACAACACCTGGCAACTTGTTCCTCGTCCTCCCAATACAAATATTGTTTTTGGCAAATGGATTTTTCGCCAAAAGTTCCACTCCGATTGGGAGCCTCTCATGATATAAAGCCAGGTGGGTTTGTCGTGGCTTTTCTCAGCAACAAGGAATTGATTACGAAGAAACCTTTTCTCCTGTTGTTAAACCTAGCACCATTCGCACCGTTCTTAGTGTTGTTGTCTCCTCTTCCTGGCCTATTCACCAACTTGATGTTAAAAATGCTTTCCTCCATGGTTCCCTTCAAGAAACTGTCTACTGCCAGCAACCTCTGGGTTTTGAAAATCCATCCTTTCCAACTCATGTGTGTCTTCTTCAGAAATCTCTCTACGGTCTTAAACAGACCCCACGAGCTTGGTTTCAACGCTTCTCCTCCTTCATCCAAACAATAGGCTTCACTCCATCTCTCTCCGACACCTCTCTTTTTGTGTATCATCAAACTTCTGACACTGCCTATTTACTTCTTTATGTAAATGATTTCATTCTTACCGCATCCTCTCAAAAGTTCTTAGATCATATTGTCTCTCTTCTTATGTCTGAATTTTCTATGGCTGACCTAGGACTCCTTCATCATTTCTTAGGCATTGCTGTTGTTCGAGATTCCTCCAGCCTTTTTCTTTCCCAACGCCAGTATATTCTTGATCTTCTTAATCGTGCTGGTATGCTTGACTGTCAATCATCTCGCACTCCTGTCGATACTAGTTTTAAACTTTCGGCTACCGGTGAACCCTTTTCCGATCCTACTCTCTATCGTAGCCTAACAGGTGCTCTCCAATATCTCATCATTACTCGTCCTGAAATCTCTTTTGCTGTTCAACAAGCATGTCTCTATATGCATGATCCCCGGGTTCCTCACTATAATCATGTTAAACGCATTCTTCCGTATCTAAAAGGAACTCTCAATCATGGTCTCCACCTCAATAATTCTTCTCCAAACTCGCTTACCGCATACTCTGATGCAGACTGGGCTGGTTGTCTTGACACTCGAAGGTCCACTTCCGGTTTTTGTGTTTTTCTTGGTAACAATTTGATTTCTTGGTCTTCGAAAAGACAGGTTACGGTGTCACGTTCGTTGACCGAGGCTGAGTATCGCGCTGTGGCACATGCCGTTGCAGATACAATATGGATTCGGCAATTACTCTCCGAGCTACACAGGCCTATTGAGCAGGCCACTATTGTCTACTATGACAACATATCAGCAGTCTACATGACCGGCAATCCAGTTCAACATCGACGCACAAAGCATATTGAGATTGATATTCATTTTGTTCGTGAAAAGGTTGCTCTTGGTCAGGTTCGGGTGCTTCATGTTCCCTCTACGGCTCAGTTTGCTGACATTTTCACCAAGGCACTGCCTACTAAACCGTTTCAAGATATATGTTTCAGTCTCAACGTCGTCAAGCCTGCCGTTGATACTGCGGGGGGATGTTAGAGTAGTCCTTATGGTATACGACTTCTAGTTCAAGTCAGTTTTGTACTCCTACCCCAAGTCGGTTTGTACCCTCTTATATACTCTTGTATGCCGCACCAAATCAATCAATAAGCAACAGTTTTATTCAGCTATCACCAACCACAACAAATTTCGTCTTTCGATCATCACATCATTTGTTTAACGTGTACCATGTATAATATAATGTAGACCAACAATTGCAGGGACTCTGCTTTTTACGCTATAGTGAAGAGAATAACAAGTTACAATTTAATAAGTTCAGATACATACCGAAGTCCTGAATAACACACCGTCTAAAAGAAATACACACTAGGTTTTTGCCTACACAATTTGTTTTATCTCCACTCGCTAGCGCAGCCACCGTCTTAGGTGAGGCCCTCTTCCCTTTGAATGTTTGCTAGTTTATCTCCTTCCACAGGTTACAGGCAGCGTAGCCAGCCACGGTGACCTGCCACATCAAATCTGTGGACCGCATCGTACAATATTCATTTTAGATATGTCATTTTTTTAGGGTAATGTACAACGGGATCAATTATTTTGTTCTCTCATGCATTGTGCATTTGTCTAGGCATGCTTCTCAGGTGTCTTTTCTCTCAGGTTGAAACATGAACCAGATGAAAGCAAAGAAGATGCAAGATACATGCACATGCTGCAAAGTTAGTTAGGACGACTGATCTCTCGTGATCATCCTAGCTTTTGTGTGAAGCACAATTTTGTGATACACTCATTCAATTTAGACTTTATCATGCTCTATATATGCACCTCAGGTTCCCGTGTGCTCATGCTTATATGTGCGTATACCATTCGCTGTTGCTTGGACGAAAGCCTCTATATATATATCCCCGATTGATTTCATTTCTACGAGGTTGCATTTCAATCAGCTAGCTAGAAAAGAAGTCAGCTAGCAGCCAATCTTTGTGTTTAATTGCTTTGGATACTCGTGATTATATGAGAGATTCGAGGAAACCAACATGCTCGTAGGCAGGTTTCTCCCACTTCATCCTAACCAGCACAAGGTTCAACATCGCCTTCTTTTGTGAAGCAGAAGAAGAAAACAAGAGAACAAAGACGAGGGAGGCGAAGCTGACGGTGAAGAAAGTGAAGCAGGAGAGGATCTCAGGCTTCCATGAAGTCGCTCTCCTTCTCCTGCAGGACCAGCGCCTCTGCGATGTCGCCCACCACACGCTCCGCCCTGCGCTGGTCACCCATGTCAAGCTCCCACAGCACGGTTTCCACCGGGAAGTGAGGGGAGACGTGATGGACGCCGGTGAGGATGCGGAGCGCCACCGCACGTGCCGCCCGATCCACCTCCGCCTCCCGCGCTGCAGATCTCTGCTGGCGGAACTCCCCGAATCGTGCCACCAAGTGTTTGAAGAAGAAGGCCAGGTGGTTCAGCTTCCCTTCATCGAAGGCTGCTGGAGACAATCGCGTTTGCGTGCCAGTCCATTTATCTTTTAGCAATTCCAAACATGCAGGTCCGTCGCATCTGCTCAACTTTGGATGCATAGTTCCAAAGAGTGATGCTCATATTACTTTGTTAGATTGGTGAAACCCACTGTGTAAGTATATTATGTGGACATGCATGCGTGTTGTACGTACATGCAGGTCCGTCGCATCTGCTCAACTTTGATGCATGCAACAGGACGGGAGGAGGATACCATTGACGTGGCTAGCATTCTTGGACGGACTGACCTCTGTGTCCCGCTTGACTAGTAGGGGTCGCGGCTCAAAGCCGTCTTCGGCGACCTGCCCTAAGACATCCCATGGCAGTTCTTTTCACATTATTGCCTACCCTCTATAGTTGACCGGCGGCCGTGCCAGGGCATACTCAGAGGATGCAAATGAACGTCCCCAACATCTACAGGGATGTCGGTGAGGAGTTGCTCGAATGACAGTCCTGGCAGGGAAGGATAACCTCAGGATGAGCTTGCCCTGGCCAGCATGACATCTTCGCCGACCGGAGTGGAGGAGCTTCATGAAAAACCATTTCGTGGCGAACCAGGATATTCCATGCCCATATAGACGGATACTTCTGCACGGATAAAACTTCACCGAAAAACTTAAATTCAGTCTAAGTAACTGAACTACCAAAAATACCATTGACTGGTGTAGAATAGCCGCATCTGGTGTTGGAACCGAATCCTTGCCCTGGACACGATCTGGGACAAACCTCGAACCAGCTCTCTCTCTCTCTCTCTCTCACACACACAACAAAGGTGGAAGATGGAGCACACAATTTTTTCGGTGCACAAACACCTCCACCGCACGAATGGGCCTTACTTTACTGGGCACATACCCGGGCTCGGCGACAAACCACAGCCTATCCAGAGGAGCTCTCTCTCCTGCTGACCGGGCGCACACCACGGTCATGGCGGAGACTACGCTCACTCTGGTTCTCCTAGGCTCGGCTCATTCCGACGCAGGACAGACGCATGCACCCGCTGGTCGCCACCGTGGAACGTGGCTTATTCCAACATTCACCTCCTAAGCCACGAACTAGCTGCACGGCTTGCCTGCCCCGGCTCGTCGTCGTTGCTGCTTTGGACGCCTTCGCCCGACAGCACTGCATGCTTCCGCCCCCGCTGCGACGGCGCCGCGGTTGCTGCGTCGGTCGACGTCGAAGCCGTATGCCACCACCACGTCCGAACTCGCCGTCGTCATGAGCTCACCGCGCGCCGCAGCCGATGCCTTCATGTCCGCCGTGCGTGCTGCGGACACCACTGTGCGCCACGGCACCTCAGAACCTGGTCGCTCTGATGCCAATTGTTGAAACCGAATCCTTGCCCTGGACACGATCTAGGACAAACCTCGAACAGCTCTATCTCTCTCTCTCTCTCACACACACACACACACACACACCGAAGGTTGAAGATGGAGCACATGATTTTCTCGATGCACAAACGCCTGCCTCGGCCGCTCGAACGGTCTTATTTTACTGGGCACATACCCGGGCTCGGCAACAAACCGCAGCCTATCCAGAGGAGCTCTCTCTCCTGCCGACCGGGCGCACACCATGGCCCCGGTGGAGACTACGCCCACTTTGGTTCTCCTTGGCTCGGCTCATTCCGACGCAGCACAGACGCACGCACCCGCCGGTCGCCACCGTGGAACGTGGCTCATTCCAACATCTGGGCTATTCAATCATAGAAATAAACAGTCCAGAATGGTCTAATATACCATTCGTACTCCATGGGTCTAACTGCTTGACATCGCTCTTGCATGTGCGTATCTTATATGAAATTACACGAATTTCCAATGACAACTGATTTCTCCTTTCGGTTGTTACCGGATCATGACATCTCTTTTCGAGATTGTACTGTGTATCGTACAATATTCATATCAGACGCTTCGATTGTTTAGGTCAATATCCGGCAAAATAAAATTGCTTAGGTCAATGTAGAGTGAGATCAATTCTTTTATTCTCTCATGCATTGTGCATTTTTTTGAAAAGGGACGCTTTATTACTTAAATGATTTAAGCATTACACCCAGCTCTGCATAACTAAGATGCACATAGCCAAAAAAAGGTCCTCTCGCACAAACGAAAAATAAAAAAGGCGAAATACAAAAAGATCCATATAACACTTAAAGCGGAGGGGGGCCAATCCTAAAATCATGCTGTCACCCATATTGGGTAAAAGTATCCCTTGCCGTAGCCTCCAATCGTGTAGACACCTTCGTAACTAGGTTTCGATTCTCCACGCTTTGTACAAATATGCATAACGTTTTGGCGTGTCTGGACATCCATCTGGCCAATCAAAAGCCACCATGTGTCATCTCCTCTCCCTCTAGATGTCAGCGCTGCTATTTGACTTGGCGGAAGGTGATTATGTTTTGGTGGAAGGTTGTTTGGCCGAAGGTGATTTTGATGCATGGAATGCATGTTTTTTTCAAGTGCTTTTATATCCTTGTAAAATGTGACCGTTGCTAGGGCAGAAGGGTGTTCCTGTTTGACAAAAGTTTGCGATAAGGTGGATATCGTGTCTGCGAACACGTCCGAATGTTGTCCGCGGACGAATAGCGTGTTTGTTTTAGAGGTCCGCGGACACCCTCAGTCCTTGTTGAAACCCACTGTGTAGATACATTAATTATGTGGACATGCAAGCGTTTTGAACGTACAGGCAGGTCCGTCGCATATGCTTACGATGGATGCATGCAACAGGACAGGAGGAGGTGATCATTCACGTGGCTAGCATTCTTGGATGGACGGGCCTCTGTATCGTGGTGTGGGAGAACATACAATCTGGTCAATGGAACGCTGCATACACGTCGGCTCAAAGCCGTCTTCATCGACCTGCCCAAAGACTTGCTCGACGTGGCGCTGGCGCCATGGAAGCCTCCCCACAGTTCTTTTTAGATTTCCTTCCCTATAATTGACGGGCGGCCGTTCCAGGGCATGACTCAAGAAATGCACATGAACCTTGCCAACATCTATAGGGACGTCAGTGAGGAGTGGTTCGAATGACAGTGCGTGCAGGGAAGGAAACCTGCAGGACGAGCTCACCCTGGCCAGCATGACCGAGGCTGACATGTTCGCCGACCGGGGTTGAGGAGCGTTTTTAGACTCTGTATATACTGGGCCCCACGTGTAATTATATTGTACATTATTATGTACCTTTCTATATAATGAAAAGGTCACTCCATGTTGGAGGTGTGCCACAAACCCTAAAACCCTTGTCTAATATGTCTCTCTGCTGATGAGGCTACTGAGTATCGCAGTATTGTTGGTGGCTTGCAGTACTTGACTATTACTCGTCCTGATATCTCCTATGCTATCAACCGTGTCTACCAGTTTCTTCATGCTCCTCACGACTCTTATTGGACTGCGGTTAAGCGCATCTTGCACTATATCCGCTTCACTTCTTCTTATGGCTTGCATCTGCAACCGGCCCCCTCTGGAGTTCTCTCTGCGTTCTCTGATGCAGACTGGGCTGGGATCCGGATGACAGACGATCAATAGGGGGATATGCAGTGTTCCTTGGTTCTAACTTGATCGCCTGGAGTGCTCGTAAACAAGCAACGGTGTCCCGCAATAGCACTGAAGCTGAGTACAAAGCAGTTGCAAATGCTACAGCCGAGCTTATTTGGATACAGTCTTTGCTCAGAGAGTTGAAGATTCCTCAGAAGCAGCCGCCGGTACTTTGGTGTGATAACATTGGTGCAACATATTTGTCTTCAAATCCAGTCTTTCATGCTCGCACCAAACACATCGAAGTTGATTATCATTTTGTCAGAGAACGTGTTGCCCAGAAATTGCTTCTTATCAAGTTTATCTCCTCCAAAGATCAACTTGCTGACATCTTTACGAAGCCGCTGCCTCTTCCTCAGTTTGAAGGCTGTAGGCGCATTCTCAACCTAGTGAATTCTTCTGAGCACGGTTAAGATTGAGGGAGGGTGTTAGACTCTGTATATAGTGGGCCCCACGTGTAATTGTATTGTATATTATTATGTACCTCTCTATATAATGAAAAGGTCACCCCATGTTGGAGGTGTGTCACAAACCCTAAAACCCTTGTCTAATAAGCGTCATAAAAAACCATTTTGTGGCCAACCAGGATATTACATGCCCATAAGGATGGATACTTCTGCATGGGAAAACTCCGTTGAAAAACTTAAATTCAGTCTAAGTAAGTGAACTACCCAAAATACCACTTACGCCTTAATATACCCAAAATTCAGTCTAAGTAAGTGAAATACCCAACTTACATTTGATATTGATTTTTTACAAACTCCAGTGTAGTACACCCGAGAGTAAAAAATCCACTCTCCTTAATATACTACACCAATTCTGGTGTAGCAACATAGCCGCATCTGGGCCATTCAATCACAGAAATAAACGACCTAGAATGTTTTGATGTACTACCATGAAATGAACTAATTTTCGTACTCCATGGGTGTAACTGCTTGACACGCAAAAGAGCAGACTAGTTGTTGCTCTTGCATGTGCATATCTTACATGGAACTACACGAACTTCCAACCACAACAAGTTTCTTCGTTCGATTTATACCGGATCATCACAACTTTTTTAGAGATGGTACCATCATACAATATTCATGCTAAATATTTCAATTGTGTGGGCCAGTGTAGAACGAGATCAATTATTTTGTTCCCTCATTCTTTGTGCAAATGTGTAGGCATGCTTATTGCGTGCCTTTTCTCTTGAGTTGGAAGTCGGAACATGGATTGGATACTCCCTCCGTCCGAAAAAACTTGTCCCAAGTTCGTATCTTAAATGGGTGTATCTAGCACTAACTTGATGCTAGATACATTATTTGAGGGACAAGTTTTTTTGGACAAAGGGAATAGTAAAGAAGAAGTAGAAAGGGTTGAGAGCGATAAACATGCTAAAAAGTTACGACTAACTCCTTGGTGACTGATCATGCTGGTTTTAGCAGTGAACAGTTTTGTTATGTACACATGCAGTTCGGACTTTATCATGCTCTATTCACCTTGAGTTCCTTCTTTTTTTGGAAAAGAAGGATGACCCGCGGCCTAGCTGCTCATGCTTATATGTGTGTCTGTATGATAGTTACCGTTCATTGTTTCATGGACAGAGGATTATATATAAATTCCGGATGAATTTCATGTCACCTGATTGTATGTAAATTAGGTAGCTAAGATGGCCAATCAGTCTTTGTGCTTAATTTCTCAGAATGGTGCTATTCATTAGCGCCAACATATATGCAAAGTTTAGGTAAGAGATTGAAGGAATAGTTTTTTTAATTCACATCTAGATGTTTTTTAAGGATGTCACATCTAAGCTTTCACAAATATATAATGTAGCAACAAAAAACAAAAAAATAAAAAAAAAGACCACAAACAAAGTAAACATCAGTTTAGCGCCAGCATCTAGATGTGTTCTAGACAGACCAAAGGAAACCAACATGCGTGAGCGGGCTTCTCCCACCGTGACACAACTAGTGCAGCAATGTGTGCCTGTGATTCCTTATACAACACAGTATCCATGGACCTATAGGAGCAAAGTGTTGGCGAGGCTCCCGATACAACAGCCGGTCCGAAAATCTCATGCGACCCGGGTCGTACGCTCGGATGATGCGACCCTCTTCAGCGGACGACCCTTGGCCAAAATGAATCTCAACGCAGTCTGCCAATTAATCCTTTAATTTCAGTAACAAAACAATAATTCTGTTCCTATTCCAAACATCCAGCCGCCGGCGTTCACGCTCGCTCGTCACAGCCGCCGGCGACACCGCCATCACAAGTTCAAAAAGGAAAACCCGAATCCCCTTTTTCTTCTCCGGTGTCCACTCTCACTCGTCGCCACCGCCAGAAGCTTGCTTTGTAAGCACCGGAGTTCCGTTCCTAGCTACTGTCCCTGCCGTCCACTATTGGGACAAACTCACCGGCAACATACGCTGAACCACTCTTCAGTGACGAACGCCGGACGAAGGTAGAAGAAGATGAACAAAATTTTCCGGCGACGAACGCCCCGGCAGTCTAACGGCCTGTATGTTGGCTTCTATTCAACTTTCGAACAGACATACATGAAGGTACACACGTACACACGTAGTACAACCCCGGAAAAACTCTCACATCGACCTGGCGCATACCATGGTCCCAACAGAGACTACATTTTCCTTCCCTTGGCTCGGCACATACCGTCACCGTGGCGCGGCAACAAACCGGCGCAACTACCAGCAGTACACACAGGGGCTTTTATAGCCAGGTGCACACACACTACCCAGCCGGCACACCCGACCACTAACTTCATGCATGCACACGCACCCACGTCTCATGCAACGTACCGGCCAAGCAACACAGCTACCCTATCTACACAACCCGGCTAACCAACTGACTCGAGATTAACTCCATGCCAGGATTATCCTAACAAACTCTTTCTAATCTTGACTTGCCTTCTCGCCTCGCCATCACAGGAGACATGGCTCGCCGTCGACCATCGTCCGCCTGATGCCGCCGCGCACCCCCGCGCCTGCTGCGACGTGCCATGTGCTCGCCGCGCAGGGACGGAGCTACCTTGTTAGCACCGGGGTCAATTGACCCATTGAAATTGGCAAAACCTTCACTAACTAAGTATTAATGACTATACATTTATTGAACATGACCCCACTGTCATAGGCATGACCCCATTAAACTTTTTTTTCTAGCTTCATCCCTGTCGCCGCGCCCGCGCCATGATTGCTGCGTCGCCCATCATCGGAGCTGCATCTGGAAACGCCGGGCGTCATCGTCGCCATGGCCGTCGATACCGCAGCGTGTCTCCGCGCCTCCACGCAGGTCCTCCGCGGCCTCCTCGCCATGCCGCCGCAGTTGCCACGTTGCTCGACGTCGAAGCCGTGTGCCATCACCACGGCCGCACTACTAGAAAAAGGCCTACTAATGACGCACCTGTTTTGCCTACTAATGGCGCATCACTGGTGCGCCATTAGTATCACGCCAGTAGTATTTTTTACTAATGGCGCACCACCCAGTACGCCATTAGTATATAACACCATGTGCCATTAGTATGCCTCCCAGGGGCCATATTTAACCATGTGCTTTGGCACACTAATGGCGCAGTGCGGATGGATGCGCCATTAGTATACTTGGCATACTAATGGCGCACTCTGTAGTGATGCGCCATTAGTATGAATATTAGGTTTTATTTTTTTTACTTTTCTGATTTTTGCACATGTTACAAAATATATTATTGGACAGAATATAGACAGTAGCACACAGCAACAACAGATTCGTCGAATACAATAGAAGATTAGTCTCCGAATACAATTCATCATATTATTCTCCGAATTCAAAAGACCGAACAAAGATAAAACATTACAAGTCTTGAGACCACGAGTATCGAGTTTGTCGGAAGTAATACTAATCCTAACAAGTCCTACTAATCATCATCATACAACTTCTACTCGTTATTCATAACAAGTCATACGATCATCATCTTGATAGTCATCGAACCAACCCTACTTAATTGTTCTTAGCACATGATCATCAGTATTAGGCAGAATCTAAATACCCTATTTAAGCTAAAATAGCATAAAACAATATAGACCCTGACTCTCCATTATGGAGAATGGAGAACATCCTGTCTCTAATTCTTGCGCTTCACTTCCTTTTGCTTCCAAGAAGCTCCTTACGACTGTCCATACATTTTTTTCATCCTTTGATTTTCATGTCTCCACTTCTTTTAGAAATCTCGTATGGACAGTTGAGATTCGTAGGATGACCTGGCTGTATGTTCAAAACATTAACACTACCTTTCTGATACATCATATAAGGCACACAATTCTCTAGGATTATCTGTTGAAAAACATAGTAATAACTTCATAGTTAGCAATGATGTACTAGTTTTAGAAGTATGCAAAAGATGCGCGAATGTCGTAATAGTAAAAATCTTACCAGGGTATCTTCATGGTAGTTACCGTAGTTGAACACATGCACTAGTGGCACGTATTTACCATAATGTTGAGGAGTTTGATTGTGGATAATGTAATTCTCAATGTCAGTACAAAATCCGATCAGATGATTTTTCTCCTTGTAAGTTGTTAATTCGGAGCCATCGGTGTTGTGGGTTTTGTCTACCATCTCCCGCACATTCTTTGAACAATAAAAATAAGCTGTCAATGGAAATAAGCTGTCAACTATTTTAAAATAAACAATATAAATTAGCTAATAACTATGTTTGAGAAACTCACATAGCGGTAGAACTGGAGGCGTATCAACAAGGACCCAAATGTCCATATTGTCTTGATTGATGTCAGGATTACCAAGATCCATGGCGATAAGCATACCCTCAACAAAACCATACATCTTGCAAAATGCTTCCCAATTTTTGCAACCAAAATGGGTTACGCTCTCAGAATTATATAGATTTACTTCAAAGTCCACATCGTGATGAGTCCTCAGGTGAATTTTCTTTGTTTCAGAAATTTCATGGTCTTCAAAATCCATCCTCTCCAAGACATAGCGTCTTGCATGGCATGGGATAAGCTATACTCGAATTGTAAAAGATGAAAATTACACGTTGAAATAGTTGAAGTCATGCTTAATTATTAAAATAACACTTGTCGTCGTTGTGTACCGTTTTAACTTCGAAGGTCTCCTCGAACTTAATGCTGAAGCGCCGATCATCGTCCAGGTGAGGCATGTCGCACAGACCTCGATCGTCGTGGCACCAGTCGCACTCCGCCGGGAGACTTTCGTCGTCCGATGATGATGACGACATATCCTATGTTCATAATTCAAAACTACATCATTTAGGGTTTGTCGACACCGAGGCATCCTAAAATCTAAGATTTTATCATTTAGGGTTTGTCGACATTGAGGCACCCTAAAAGCCTAAGCTTTCATCATTTAGGCATCAAAACGCACTGAACTATCATGTAGTCATCAAAACGTGTATGTCAGATGTTCGCAACATCCACAGACAACGTTCGAGGTTCAGCACACTGAGCGGTGCATTAAGGACATAAGCCTTCTATGAAGCAATGAGGACAAACCTCAGTTTACGGACCTAGTCCGCATAATTACTACTATTAACTTTCAACTAAATTTTCTCTAGGAACATATCTAAACAGTAGAACTGAAGCGCGAGCTACGACATAATTTGCGAAGACCTTTTGACTATGTTCAGGATAATTAAGTTCATCTTATGAACTCCCACTCAGATAGACATCCCTCTAGTCATCTGAGTGATTACATGATCCGAGTCAACTAGGCCGTGTCCGATCATCACGTGAGACGGACTAGTCAACATCGGTGAACATCTTCATGCTGATCGTATCTACCATACGACTCATGCTCGACCTTTCGGTCTTCTATTTCCGAGGCCATGTCTGTACACATGCTAGGCTCGTCAAGTCAACCTAAGTGTTTCGCGTGTGTAAATCTGGCTTACACCCGTTGTATGTGAACGTAAGAATCTAACACCCGATCATCAAGTGGTGCTTCGAAACAACGAACTGTCGCAACGGTGCACAGTTAGGGGGAACACTTTCTTGAAATTACTACGAGGGATCATCTTATTTACTACCGTCGTTCTAAGTAAACAAGATGTAAAAACATGACAAACATCACATGCAATCAAATAATAGTGACATGATATGGCCAATATCATATAGCTCCTTTGATCTCCATCTTGGGGCTCCATGATCATCCTGTCACCGGCATGACACCATGATCTCCATCATCATGATCTCTATCATCGTGTCTTCATGAAGTTGTCTCGCCAACTATTACTTCTACTACTACAGCTAACGGTTAGCAATAAAGTAAAGTAATTACATGACGTTTATGTTGACACGCAGGTCATAAATAAATTAAGACAACTCCTATGGCTCCTGCCGGTTGTCATACTCATCGACATGCAAGTCGTGATTCCTATTACAAGAACATGATCAATCTCATACATCACATATATCATTCATCACATCCTTTGGCCATATCACATCACATAGCATACCCTGCAAAAACAAGTTAGACGTCCTCTAATTGTTGCTTGCAAGTTTTACGTGGCTGCTACGGGTTTCTAGCAAGAACGTTTCTTACCTACGCAAAAACCACAACGTGATATGCCAATTGCTATTTACCCTTCATAAGGACCCTTTTCATCGAATCCGATCCGACTAAAGTGGGAGAGACAGACACCCGCTAGCCACCTTATGCAACTAGTGCATGTCAGTCGGTGGAACCAGTCTCACGTAAGAGTACGTGTAAGGTCAGTCCGGGCCGCTTCATCCCACAATGCCACTGAATCAAGATTGGACTAGTAACGGTAAGCATATTGAACAAAATCAACGCCCACAACTACTTTGTGTTCTACTCGTGCATAGAAACTACGCATAGACCTAGCTCATGATGCCACTGTTGGGGAATGTAGCATAAATTCAAAATTTTCCTACGTGTCACCAAGATCAATCTATGGAGTCATCTAGCAACGAGGGAGGAGTGGATCTACATACCCTTGTAGATCGCGCGCGGAAGCGTTCAAGAGAACGGGGTTGACGGAGTCGTACTCGTCGTGATCCAAATCACCGATGATCCTAGTGCCGAACGGACGGCACCTCCGGGTTCAACACACGTACGGAGCAGCGACGTCTCCTCCTTCTTGATCCAGCAAGGGGGAAGGAGAGATTGATGGAGATCCAGCAGCACGACGACGTGGTGGTGGAAGTAGCGGGATTCCAACAGGGCTTCGCCAAGCGCTGCTGGAGGAGGGAGATGTGTCATGGGAGGGAGAGGGAGGCGCCAGGGCTTAGGTATTGCTTCCCTCCCTTCTCCCCACTATATATAGGGCCAAGGGAGAGGGGGGGGCGCAGCCTTGGCCCTTCCCCCAAGGAAGGGTGCGGCCAAGGGAGGAGTCCATCCTCCCCAAGGCACCTAGGAGGTGCCTTCCCCTTTTAGGACTCTTCCTTCTTCTTTATCTCTTGGCGCATGGGCCTCTTGGGGCTGGTGTCCTTGGCCCATATAGGCCAAGGCGCACACCCCTACAGCCCATGTGGCCCCCCGGGGCAGGTAGACCCCCGGACCCCTTTGGGCACTCCCCGTACAATACCGATAATGCGCGAAACTTTTCCGGCGACCAAAACAAGACTTCCCATATATAAATCTTTACCTCCGGACCATTCCGGAACTCCTCGTGACGTCCGGGATCTCATCCGGGACTCCGAACAACTTTCGGGTTACCGCATACTAATATCTCTATAACCCTAGCGTCACCGAACCTTAAGTGTGTAGACCCTACGGGTTCGGGAGACATGCAGACATGACCGAGATGACTCTCCGGTCAATAACCAACAGCGGGATCTGGATACCCATGTTGGCTCCCACATGTTCCACGATGATCTCATCGGATGAACCACGATGTCAAGGACTTAATCAATCCCGTATACAATTCCCTTTGTCTAGCGGTACGATACTTGCCCGAGATTCGATCGTCGGTATCCTGATACCTTGTTCAATCTCATTACCGGCAAGTCTCTTTACTCGTTTTGTAACACATCATCCCGTGATCATCTCCTTGATCACATTGTGGACATTATGATGATGTCCTACCGAGTGGGCCCAGAGATACCTCTCCGTTTACACGGAGTGACAAATCCCAGTCTCGATTCGTGCCAACCCAACAGACACTTTCGGAGATACCTGTAGTGTACCTTTATAGCCACCCAGTTACGTTGTGACGTTTGGCACACCCAAAGCACTCCTACGGTATCCGGGAGTTGCACAATCTCATGGTCTAAGGAAATGATACTTGACATTAGAAAAGCTTTAGCATACGAACTACACGATCTAGTGCTATGCTTAGGATTGGGTCTTGTCCATCACATCATTCTCCTAATGATGTGATCCCGTTATCAATGACATCCAATGTCCATGGTCAGGAAACCGTAACCATCTATTGATCAACGAGCTAGTCAACTAGAGGCTTACTAGGGACATGGTGTTGTCTATGTATCCACACATGTATCTGAGTTTCCTATCAATACAATTCTAGCATGGATAATAAACGATTATCATGAACAAGGAAATATAATAATAATCAATTTATTATTGCCTCTAGGGCATATTTCCAACAGTCTCCCACTTGCACTAGAGTCAATAATCTAGTTCACATCGCCATGTGATTAACACTCACAGGTCACATCGCCATGTGAGCAACATCCGAAGAGTTTACTAGAGTCAATAATCTAGTTCACATCACTATGTGATTAACGCTCAATGAGTTCTGGGTTTGATCATGTTGCTTGTGAGAGAGGTTTTAGTCAACGGGTCTGCAACATTCAGATCCGTATGTACTTCGCAAATTTCTATGTCATCTTGTAGATGCAACTACTACGCTACATTTGGAGCCATTTCAAATAACTCTTCTACTTGGAGCTATTCTAAATTGTTGCTCCATTATATGTATCCGGTATCTCTACTCAGAGCTATCCGGATAGGTGTTAAGCTTGCATCGACGTAACCCATTACGACGAACTCTTTTACCACCTCCATAATCGAGAAAATTCCTTAGTCCACTAGTTACTAAGGATAACTTTGACCGCTGTCCTGTGATCCATTTTTGGATCACTCTTGTACCCCTTGACTGACTCATGGAAAGGCACACTTCAGGTGCGGTACACAGCATAGCATACTGTAGAGCCTATGACAAAAGCATAGGGGACGACCTTCATCCTTCCTCTTTCTTCTGCCGTGGTCGAGCTTTAAGTCTTAACTTCATACCTTACAACTCAGGCAAGAACTCCTTCTTTGACTGATCCATCTTGAACACCTTCAAGATCATGTCAAGGTATGTGCTCATTTGAAAGTACCATTAAGCGTTTTGATCTATCCTTATAGATCTTGATGCTCAATGTTCAAGTAGCTTAATCCAGGCTTTCCATTGAAAAACACTTTCCAAATAACCCTATATGCTTTCCAGAAATTCTACGTCATTTCTGATCAACAATATGTCAACATATACTTATCAGAAATTCTATAGTGCTCCCACTCACTTCTTTGGAAATACAAGTTTCTCATAAACTTTGTATAAACCCAAAATCTTTGATCATCTCATCAAAGTGTACATTCCAACTCCGAGATGCTTACTCCAGTCCTTAGAAGGATAGCTGGAGCTTTGCATACTTATTAGCATCTTTCAGGATTGACAAAACCTTCCGGTTGTATCACATACAACCTTTCCTCAAGAAAATCGTCGAGAAACAATGTTTTGACATCCTATCTGCAAGATTTCATAAATAATGCAGTAATCGCTAATATAATTCCAACAGACTCTTAGCATCGCTACGAGTGAGAAAGTCTCACCGTAGTCAACTCCTTGAACTTGTCGGAAACTTCTTAACGACAAGTCGAGCTTTCTTAATGGTGACATTTACCATCATTGTCCGTCTTCCTTTTAAAATCCATCTGTACTCAACAGCCTTACGACCATCGAGTTGTTCTACCAAAGTCTATACTTTGTTTTCATATATGGATCCTCTTTCGGATTTTATGGCCTCGAGCCATTTATCGGAATCTGGGCCCACCATCGCTTCTCCATAGCTCGTAGGTTCATTGTTGTCTAGCAACATGACTTCCAAGACAGGATTACGTACCACTCTGAAGTAGTACGCATCCTTGTCATCCCACGAGGTTTGGTAGTGACTTGATCTGAAGTTTCATGATCACTATCATAAGCTTCCACTTCAATTGGTGTAGGTGCCACAGGAACAACTTCCTGTGCCTTGCCACACACTAGTTGAAGAGACGGTTCAATAACCTCATCAAGTCTCCACCACCGTCCCACTCAATTCTTTCGAGAGAAACTTTTCCTCGAGAAAGGACCCGATTCTAGAAACAATCCCTTATTGCTTTCGGATCTGAGACAGGAGGTATACGCAACTGTTTTGGGTGTCGTATGAAGATGCATTTATCCGCTTTGGGTTTGAGCTTATCAGCCTGAAACCTTTTTCACATAAGCGTCGCAGCCCCAAACTTCTAAGAAATGACAGCTTAGGTTTCTCTAAACCATAGTTCATACGGTGTCATCTCATCGGAATTACGTGGTGCCCTATTTAAAGTGAATGTGGTTGTCTCCAATGCCTAACCCATAAACTATCATGGTAATTCGATAAGAGACATCATGGTATGCATCATATCCAATAGGGTGCAGTTATGATGTTTGGACACACCATCACACTATGGTGTTCTAGGCTGTATTAGTTGTGAAACAATTTCCACAATGTCTTAATTCTGTGCCAAACTCGTAATTCAGATATTCATCTCTATGATCATATCATAGATATTTTATCCTCTTGTCACGACAATCTTTCAACTTCACCCTGAAATTACTTGAACCTTTCAATAATTCAGACTCGTGATTCATCAAGTAAATATACTCAACATCTACTCAAATCATCTGTGAAGTAAAAACATAAGGATATCCACTACATGCCTCAGCACTCATTGGACTGCACACATCAAAATGTATTACTTCCAACAAGTTGCTTTCTAGTTCCATTGATTTGCATGTCTCAAGTGATTCAAAATCAAGTGAGTCCAAACGGTCCATTTGCATGGAGTTTCTTCATGCATATACACCAATAGGCATGGTTCGCATGTCTCAAGTGATTCAAAATAAAGTGAGTCCAAAGATCCATCAACATGGAGCTTCTTCATGCGTTTTATACCGATATGACTTACGTGGCAGTGCCACAAGTAGGTGGTACTATCATTACTATCTTTTGGCATGAACATGTGTATCACTACGATCGAGATTCAATAAACCATTCATTTTAGGTACAAGACCATTGAAGGTATTATTCAAATAAACAGAGTAACCATTATTCTCCTTAAATGAATAACCGTATCGCGATAGACATAATCCAATCATGTCTATGCTCAACGCAAACACCAAATAACAATTATTTAGGTTTTAATACCAATCTCGATGGTAGAGGGAGCGTGCGATGCTTGATCATATCAACCCTGGAAACACTTCCAACACATATCGTCAGCTCACCTTTAGCTAGTCTCCGTTTATTCCGTAGCCTTTTGTTTCGAGTTACTAACACTTAGCAACCGAACCGGTATCTAATACCCTGGTGCTACTAGGAGTACTAGTAAAGTACACATCAACATAATGTATATCCAATATACTTCTATCGACCTTGCCAGCCTTCTCATCAACCAAGTATCTAGGGTAATTCTGCTCCAGTGGCTGTTCCCCTTATTATAGAAGCACTCAGTCTCGGGTTTGGGTTCAACCTTGGGTTTCTTCACTAGAGCAGCAGCTGAATTGCCGTTTCATGAAGTATCCCTTTGTTCCCTTGCCCTTCTTGAAACTAGTGGTTTCACCAACCATCAACAATTGATGCTCCTTCTTGATTTCTACTTTCGCGGTGTCAAACATCGCGAATATCTCAAGGATCATCATATATGTCCCTGATATATCATAGTTCATCACGAAGCTCTAGCAGCTTGGTGGTAATGACTTCGGAGAACCATCACTATTTCATCTGGAAGATCAACTCCCACTCGATTCAAGCGATTGTTGTACTCAAACAATTTGAGCACAAGCACAACAATTGAGCTTTTCTCCTTAGTTTGCAGGCTAAGAAAATCGTTGGAGGTCTTATACCTCTTGACGTGGGCACGAGCCTGAAATCCCAATTTCAGCCCTCGAAACATCTCATATGTTTCGCGATGTTTCAAAACGTCTTCGGTGCCTCAACTCTAAGCCGTTTAACTGAACTATCACGTAGTTATCAAAACGTGTATGTCAGATGTTCGCAACATCCACAGACGATGTTCGAGGTTCAGCACACTGAGCTGTGCATTAAGGACATAAGCCTTCTATGAAGCAATGAGGACAATCCTCAGTTTACGGACCTAGTCCGCATAATTGCTACTATCAACTTTCAACTAAATTTTCTCTAGGAACATATCTAAACAGTAGAACTGAAGCGCGAGCTACGACATAATTTGCGAAGACCTTTTGACTATGTTCAGGATAATTAAGTTCATCTTATGAACTCCCACTCAGATAGACATCCCTCTAGTCATCTGAGTGATTACATGATCCGAGTCAACTAGGCCGTGTCCGATCATCACGTGAGACGGACTAGTCAACATCGGTGAACATCTTCATGCTGATCGTATCTACCATACGACTCATGCTCGACCTTTCTGTCTTCTGTGTTCCGAGGCCATGTCTGTACACATGCTAGGCTCGTCAAGTCAACCTAAGTGTTTCGCGTGTATAAATCTGGCTTACACCCGTTGTATGTGAACGTAAGAATCTAACACCCGATCAGCAGTGGTGCTTCGAAACAACGAACTGTCGCAACGGTGCACAGTTAGGGGGAACACTTTCTTGAAATTATTACGAGGGATCATCTTATTTACTACCGTCGTTCTAAGTAAACAAGATGTAAAAACATGACAAACATCACATGCAATCAAATAATAGTGACATGATATGGCCAATATCATATAGCTCCTTTGATCTCCATCTTGGGGCTCCATGATCATCCTGTCACCGGCATGACACCATGATCTCCATCATCATGATCTCTATCATCGTGTCTTCATGAAGTTGTCTCGCCAACTATTACTTCTACTACTACAGCTAACGGTTAGCAATAAAGTAAAGTAATTACATGACGTTTATGTTGACACGCAGGTCATAAATAAATTAAGACAACTCCTATGGCTCCTGCCGGTTGTCATACTCATCGACATGCAAGTCGTGATTCCTATTACAAGAACATGATCAATCTCATACATCACATATATCATTCATCACATCCTTTGGCCATATCACATCACATAGCATACCCTGCAAAAACAAGTTAGACGTCCTCTAATTGTTGCTTGCAAGTTTTACGTGGCTGCTATGGGTTTCTAGCAAGAACGTTTCTTACCTACGCAAAAACCACAACGTGATATGCCAATTGCTATTTACCCTTCATAAGGACCCTTTTCATCGAATCCAATCCGACTAAAGTGGGAGAGACAGACACCCGCTAGCCACCTTATGCAACTAGTGCATGTCAGTCGGTGGAACTAGTCTCACGTAAGAGTACGTGTAAGGTCGGTCCAGGCCGCTTCATCCCACAATGCCACCGAATCAAGATTGGACTAGTAACGGTAAGCATATTGAACAAAATCAACGCCCACAACTACTTTGTGTTCTACTCGTGCATAGAAACTACGCATAGACCTAGCTCATGATGCCACTGTTGGGGAACGTAGCATAAATTCAAAATTTTCCTACGTGTCACCAAGATCAATCTATGGAGTCATCTAGCAACGAGGGAGGAGTGGATCTACATACCCTTGTAGATCGCGCGCGGAAGCGTTCAAGAGAACGGGGTTGATGGAGTCGTACTCGCCGTGATCCAAATCACCGATGATCCTAGCGCCGAACGGACGGCACCTCCGCGTTCAACACACGTACGGAGCAGCGACGTCTCCTCCTTCTTGATCCAGCAAGGGGGAAGGAGAGGTTGATGGAGATCCAGCAGCACGACGGCGTGGTGGTGGAAGTACCGGGATTCCAACAGGGTTTCGCCAAGCGCTGCGGGAGGAGGGAGATGTGTCATGGGAGGGAGAGGGAGGCGCCAGGGCTTAGGTATTGCTGCCCTCCCTTCTCCCCACTATATATAGGGCCAAGGGAGAGGGGGGGCACAGCCTTGGCCCTTCCCCCAAGGAAGGGTGCGGCCAAGGGAGGAGTCCATCCTCCCCAAGGCACCTAGGAGGTGCCTTCCCCTTTTATGACTCTTCCTTCTTCTTTATCTCTTGGCGCATGGGCCTCTTGGGGCTGGTTTCCTTGGCCCATATAGGCCAAGGCGCACACCCCTACAGCCCATGTGGCCCCCCGGGGCAGGTAGACCCCCGGACCCCTTTGGGCACTCCCGGTACAATACCGATAATGCGTGAAACTTTTCCGGCGACCAAAACAAGACTTCCCATATATAAATCTTTACCTCCGAACCATTCCGGAACTCCTCGTGACGTCCGGGATCTCATCCGGGACTCCGAACAACTTTCGGGTTACCGCATACTAATATCTCTATAACCCTAGCGTCACCGAACCTTAAGTGTGTAGACCCTACGGGTTCGGGAGACATGCAGACATGACCGAGATGACTCTCCGGTCAATAACCAACAGCGGGATCTGGATACCCATGTTGGCTCCCACATGTTCCACGATGATCTCATCGGATGAACCACGATGTCAAGGACTTAATCAATCCCGTATACAATTCCCTTTGTCTAGCGGTACGGTACTTGCCCGAGATTCGATCGTCGGTATCCCGATACCTTGTTCAATCTCGTTACCGGCAAGTCTCTTTACTCGTTTTGTAACACATCATCCCGTGATCAACTCCTTGATCACATTGTGCACATTATGATGATGTCCTACCGAGTGGGCCCAGAGATACCTCTCCGTTTACACGGAGTGACAAATCCCAGTCTCGATTCGTGCCAACCCAACAGACACTTTCGGAGATACCTGTAGTGTACCTTTATAGCCACCCAGTTACGTTGTGACGTTTGGCACACCCAAAGCACTCCTACGGTATCCGGGAGTTTCACAATCTCATGGTCTAAGGAAATGATACTTGACATTAGAAAAGCTTTAGCATACGAACTACACGATCTAGTGCTATGCTTAGGATTGGGTCTTGTCCATCACATCATTCTCCTAATGATGTGATCCCGTTATCAATGACATCCAATGTCCATGGTCAGGAAACCGTAACCATCTATTGATCAACGAGCTAGTCAACTAGAGGCTTACTAGGGACATGGTGTTGTCTATGTATCCACACATGTATCTGATTTTCCTATCAATACAATTCTAGCATGGATAATAAACGATTATCATGAACAAGGAAATATAATAATAATCAATTTATTATTGCCTCTAGGGCATATTTCCAACACATAATTCAAAACTACATCATTTAGGGTTTGTCGACACCGAGGCATCCTAAAAGCTAAGCTTTTATCATTTAGGGTTTGTCGATGCTGAGGCACCCTAAAAGCCTAAGCTTTCATCATTTAGGTTCTTATCGACACCGAGGCACCCTAAAAGCCAAGGTTTTATCATTTAGGGTTTGTCGACGTCGAGGCACCCTAAAAGCCTAAGCTTTCATCATTTAGGTTTTGTCGACGCCGAGGCACCCTAAAAGCCTAAGCGTACATCATTTAGATTCTCATCGACACCGAGGCTCCTTATAGAAGCGAAGTTAAGTTTTCATCATTTAGGGTTTATCGATGCCGAGGCACCCTAGGTTGTGCCTAATCACTTGGCACTAATCACTTGGCTCTATTGCCACCTATGTTGGGTTTATCATCTAGGGTTTATCGATGCTAACGAGAATTCTAAGTTGGGCCTAATCACTTCGCTCTATTGCCACCTATGGTTTAATGCAGCAAGAATGGCGGGGCAGTTGATCCTACTTAACTAAGTACTAAGATACCTCGGCCCATGCATTAGTCGCAAGTACCCGATATGTCCTATTTTTAGCAAAGTCATGCTAAAATTCACGGAAAATTTCAGCATGACCTTTGCTGAAAATAGGACATATGGAGTACCCGAATTTGCCGGAACGGAAGTTAATCGACATTCCGGCAAACTCAAGGGCCTCTCTGGGTACCTGCAAATTCATCACGACACAATGGTCGGAGACAAAACATCCAAAACATCCAAAAGGATTTGATGCATGGGCCGGGGTATTGGAGGACACTTTTTTAGCATCTTTCCCCTTCCATCATGCAAGCAAAACTGAATGAACAGGGCAATTTTTTGCAACCAATCACCAGAGCACAACAAACTGAATAAACAGCCTCATATGGACTGTACTGCTGTACATAAGCTTGAACAAAACATTATGCATTATGCGAAGCAATACTGACATGTTTAAAAAAAGTAATACTGAAACTATTCACTACGAATATTCAGAAACAACACAGATTTCAGGCTAAGTCTTGTGGATGTACAAATATCATAACATCTGGATATTGTAGAGCTTTTAGAAACAACACAGAATTCCTAACACTTTAGATACTGTGAGCTAAACATTAATGTCATTTATGTCTTGAATCAAACTTAAAACGAATCATGTTGGTATGTGTCCACAAGACTCTGAAACCAGAAAGCAGCAAGAGAAAGAATTTTCTACAAATATTGAGCCTGCTACCCTTTCTCTTAATGAAATCAGTAGAGCGCCTGTCTGCCTTTGTCCCAAAAATAGAGTAAATAAACTAGTTGAAAAAGTTATCTTCTCACCATAAAAATCAGTACAGTTAAAGGCTAGCACCCTCGGATACTCTATAACAGTACTAACTAATAATGGATCTGCAGAAGGGCAGTAACAAGTATTAGCAAGCAGGATGCTAAATTGCCATCTTCATTGCTATATATCAAGACCCCCAGATCACATTAGATAGAACCCTGTGACGAATCACAAAGACCGCAATGACGTCAACACGAAAGCTTATGACCATCGCTAGAAACAAAGTCTTGTAGACTTGTAGTAACAAGTAACTTACTTAGTCTGATAATTACCAACTCCTGACAGTTTCAGACTACAACAGTTTCAGTTAACTGTTTTTTAAACTACAACAATTTCAGTGAACTTTTCCTCGGACTATAACATGTGATGCATAGACTGAATTTTAAACTTTCTTGCAATATAAGCTTGCCGTACACTTTATATTTAGATCTGGAGCTAAGCTCTAAAATTGAATTTTTAACTGAATTGCATTTGTTTCAATTTCAGTTTCAGATAAAGTTTATATTCAGATCAGGAGACTGACTTTTAAACTGACTTTATATTCAGTTTTAGGTAAGGACATCAGAGAATCTACAGCGAGGGGCGGCCGGCGCGGTGAGCACGAGCCCGCATGCACAAACGGTGACTAAAGAAGGAGAAAAACAGGGGAATCGATGGAGACGCTCACCGCGGAGCTGGGGAAGGAGACGGCGAGGCCGAGGGTGGTCGAGGCAGCGCGGATCGACGCCGAGAAGCAGTGGTTGGTGATGAGGAAGAAGAGGTCGATGCGCTCGATCCTTGATGACCCGGCTCCAATCCGTGGACGTAGGCGATGAAGGTGATGATGGTGTTGCTCCTGGCGTAGCTCCTAGGCACAACGACGGAGGACGGGGCGGTCGGTGGCCACGGTAACGCGCGGCGGCGGCGCTCGGGGTGGAGGGAAGGAGCGGGGCAGGCCGTCAGCGGCGAGGACCGAGAGGGCGATTGAGGAGTGGAGGGAAGGAGCGGGGCAGGCCGTCGGCGGCGAGGACCAAGACGGCGAGGCAGGTCGCGGGGGTCGTCGGGCGACTAGGGGGGAATGAATCTGGCGAGGGGGGAGTGAATCTGGCGAGCGGGAGGGACGAAGGGATCGGGCGACTAGGGGGGAAGATTACTAATGGCGCACCCCCCGGCGGTGCGCCATTAGTATGTTTTTTTATAGCAATGGCGCACCCCGAGACGGTGCGCCATTAGTATTCTTTTTTTTAGATAGCAATGGCGCACCAGCCAGCCGTGCGCCATAAGTAAGATTTTTTTATTATTATTTTGTTGCATCTAATAATTTAATAGAAAATTAATATGAATATGAATATGAAAATGAATATGAAAATGAAAATGAATATGAATATGAAGCAGTAATAAATTTTTATAAAAACAATAATATTTTTTTAAAAATATCATCAAATTTGTTATTTGAAAATATTTATGAATCAAAAAAATATCATCAAATTTATTATTTGAAAATATCATCAAATTTGTTATCTGAAAATATAAACAAATTTGTTTTTTTGGATTTTTAGTTGCATTCATTTGTGGCGGTGGAGCGGGGGAGGGTGCGGGGGGTCGGCGGTGGTGGTGCAGCGGGGGAGGGTGCGGGGGGTCGTTGGCGGCGGTGGAGCGGGGGAGGGTGCGGTGGGTCGTCGGCGGCGATGGAGCGGGGGAGGGTGTTGGGGGGGTCGTCGTCGGCGGCGTGGGTCGGGGCAGCGGGGGGAATTAGCTAGGAGGGTGAGGGAGAGTGATGAAGGGGATCTGGCGAGAGGGAGGGAATTAGTTAGGGGGAATCTTACTAATGGCGCACCTGCGGTCGGTGCGCTATTAGTAATCTTTTTTTTACATAGCAATGGCGCACCAGGCAGAGGTGCGCCATTAGTAATCTTTTTTTTACATAGCAATGGCGCACCAGGCAGGGGTGCGCCATTAGTAATCTTATATATATATATATATATATATATATATATATATATATATATATATATATATAGCAATGGCGCATCAGTCAGAGGTGCGCCATAAGTAATTTTTTTGTTTCATGTAATAATTTTTTAGAAAATGAATATGAATATGAAACAGTAATATTTTTTTATAAAAACAGTAATAATTGTTGTTTAACAACAATTGTCGTCTATACTTTTTTATTATTATTTTTTAAAAAATGAAGAGGGGAGAGGAGGCGCGGGTGGGATCGAGATCGAGATGGAGGGGGAATCAAGATCGAGATGGAGGGGGATCGAGATCGAGTGTCCTCATGAATATTCAATATTTTATCATATTGAATATGAAAAATATCATCAAATTTGAAAAAATATTCATGAATTCAAAAAGTGCCCATGAAATTTAAAAATATTCATGATACCAAAAAGTGCCCATGAAATTTAAAAATATTCATGATATCAAAATATATACTAATGGCGCACTTTTACAGGGTGCGCCATTAGTAGTTTAAACTAGTAATGGCGCACTGTGAGGCGGTGCGCCATTAGTAGTTTTGCAAAAAAAAGAATAAAAAAATTCAGTACTGGCGCACTCCCTGTCTGGTGCGCCATTACTAGTTAGAATTAGTAATGGCGCACTTCGATAGGATGCTTCATTAGTATGTATGTAAAAATGAAAAAAAAATTATCACTAGTGGCGCACCTGTTTTCTGGTGCACACTAATGGCGCATCAGCAATTGGTGCGCCATTAGTATATAGTAGTGGCGCACTACTTCCTTGGTGCGCCATTAGTGTCAATCCTATCTATAGCTCTTTTCCTAATAGTGCCGGACTCGCCGCGCGTCGCTCCCAAGTCCACCATGACAGTCGCAGCGCCGCACACCTCCGTAGGCCGACACATGGCCCCGAGCTCCATCGCGCAGCCACAGACGAACGCCGCCATCGCCGGCATGCCTCCGGCACGGTGAACCATGCCCAAGCCAACCAAGCTCATGATACCAAATATTGGGACAAACCCACCGGCGACATACGCGATGAACGGCGGACGAAGGTAGAAGAAGATGAACAGAATTTTCCGGCGACGAACGATCTGTATGTTGGCTTCTATTCAACTCTCGAACAAACATACATAGAGATACACACGCACACACACAGCACAGTACCACGGTCCCGACAAAGACTACATCTTCCTTATGCCCCTCCCCCCTTGTTCGGCACATACGGTCACCATGGCGCGACAACAAACCGACGCGACTACAAACAGTACACACTGGGGCTTTTATAGCCAGGTGCACACAGACTACCCAGCCGGCACACCTGGCCACTAACTCCATGCATGCAGCACGCACTAACTAACCACGCCATGCACACGCACCCACGTCTCATGCAACGCACCGGCCAAGCAACACAGCTACCCTATCCACACAACCCGGCTAACCAACTGACTCGAGATTAACTCCAAGTTTCCTCAGGATTATCCTAACATCCACGACCAGTCTCCTCGGCGCCCCGGTAGCCACCAGCGCTCGCTATGTCGCTAACCACCAGTGTTTCGTACATTGCCACATCCTCAGCTCGGCTCCGCCGGATCTGGCCTAGTTACTCGACATTGAACTGCTGGCTGCATCATCACAGAAGTGTATTTCAAGTACAGAGCATGTCTGCTCATCTGGTGGTTGCAACACAAGCACATAGCTATGTCCTCTGTCTATCTGCATTCTTTTATTCTGCTAGATATGCTTGTGTTGAAGTTATCCTTTCATTCATTGACAATGGAGCAAAAGGAAAATACACGGACATTGTTGTCTACACTGACGGAAGAGGATTAGTAGGATGGCAAAAGGAAGAGAGATTGTGGAGCCTTCAAGTCAAGTAGTTTGGATAGTTGATGATTTGTTCACTTTTCTTCAGATTTTTATCTTCAAGTCAAGATAGGATAGTTGATGCATATTTCTTGTTGTCCACTCTTGTAATAGCAATGATGTAAGGTTCAAGCCCGTGTATCTCTATCAGAAACTTGCTTCCTGTAATTGCTTCTGCTTTGACAATACATGTTCATCAATATCCAGTAGCAACACAAGCACATAGCTATAGAATAAAAGGATAACTCCCAAGTAAATTACACCATTTAGCTGAGATGCCCAGCAAACTAGCACTAAGGAAACAATAAGATAGGAACCATCAGCGCACGACCCGGACGTCACTGCTGAAACTTTGATGTGCTAGCACCTTCACTGAAATCTAATTGACGAGCAGTAGGCGGTGTTGTGCCATCTCCATGAGCTTTAAGCAAGTCTTGTAAATTCTCCTGGAATATGTGGAACAAAAACGGATGGATACAAAATAATCCATGGCAATTGATGGATATATAATACTGGTACAAGCAAATTCCATGGCACACTGCATATTGCACAACATTGTTATCAAAAGAGTGGACAACAACAAATATACAGTGCAAATTTCACAAAGATGTTCAAATGCCAGGAGCTTCTATTCATAGTGTACATCAAATTCATTTATACGACAGAAAAGCGCCACAATCTGAATCAACTATCCTATCTTGACTTGAGGAGAAAGTTCTGAAAAAGTGAACAAAGCATCAACAATCCCAAGCTACTTTACTTCGGTTCCTGATTGTTTGGTCTCGCTGAGTGAAACAAATCTCACGAACATTTCTAGGAAGCACTTAATCCTGATCAATGGAGGCATCCACATCAGCAGTTTTTTGGTTCTTCCATCTTCCTTTTGCCGTCCTGCTGACCATCTTCTGGCAGATGAGCAAACATGCTCTGAACTTTAAGTTATCCTTTTACCAAGATTCAGCCAGCAGGTCTAAGGTAAAGTTGGGCAGCCAGCGGAGCCAAACTAAGGGTGGCTATACATGGCGAGTAACATACCGATGCGCGAGAAGCTTGGCCGCAGCCATGGGTACGTGCAGCCTGCGTATGCGCCGGCGGTGACGCGAGTGGAGGCGCCCAGGAGCATCGATATGGCAGGCGGGGAGAAGTAGCTGGGGGCGGTGCCGCGAGTTGGGCCACCGAAGGGGATAAATCATGCCAAGCTGGGGTGGCGTGCTGGGCGTCGAGGAGCTCACCGGCGGCGATGTGGTGAGCAGCCGGGGAGTTTGATGGTTGTGGAGACTGTTGCGAGCAGTTCTGCGTATGTTGTAAGCAAGGTAGTCGCTCAAGTTGACGCCCTGCAATCAGAGGAGGAGCTCTGGTTCCGTCCTACGAAACACACAAAATCAGGGCAGCCGTGCAGGTTGGATGACTCCAATCTGATCTTCGCAGGAGGCCAAAACTGGAGACGCCGATTGACAGTCACCTGACATATATATAGCCGATGTATGCATTTGTTTAGCTAGGCCAAATTCTTTTTTGGCATGTATCAGTAGAGGTAGCCTTTACATCAAGCAATATTTGTACAAAGTATCATGTCTAGTGTTCGACTGAGGCTGCAGGAGACAATTTGGTCGTGCCAACACATTTATCTTTTTCCAGGCCAATCATATATAGTTCCAAAGGTTGATGATCATGTTATCTTGTTAGTTTGATAAACCCACTGTGTATATCCATGCACATGCATTCGTACGTACATGCAGGCCAGCGAGCCAGGCTGAGTTTCTTTAGGAGAGTAGAAACCTATGCAATGCATGCATTACATGACAACCAGAACAAACAGCGGGCTTGCATGTATACCATGCAAATTAACCATCTCTTCTTCCTGTGAATAGTAGAAACCCTTTTACGTAATGCATTAAGGTTTAATGCCAACCCCTCCATACAGTAGAAATACTTTATTTGTAGGGACATGGGTTGAAACAGACCAGCGATTCTGCAGAGAAAACTTTTGTGATGTACACATGCAGTTTAGGTTTTATCATGCTTTATACACCTTGTGTTCCGCTCCTGTCTACTCATGCTTATACGTGTGAGTATGAGTTATCATTCATTGTTGCAGGGATGGAGGGCCACTATATATATTCTAGACGGTTTCATTGGTACCTGATTGTATGTCAGTTACCTAGCTAGCTAGCAAATCAATCATTGTGCGTAATTTCTCATAATGGTGCTATTCATTAGTGCTAGTAGTATATTCGTAACGTTTAGGTGAGAGATTGGAGGAAACCAACATGTTAGGTGGCAGGCTTCTTCCACTACAAGCGCATGTTGTGCCGCTGTGTTTTCTTCTATGACGTTGTAGTGACGATGCGACTTCATCCTATAGGAGCAAGGTGTTGGAAAGGCTCCTGATACAAAAGCCAGTTCATCGCGAGGAAGTTTGATGGACGCGGTGCTTCTTCTGAGCAGATCTGATTATTGACGTCGTAAGGCATAAAGCAAGGCGGCCTCTCTATGAAGTCGACGCCCTATAACCAGAATAGCGATTAGGACGGGAGTCCCCGTTTAGTATTAGGCTAACTCAGTCACTGGTGCATCAGTGTCGATCGACAGGAGTACTCCAACCCCATCCTTACGGGACAGAACAAGAGGTGGCTGCGAATGACAAACACCCGCTGTGACACGTCATAGCCATGCGATTCTTTAGCTTGGACATAAAAACGTGTGGCACCGCTGAAGGAAGGTGATGTTTGTACAACCACCATGTCTAGAGTGTGTTTGCCCAAGGCTGTTGGATTCAATCGATTTGGAGTGCCAGCCCATTTATGTTTTTGCACGTGTAGTTCCAAAGATTTATGATCATATTACTTTGTTAGATTGGTGAAACCATTGTGTAAATACATTATGTGGACATGCATGCGTGTTGGTACGTACATGATGCAGGTAAGTGAGCCAGCCCCAGTTTGATTCCAAGAGACCGGTGCAACGTATATACATGACGTGACAGCCAGAACAAGCAGCAGATATGCCCTGAGCTCGAACGTCTGTGGTTTGGTTAGAGGGCCAGGCCCATTAATGGACAGCCTCGAGTCCAAACCTTTCCAAATCTGGTTCGTCCTTGTTTGCTTTCTAGTAACCTTCCATATGTACCCCATCAGCTTACCTGGTTGACATGCAAGAGAGCTAACTAGTCTTCCGTCCTACGTGTACATATGAACATATCTTATATGTAACTACAACAACTTCCAACCACAACAAATTTTGGGCCGAGCATCCCTTGTCTCTCTGCTCCGGGCACCATGTTTACACCTGCCTGCGTTCATGTCATTTGTTGTATCCCTTGCTGTACTCATTCTATTCCTTCTATCGGTGGAAAGATATGCAAGCTTTGCGTATTCGCATAAAACAACAACTTCCAACCACAACAAATTTCGCCTTCGGATGGTCACATCTTTTTTCACGCTTGGACTGTGTATCATAAAATATAGAGAAGTAATAGCAGGAGCTCTGCTTTTTCATTAAAGTGGAGAGAATAACAGGTTAAAATTTAATAAGTATAGATACAAAAGTCCTAAAAACACAGAAACTAAAAAAAAGAATACACACTAGGTTCTTGCCTCCCCAATTTGTTTTATCTCACCTCTCGCTAGCGCACCATCTTAGGTGGGGCCCTCTTCCCTTTGACTATTCGTTGGTGCCTCTCCTTCCATAGGTTCTAGTCGACGTTGCCAGACGCAGTGACCTGCGACATTGAAGTTGCAGACCGCATCATACAATATTCATTTGAGGTATGTCAGTTTTTCATACTAAGGTAGAACGGGATCAATTATTTTGTTCTCTCTTGCATTGTGCATAGGGAGTAATGCTAGACACATGGGGGAGTTTACGGGCTGTTTAAGAATGATTGGCTGAGATTTGATTAAGTAAGGCGGGCCCACCAATGAAATTCGGCTTGGGGAGGAGGGGGGGGGGGGGGGGGGGTTATACGAGGGCACGCACTGCTGTCCATAGTCTGCCATTTGTTGCCGTGTGTCTAGTATTATCGGTGCCCTATGTCTACCCATGCTTCTACGATGTCTTTTCGCTCGGATTGAAACATGAACCTGATGAAAGAAAAGAAGATGTAATATATGTACACATGCTCTGCAAAGTTTGTTGTGATGACTAATCTCTCGTGATCTTGCTATTCATGCAATTTAAAATTTATCATGCTCTATATATGCGCCTCACGCTCCTGTGCGCTCATGCTTATATGTGAGTTTCCCATTGATTGATGCTTGGACGAAAGCCTCTAGATATGCATCCCCTTTTGATTTCAGTCGACGAACTGCATACAAGAAACAAAATCCAGAAAATATTGAAAAAATAAATGATGAGAAATACCGGGCATGCTGGGCTCCTCGAGCTAGATGTGCATGCTTTGATGCGTTGCATGCCTTGAGGGGAGGGACTATCTCTATCTAACCAGGCATCTCATCATGATTTAAACACATCATATAAACAGAGAACTCACGGGTCCCGTGTCGTCTGCATCAACCAGAATGGGTTGAAAGCTTCTAGTTAACTTTGCAAAGCTTGTTTTCACACAAAACACTTTTGTGATGTACACATGCAGTTGATGCTTTATCATGCTCTATGCACCTTGAGTTCCTATCAGCTCATGCTTATACGTGTGTGTACTGACTTACCATTCATTGTTGAAGGGACAGAGGGGTACTATATATATTCCGGATGGATTGCATTTGCCACCTGATCGTATGTCAATTAGCTAGCTAGCAAATCAATCTCCGTGCTTAATTTCTCGGAATTGTGCTATTCATTAGCACTAGTATATTTGCAACATTTAGGTGAGAGATTGAAGGAAACCAACATGTTAGTGAGCAGGCTTCTCCCAGTTCAATACAACCAGCGCACATTGTACCACAGTGTTTTCTTCCATGATCGAGTAGTCACAAGGTGTCATGAACCTATAGGCAAGGTGTTGGTGAGGCTCCCAATGTACAAGATACTGTTCATCGCATGGGAGTTTGATGGCAATGAAGCTTAATGTGAGCAGGGATGATTATCATCAGTGGCGATTCCACTAGGGGGGCTTCAATAGGCTGAAGCCTACCCTCCAAAAATCATATTTCAGCTAAACATGCAACTTGAGAATTATACTGAGGTGTTTAACATGTAAACTGCAATGAATTTGCTCAGTAGACTTAGAAACTTGATGTTTTGGGCCTACCCTTCAATTTTGTGCAAGATTCGCCACTGATTATCATCATCATATGGCATAAAGCAAGGTGGTCGTGACGACCTGCAATCAAAACGAGAGTCCCTATTCAATATTAGATGATCTCAAAGCATCTCCAACACGAACCCTCAAACCGCCGGCAAACTTCTGGACCAAGCCCTACGAACACATCTTGTCATTCAACGCAGACCTGTATATGTCCGTGGACGCGTCCACTTGTCCAAAATTGCACAAAACGAAAACAAATCTGCGGGACTTTTGGGTGTCCGGACACCCGTCTGGCCAATCAATTGCCACCACGTCTCATCTCCTCTCCGTTTAGATGTCGAGCTGGTATTTGACTTGGCGGAAGGTGATTATGCTTTGCTTTGGTGGAAGGTGATTTTGAATGCGTGCAATGCATGTTGATTTGTTTGGCGGAAGGTGATTTTGCATGCTTGTTGTTTCAATTTTTTTTCAAGTGCTTTTATATCCTTGTAGAATTTGACCTTTGCTAGGGCGGATGGTTCTTGCTGTTTAAGAAAAAGCTGTAGCGATAAGGTTGACATATGAAGTAAATAGTCGAATGTTTGACTCCCATATCGTGTTTGCGGACATGTCCAAATGTTGTCCGCAGACGAATAGTGTGTTTGTTTTAGAGGTCTAAGACGCCTTCAGGCCGCATTGAAACCCACTGTTTAAGTACATTAATTATGTGGACATGCACGCGTTTTGAACATACATGCAAGTCCATCGCATCAGGTGATCACTGACGTGGCTAGCATTCTTGGACGGACGGGCCTCTGTAGCCTGGTGTTGGAGAACAGACGGTGTGGTCGATCAAACGCTGCGTACATGTCGGCTCAAAGCCGTCGTCGACCTGCCCTAAGACTTGCTCGACGTGGCGCTGGCCTACGCCATGTCTGCCTTCCCATAGTTCTTTGTAGAATGCCTTGGAGATAAACGCACCATTGGTCAGCGAACTCTCGCGAGATGAGCACATTGGTCACACAAGTGTCAAAACATGGAAAACGGGTCAGTTTGGTTTGTTTTATGAGCAAACGGGTCACTCACGTCTCTTTAGCCATTGCCGCTGCCCACGTGGCATTGTGAGTAAGCGGTGGCTTGGTGTAAATTGCAAGAAAGCCCCTAGGAAGAATAGAATGTTCATTACTAACCCCTGAGCAACCGCCCCCACCCCCGACCGTGCGACATGACGGCGGCTGGGTGCCCATTGGCGGCAACCTCAAGCCCGTCGGCTGCCTCCGTAGGTTGCGCTGGCGGAGAGGATGGTGAGGTACCCGGACCCCCTACAATAGATGCGCTGCCTAACGGCGGCGACGAATATCTGCGGACGCTGACGGCGGCGGTGATTGTGGTGAAGCCGCCGCCGGCGTGGTTGATGGCGATGAATTGCTTCCTCGGCGACGGTTTCCCTAGGATAATGCTCTCGAGTATGGTAAGATCTTCTCACTGTTTCTCTTCCCCTTCCTTTCTTCCTCTCAGCAGTATTTTCCAGGATTTGTCAAATTGGGGATTTTTTGTTAGAGATTTGGATCAATTTAGATTCAAATAAGTGGTTAGGGTTTAGTTGCCACTGGAGACGTTTGTAGTTGTCAGCAAAGAGATTAATTTGTATTTATTCTTGCAATGCAGGTGATTGCAGTGATTTATTTAGCTTAGTAATACATCACAATGGATGGTTCTGTGGTGTTGGATCGAACCGTGTTTACATGCAAGAATCAATTGATATTTTTGATGGTTGTGACAAGGGCACGTTCTGTTGTGCTGTGGTGGATTGGATGATCAAGCAACTAGGATATGCTATGACAGCCATGGGTTTTCCAGTGTACTGGTTGGATCCTGGCAAAACTGTTCTAGATGGTTTGAAGCAGATGCACTTTCAAATGCATGCATTATCTACGGCAGATTCAGCTTGTGCAAGAGGTGGCCACAAGATGCATGTGTACATTGATCATGACAATGTTCTTGAGAAACAACTTTGGGATGATGTGCTTGTGTAGCCAGTTGAGCTACCTAAAGTAATTAGTCCTTGCAAAAAGGAATTTGAGACAGAGCACATACCAGCTAGGAATTGTGTGCCTACATTCAGTGAGCACATGTTGAACATGATGTCAGGTGGATATGGAGAGTTCTGCAAGGACAACATATCCATGTATGCTAGGAGGAAATTGAGTACTGATTTTGTGAAAGAAGAAGTTGTCATGACAGGGAAGGGGAAGGAGAATTTGTTTCCTGAGGTGTTAGAGCAAGATCAATTTGCTGTTTAGCAAGAAGAGGTAATAAGAGAAGGGGAAGAAGCGGATTTTGTTTGTGAGGAAGAAGAGGAATTTGGTGATGAAGAAGAGGAATTTGGTGGTGAGAGTGAGGAGGAGGACCTTGCATATCAATCAGACTCTACTGTTGATCCAGATTTTGCAGATTCTGACTATGATTTTGAAGCTGGAGATGACACTTTGTTTGATGAAAATGTTGACACGTCTGTCCCAGAAGACATAATTGCTGCAGTTAGGAAAGAGGTGAAGGAAGATGCAAATGATGAAGATCCAGATGTTGTTGCTACAGAGAAAATAGATCTCCCACATAGTGAAGACGGGCAGAAATTTGATTTCACTGCTTTCAACAAATTGACAGACATGGAAGATCCAATTTTTAAACTTGGGATGGTTTTTTCAAACCCTGCTGAACTTAGGTGTGCACTGTCCATGTACATAGTGAAGAATAGAGTAAAAATTAAGAAGACAAGGAACAATTCTACTAGAATTGAAGCAAAGTGTGTTGAAGGTTGTCCTTGGAGAATGATTGCTGTTAAGGACAGTAGAGTTGAGTGCATGCTGATAAAAACATATGTTGGAGAGCATACTTGTGAGAGGGTGTGGGAAGTGAAAGAACTGACAGCTCCATTGCTAGCTGGAAAATTTGTTGAAGATTTTAGAGATGACCCAAAGATGAATTTGACTGCTTTTCAAAACAAAGTGCAGAAGAAGTACAACATGAAGCCCAATAAATTTAAGCTAGCAAGAGCTAGGTTATATTGTCTGAAAAAGATTAGAGGAGACGGGGAGGCCCAATATGGACAACTTTGGACTACGGACATGAGCTAAGATAGCAAACCCAGGCACCACTTTCTACTTGAAGAGGATGGGTGAAACTTTGAGCACTCTATACTTATGTCTGGATGCATGCAAAAGAGGATGGCTACTGTCATGCAGGCCCATAATTTGCCTAGATGGAACTCACATAAGGACCAAGTATGGAGGACAGATTCTGACAGCAATTGGAGTAGATCCCAATGATTGCATATACCCAATTGCACTAGTTGTAGTAGAGGTGGAGTGTCATGCTTCATGGAAGTGGTTTCTTACTACTTTGAAAACTTATCTGAACATCATCAACACATCAACAATCACTATAATGAGTGATAAATAGAAGGTGTGCTCAAAATAAATATTCTATGTTGTGTTGTGTTTGAAACATAGCTAATTGTATGTTAACATTGTTGGAAATATGCCCTAGAGGCAATAACAAATTAGTTATTATTATTATATTTCATTGTTCATAATAATCGTTTATTATCCATGCTAGAATTGTATTGATAGGAAACTCAGATACATGTGTGGATACATAACAACACCATGTCCCTAGTAAGCCTCTAGTTGACTAGCAATAGATGGTTACGGTTTCCTGACCATGGACATTAGATGTCGTTGATAACGGGATCACATCATTAGGAGAATGATGTGATGGACAAGACCCAATCCTAAGCCTAGCACAAAGATCGTGTAGTTCATATGCTAAAGCTTTTCTAATGTCAAGTATCATTTCCTTAGACCATGAGATTGTGCAACTCCCGGATACCGTAGGAATGCTTTGGGTGTGCCAAACGTCACAACGTAACTGGGTGGCTATAAAGGTTCACTACAGGTATCTCCGAAAGTGTCTGTTGGGTTGGCACGAATCGAGACTGGGATTTGTCACAACGTGTAACGGAGAGGTATCCCTGGGCCCACTCGGTAGGACATCATCATAATGTGCACAATGTGACCAAGGAGTTGATTACGGGATGATGTGTTACAGAACAAGTAAAGAGACTTGCCGGTAACGAGATTGAACAAGGTATTGGGATACCGACGATCGAATCTTGGGCAAGTACAATACCGCTGGACAAAGGGAATTGAATACGGGATTGATTGAATCCTCGACATCGTGGTTCATATGATGAGATCATCGTGGAACATGTGGGAGCCAACATGGGTATCCAGATCCCGCTGTTGGTTATTGGCCGGAGAGTTGTCTCGGTCATGTCTGCATGGTTCCCGAACCCGTAGGGTCTACACACTTAAGGTTCGATGACACTAGGGTTATTAGGAAGACTTGTATGTGATTACCGAATGTTGTTTGGAGTCCCAGATGAGATCCCGGACGTCACGAGGAGTTCCGGAATGGTCCGGAGGTAAATATTTATATATGGAAAGTTGTTGTTCGGGTTCCGGGAAAAGTTCGGTTTTTTCCGGTATTGTACCGGGAAGCTTCCGGAAGGTTTCGGAGGATTCCAGAGGGGTCCGAAGGTCCGGAAAATGTTCCACCACGTCCAATACAGCAGCATGGGATGTAAGGGGCGCCCTAACCTTAATGGGCCAAGGGCACCAGCCCCCCCAAGGCCCATGCGTATGGGAGAGGGGAAACCCTAAGGGGGAGGGCCTCCACTTGACTTAGGAGGCACTCCTCCCCCTCTTGGCCGCCGCCCCAACCCTAGATGGGATCTAGGGGGGCCGGCCCCCTCTCTCCCCACCTATAAATAGTGGAGGGGTGGGAGGGTGGCCACACCCTTGAACCTGGCGCAGCCCCTCCCCTCCAATACCTCTCCTCCTCCGCGTGAGCTTGGCGAAGCCCTGCCGGAGAACTACCACTCTATCACCACCACGCCGTCGTGCTGCTGTTGGACTCTCTTCCTCAACCTCTCCTTCCTCCTTGCTGGATCAAGGCGTGGGAGACATCTCCATTCCGTATGTGTGTTGAACACGGAGGTGCCGTCCGTTTGGCGCTAGGATCATCGGTGATTTGGATCACGACGAGTACGACTCCATCAACCCCGTTCACTAGAACGCTTCCGCTTAGCGATCTACAAGGGTATGTAGATGCACTCTCCTTCCCCTCGTTGCTAGATTACTCCATAGATTGATCTTGGTGATGCGTAGAAAATTTTAAATTTCTGCTACGATCCCCAACAGTGGTATCAGAGCTAGGTCTGTGCGTAGTTTCTATGGACGAGTAGAACACAAGGCAGTTGTGGGAGTCGATTTTGTCAATTTACTTGCCATTACTAGTCTTATATTGATTCGGCGGCATCGTGGGATGAAGTGGCCCGGACCGACCTTACACGTACTCTTACGTGAGACTGGTTCCACCGACTGACATGCACTAGTTGCATAAGATGGCTAGCGGGTGTCTGTCTCTCCCACTTTAATCAGATCGGATTCGATGAAAAGGGTCCTTATGAAGGGTAAATAGAAATTGGCATATCACGTTGTGGTTTTGGCGTAGGTAAGAAACGTTCTTGCTAGAAACCTATAGCAGCCACGTAAAAACTTGCAACAACAATTAGAGGACGTCTAACTTGTTTTTGCAGCATATGCCTTGTGATGTGATATGGCCAAAAGGATGTGATGAATGATATATGTGATGTATGAGATTGATCATGTTCTTGTAATAGGAATCATGACTTGCATGTCGATGAGTATGACAACCGACAGGAGCCATAGGAGTTGTCTTAATTTATTTATGATCTGCATGTCAACATAAACGTCATGTAATTACTTTACTTTATTGCTAAAGCGTTAGCCATAGTAGTAGAAGTAATAGATGACGAGACAACTTCAAGAAGACACAATGATGGAGATCATCGTGTCATGCCGGTGACAACGATGATCATGGAGCCCCGAAGATGGAGATCAAAAGGAGCAAAATGATATTGGCCATATCATGTCACTATTTGATTGCATGTGATGTTTATCATGTTTTACATCTTATTTGCTTAGAATGACGGTAGCTTAAATAAGATGATCCCTCACTAAAATTTCAAGAAAGGTGTTCCCCCTAACTGTGCACCATTGTGAAGGTTCGTTGTTTCGAAGCACCACGTGATGATCGGGTGTGATAGATTCTAACGTTCGAATACAACAGGTGTTGACGAGCCTAGCATGTACAGACATGGCCTCGGGACACATGCGAAACACTTAGGTTGACTTGACGAGCCTAGCATGTACAGACATGGCCTCGGAACACGGAAGACCGAAAGGTCGAACAGGAGTCGTATAGAAGATACGATCAACATGAGATGTTCACCGTTGATGACTAGTCCGTCTCACGTGATGATCGGACACGGCCTAGTCGATTCGGATCATGTTTCACTTAGATGACTAGAGGGATGTCTATCTGAGTGGGAGTTCATTAAATAATTTGATTAGATGAACTCAATTATCATGAACATAGTCTAAATTGTCTTCGCAAATATGTTGTAGATAAATAGCTCACGTTGTAGCTCCCTGTTTCAATACGTTCCTAGAGAAAGATTAAGTTGAAAGATATTGTAAGCAATGATGCGGACTAGGTCCGTAGTCCGAGGAGTGTCCTCACTGCTACACAGAAGGCTTACGTCTTTGATGCACCGCTCGATGTGCAAACCCCTACAACGTCGTCTGTGGATGTTGTGAACACCTGACAGACACACTCTGATGACTACTTGATAGTTTAGTGCACCATACTTTACGGCTTAGAATCGGGATTCCAATGACATTTTGAACGCCATAGAACATATGAGATGTTCCAAGAGCTGAAATTGGGATTTCAGGCTCATGCCCGTGTTGAGAGGTGTGAGACCTCTGACAAGTTCTTTTGCCAACAAGATGGAGGAGAATAGCTCGGCTAGTGAGCATGTGCTCAGAATGTCTGGGTGCTACAATCACTTAAAGTAGTGGGAGTTAAACTTCCAGATAAGATAGTGATTGATAGAGTTCTCTAGCCACTATCACTAAGCTACTAGATCTTCGTGATGAACTATGACATGCAAGGGATGGAGTTGATCCCGGAGCTGTTCGCGGTGCTTAAGACCGCAAAAGGTAGAAATCAAGAAGGAGCATCAAGTGTTGATGGTTTAACAAGACCACTGGTTTCAAGAAGGGCAAGGGCTAGAAGGGAAACTTCATGGATGGCAAACCAGTTGCCGCTCCAGTGAAGGAACCCAAGGTTGAACCCAAACCCAAGACTAAATGCTTCTATTGTAAGGGGAACGGTCACTGGTAGCTGAATTACCCCAAATGCATGGTAGATAAGAAGGTTGTCAACTTCAAAGTATATACGTGTTATTAATGTGTACCTCACTAGTACTCCTAGTAGCACCTGGGTATTGGATACCGGTTCAGTTACTATTATTGGTGACTTGAAGCAAAAGCTACGGACTAAATGGAGACTGGCTAAGGGCGAGGTGACGATGTGTGTTGGAAGTGTTTCCAAAGTTGATGAGATCACCATCGCACGCTCCATCTGCCTTCGGGATTAGTATTGAACCTAGATAAATGTTATCAGGTGTCTACGTTGAGCATGAATATGATTATATCATGTTCATTGCAATACGGTTATTCATTTAAATTAGAGAATGATGGTTATTCTGTTTACATGAATAATACCTTTCATGGTCGTGCACCCTATGTAAATGGTTCATTGAATCTCAGTCGTGGTAATACACATATTCACGCCAAAAGATGTAGAGTTAATAATGATAGTACCACTTTCTTATGGCACTGCCGCTTAGGTTATATTGGCATAAGATGCATGAAGAAACTCCATGTCGATGGATGTTTGGAGTCACTTGATTTTGAATCGCTTGACACATGTGAGCCATGCCTCATGGGTAGGATGACTAAGACCCCGTTTTCAGGTACAATGAAACGGGCAAGTGACTTCTTCAAAATCATACATGCTGATGCGTGGGATCCATTGAGAATTGAAGCGTGTGGTGGATATCGCTATTTTCTCATCTTCACTGACGATTTGAGTAGATAAAGGTATATTTACTTATTGAAGCACAAGTCTGAAACGTTTGAAAGGTTCAAGCGATTTCAGAGTGAAGTTAAGAACCATCATAACAAGAAGATCAAATTCCTATGATCTGATCGATGAGAATTTCTGAGTTATGAGTTTGGCAATCACTTAAGACATTGTGGAATTTTTTCACAGTTGAAGCCACCTGGAACACCACTGGGTTATGGTGTGTCCGGACGTCGTAATCGAACCTTATGAGATATGGTGCGATCTATGATGTCTCTTACCGATCTACCGTTTCATTTTGAGGTTATGCGTTAGAGACAGCTGCATTCACTTTAGATAGGACACCATCTAAGTCCGTTGAGACGACGCCGTACGAACATTGGTTTGGCAAGAAACCAAAGTTGTTGTTTCTTAATGTTTGGGGCTGCGATGCTTAAGGCTTCAGTCGGAGAAGCTCGAACCCAAAGCGGACAAACACATCTTCATAGGATACCCAAAGGTGACAATTGGGTACACCTTCTATCTCAGATCCGAGGGCAAATTGTTTGTCGCCAAGAACGGGTCCTTTCTCGAGAAGGAGTTTCTCTCGAAAGAATTGAGTGGGAGGAAGATAGAACTTGATGAGGTTGTCGAACCTTTATTTCAACCAGAGAGTGATGCAACACAGAAAGATGTTTTCTGTGGCGCCTACGTCTGTTGAATAGGAAGTTAATGATAGTGATCATGAAGCTTCAGATCAAGTTGCTATCGAACCTCGTAGGTCGACAAGGATATGTACTACTCCTGAGTGGTACGGTAATCATGTCTTAGATATCATGTTGTTAGACAACAATGAACCTACGAGCTATGGAGAAGCGATGGTGGGCCCGTATTCCGACAAATGGTTAGAAGCCATGAAATCCGAGATAGGATCCATGTATCAGAACAAAGTATGGACTTTGGTGGACTTGCCCGATGATCGGCAAGCCATTGAGATAGATGGATCTTTAAGAAGAAGACGGACGTGGGCGGTAATGTTACCGTCTATGAAGCTCGACTTGTGGGAAAGAGTCTTTTCACAAGTTCAAGGAGTTGACTAGGATGAGAATTTCTCACCCGTAGCGATGCTTAAGTCCGTCGGAATCATGTTAGCATTAGCTGTATTTTTCGATTATGAAATCTGACAAATGGATGTCAAAACAAGTTTTCTTACCAGTTTCCGTAAGAAAAGGTTGTATGTGATACAATAAAAGGTTTTGTCGATCCTAAGGATGCTAAAAGGTATGCTAGCTCCAGCAATCCTTCTATGGACTAGAGCAAGCATCTCGGAGTCAGAATACATGCTTTGATAGAGTGATCAAAGCTTTTAGGTTTATACAATGTTTGCTAGAAACTTGTATTTACAAGAAAGTGAGTGGGAGCACTACAACATTTCTGATAAGTATATGTGGATGACATATTGTTGATCCGAAATAATGTAGAATTTCTGGAAAGCATAAACGGTTGTTTGAAGAGGGTTTTTCAAAGAAAGACCTGGATAAAGCTGCTTACATATTGGGCATCAAGATCTATAGAGATAGATCAGAACGCCTGATGATACTTTCAAAGAATGCACACCTTGACATGTTTTTGAAGGAGTTCAAAATAGATCAGTCAAAGAAGGGGTTCTTACCTGAGTTGTAAGGTGTGAAGTTGAGTAAGACTCGAAGATTGACCATGGCAGAAGAAAGAGGAAGGACGAAGGTCGTCCCCTATGCTTTTGTCATAGGCTCTATACGGTATGCCATGCTGAGTACCGCACCTGATGTGTACCTTGCCACATGTCTGGCAAGAGGGTACAAAGGTGATCTAGGAGTGGATCACCAGATAGCAGTCAAAATTATCCTTGGAGGAATAAGGAAATGTTTCTCGGTTATGGAGGTGATGAAGAGTTCGACATAAAGAGTTACATCGATGCAAGCTTAACACCTATCCGGATAGCTCTGAGTAGAGATACCGGATACGTATAATGGAGCAACAATTTGGAATAGCTCCACGTGGAACGTGGTAGCAGCATCTACGATATGACATAAAGTTTTGCGAAATACATAGGGATCTGAATATGGCAAGACCCGTTGACTACAACCTCTCTCACAAGCATAACATGATCAAACCCAGAACTCTTTGAGTGTTAATCACATAGTGATGTGAACTAGATCATTGAGTCTACTTGACTCTTGGATGTTGGTCACATGGCGATGTGACCTGTGAGTGTTAATCACATGGCGATGTGAACTAGATTATTGACTCTAGTGCAAGTGGGAGACTGTTGGAAATATGACCTAGAGGAAATACTAAATTAGTTATTATTATTATATTTCATTGTTCATGATAATCGTTTATTATCCATGCTAGAATTGTATTGATAGGAAACTCAGATACATGTGTGGATACATAACAACACCATGTCCCTAGTAAGCCTCTAGTTGACTAGCTCGTTGATCAATAGATGGTTACGGTTTCCTGACCATAGGCATTAGATGTCGTTGATAACGGGATCGCATCATTAGGAGAATGATGTGATGGACAAGACCCAATCCTAAGCCTAGCACAAAGATCGTGTAGTTCATATGCTAAAGCTTTTCTAATGTCAAGTATCATTTCCTTAGACCATGAGATTGTGCAACTCCCGGATACCGTAGGAGTGCTTTGGGTGTGCCAAACGTCACAACGTAACCGGGTGGCTATAAAGGTTCACTATAGGTATCTCCGAAAGTGTCTGTTGGGTTGGCACGAATCGAGACTGGGATTTGTCACTCCGTGTAACGGAGAGGTATCTCTGGGCCCACTCGATAGGACATCATCATAATGTGCACAATGTGACCAAGGAGTTGATCACGGGATGATGTGTTACAGAACGAGTAAAGAGACTTGCCGGTAACGAGATTGAACAAGGTATCGGGATACCGACGATCGAATCTCGGGCAAGTACAATACCGCTGGACAAAGAGAATTGAATACGGGATTGATTGAATCCTCGACATCGTGGTTCATCCGATGAGATCATCATGGAACATGTGGGAGCCAACATGGGTATCCAGATCCCGCTGTCGGTTATTGGCTGGAGAGTTGTCTCCGTCATGTCTGCATGGTTCCCGAACCCGTAGGGTCTACACACTTAAGGTTCGATGACGCTAGGGTTATTAGGAAGACTTGTATGTGATTACCGAATGTTGTTCGGAGTCCCAGATGAGATCCTGGACGTCACGAGGAGTTCCGGAATGGTCCGGAGGTAAAGATTTATATATGGAAAGTTGTTGTTCGGGTTTCGGGAAAAGTTCGGTTTTTTCCAGTATTGTACCGGGAAGCTTCCGGAAGGTTCCGGAGGATTCCGGAGGGGTCCGGAGGTCCGGAAAATGTTCCACCACGTCCAATACAACAACATGGGCTGTAAGGGGGCGCCCTAACCTTAATGGGCCAAGGGCACCAGCCCCCCAAGGCCCATGCGCATGGGAGAGGGGAAACCCTAAGGGGGAGGGCCTCCACTTGACTTGGGAGGCACTCCACCCCCCTTGGCCGCTGCCCCAACCCTAGATGGGATCTAGGGGGGCCGGCCCCCTCTCTCCCCACCTATAAATAGTGGAGGGGTGGGAGGGCGGCCACACCCTTGAACCTTGCGCAGCCCCTCCCCTCCAATACCTCTCCTCCTCCGCGTGAGCTTGGCGAAGCCCTGCCGGAGAACTGCCACTCCATCACCACCACACCGGCGTGCTGCTGTTGGACTCTCTTCCTCAACCTCTCCTTCCTCCTTGCTGGATCAAGGCATGGGAGACGTCTCCGTTCCGTATGTGTGTTGAACGTGGAGGTGCCGTCCGTTCGGCGCTAGGATCATCGGTGATTTGGATCACGACGAGTATGACTCCATCAACCCCGTTCACTTGAACGCTTCCGCTTAGCGATCTACAAGGGTATGTAGATGCACTCTCCTTCCCCTCGTTGCTAGATTACTCTGTAGATTGATCTTGGTGATGCGTAGAAAATTTTAAATTTCTGCTACGATCCCCAACAAACATATGATACATGGAGATCTCATATAGATATTGTGTTGTGTTCTGTGTTAGACATTTGTACCAGTTAGACATTTGTACCAGAACCTGAACCAGCTCCACAAGGGAGAGACAGTGAAGAACCACCTGTGGGCATGTGCTAGGTCAAGCAACACTACAAGGTGGCTGCAAAACATGGAGAGGTTCAAGGTTGATTGTCCTGAAGCACATGCTTGGTTAGATGAAAAGAAGCCCTCAGAGTATTGCAGAGCTTTCTTCGGTGATTTTGTCAAGTGTGACATACTTACAAATAATTCATGTGAAGTTTTCAACAAGTAATTATATACTACTAATCTTTTATACTTCTAAGTACTTCTGCTTATTAAATGTCTATTACTAATGTTTACTACTACTCATGTAGGTGGATATTAGAAGCTAGAGAGTTTCCTATCCTGTCTATGTTAGAGAACATTGCTTGCAAGATAGGCACAAGATATGTCAAGATGCAGAAAGAGGCTCAGAAGTGGATTGGTCAGATTTGTTCAAAGATAAGACAGAAAGTTCAAAAAAATGCAGATTATGCAGCAAATTACTTTGCTACTGAATATGGAAGGCCAACTTTCAAAGTTTTGAGCAATGGTGTTAGTTACATTGTAGAGCTAAACATGAGAGCTTGCACTTGCAGAAGATGGCAGTTAACTGCCATTCCATGCATCCATGCAATAGCTTGTTGCAGACATGAGAGAATAAAACCTGAACAAATGGTATCGAGCTGCTATTCTCTTAATGCTTTTATGCAAGCTTATGGTCCAGTGGTGAAGCGTGTTAGAGATAAATCTGAATGGGAGCATGTTAATGCCCCAATAGTGAAACCACCCTTCTATGAGAAGGTTGTTGGTAGACCATCAAGCAAAAAAAGAAGAAAAGGTCCTGAAGAAAATGAGGATGGTACAAAGTTGAGCAAACATGGGGTCACTATTTATTGTTGATATTGTGGTTATGAAGGTCATAACAGGAAAGGATGCCCTAGATTGAAGGAGATTGCAAGGGCAGAAGCAGCACAAGCAGCAGAATCTCACACCCAAGTAGCACAAGAACCAACAGAGGTGCAAGATCAAGCAAGACCAAAGAGAAAGAGAAGAAGAACTGTGCAAGAGCAAGTGGGCATGCCAATCTCCATTCCAAACCCAAACAGAGGTCCCACAATTGTTGATGAGAATGGAGATGCTAATATTCCTGAGATACTACAGGTAATAAGAAACACACTATTTAATGTTTAATGTTTTGCAGAAGAAGTACTAATACAATGTTTAATGTTTTGATCAGCACATTGATCATGTAGAACTAGATCCCAGGAAAGATCCTTCCAATGTGAAAGAATCTATGATATCTCAGCTGGCCCATGAGGTGAATTCGGAAAATGCAACACTTGATGTTCTGCTTTTGTTATGTATTTCATGTTTTGGTCAGTCATCTATGTTATATATTGCATGCACCAAAAATTGTATTTGAAGATATTGAGCCTTTCCCCATGGAATCTGGTTTTGTTGCACAATATAGAGCAAATATTCCACCACCAAGGAGAAGCACAGTTATAGCTGACCAGCTCAGAGGTCAAACAAGGGATAGGTCTGGAAGAAGAAGAGTAGCTAGAACTACAGCTAGTGCAGTGAATAGGAGAGGTGCAAATCAAAGAAGAGAAAGAGGCAGCACTAGCAATAGTGCAGCAGCAGGAACATCAGGTGCTCAAGGTTTCAATTTATTCTGTTTGGAGAAAGAGGATGAAGAGCAGGAGGAAGAGCAGGAAGAAGAGGGGGTAGAGGAGGCAGAAGAGGAGGAAGAGCAAGAAGCATGGCAGAACAGGATGAAGAAGAGATCAACAACACACAATCAGCACCAGCAGACTGATATCATGCTTTGTAATTCAGTGTTGTCCTTGTTTAAGTGTTGAGCTTGCAACCTCTTGATCGTTTGGCAGTCTGTTGTGAACTGCTTTACTTTTGGTAGTGTTCCAGGCTTGGAAATGTCGCTACTTTAACCTGGTGTCATGCATTGGTTTTGTTAATGAAAACCTGGTAGTTGAGTTTGTTAACTGCTACTGTCCTGCCTTAGTTTGGTTTGTTAACCTGGTATTTAAGATTCCACTGATGCTTGTGTTCTTCTAGCTAGCATTGCTGAGAATTGAATTATCATCTTTTCTGCAAGAGTGTAGTAGTATATTCTATGGCTCTGTTATGTTACATACTGCATACTGCATATCAACTACTTTCTTCCACACTAAATGCATACTACAGATAGGTTGAGAACACAAATTGTGAACTAGTTCATTTCATATAAATTACATAGTGCATACAAGAGATAAACCACAACATATAGGATACAACAATAGCAGGTCTGGATACAACAAACTGGTTACATCAAGTCTGGGTACATTTGTTCTTAAACACAAAGGCTACAATGCCATAGTAGAACACAACAGATACATATATCAGATGTTGCATCTACATCTTGAACAGACCACCTGCACGGCCATCTGTCCCTGGACCTGCAAATCCATGCCCACCTCCAATGTATGCCCTCTCTGCCCCATCAATTGTACCAGGATAGCAACTAAAAGTGTGACAACGAGCACTATTGGATTCATCGTCGTAATCGTAAGCAGGAGGCAACTCTGTGAATATTGGGCTCTGATCTATAACCTTGAGAATATGGATCTTCACAACATGCAGAACTGTTCGCTTCTCGAGTGTCAAGTGACTGGAAGGTGGTGAAATTGGCCTGTCAGAGTCTGAGGTTGGATAATCTTGGGGTAGGTCAGGTTCTGGCAGCTCCACTTCATATAACTTGGGCACCTTGTTAGGATTTTTCATTCACGCTTCAACAACGATGAAACAATAATCAGTGGGCTTCACCATCTTAACGAGATCGCCGCCGAGACTGCTTACGAGCTTGCCAACAAACTCAACCACCCATGCTTCTTGCGGCAGCCCATCTAAGCTCAACCTAGTTAAAAACATAAAAGACGACGCCTCGCCACCCATCCCATGGCGCCAACGGCTAAACTGGATCGCCGCTCCGCCGGCGGTAAGTTTATGGGAGTGGTAGATGAGCACCCGAGTGCAATCCTTGACGGACCGGAACCGCACAAGAAAATCCACCGGAGGGGAACATACCTCGACCATGACGTGGTCGTGGGAGAGGCTGCATTGCGACTTCAAAGCAGCAACCACCTATGCCGGCGACACGGGAGGCTGGTGCCCTTCCACTGTGCCCATCAGTGCACGACGACGCAACTTCTCCTCCACCCGGTACATCCCCGGCGTGCGCTGGAGCACACAGCGGCCGAACTCAGGCCTCAACTCCGGCTCGCCGCGCCTCTAGCACTCCGCCGGAAAGAAGACACTCCCCTCCCTGTTCTCCGGCCGCCAGCTCTCTCCCTCGAACTGCTCCATCTCAAGCTAAGTGACGGCTGCGGCAGATCGAAATAGAGGATGAAGTGATAGGAATGCTAGGGTTTGGCACGAATCGGGTTGATTTGGGGATTTTGACTGGGGAGGGGATGCACTATTTGCAAAAAAACAACCCAAAATACTGACGGGCCCGCATTGCATAAAGGACAAAAAAATGACAGTGGGCCGAAGCTGAGTCAGCCAGCCACGTCGGCCCCGTCACGGCTCGAAACGGGATATTGACCAATTTGCCCATAAAACAAACCAAACTGACCACTTTTTCACATTTTGACACTCTTGTGACCAATGTACTCATCTTGCGAGAGTTCGCTGACCAATGGTGCGTTTATCTCAATGCCTTGCCTTATGTTGACGGGCGGCCGCTCTAGGGCATGACTGAGGGATGCACATGGACCTCACCAAACATCTATAGGGACGTCGGTTAGGAGTGGTTCCAATGACAGTGCTGGCAGGGAAGGATAACCACCAGACGAGCTCACCCTGGCCAGCATCAGCGAGGTTGTCATCTTTGTCAACCGGAGTGGAGAAGCTTCCTGAAAAACCATTTTGTGGCCAACCAGGACATTACATGCCAATACGGATGGACACTTCCGCATGGGAAAAACTCTATCGAAAAACTTAAATTCAGTCTAAGTAAGTGAACTACCCAAAATATCACTGACGCCTTAATATACTACACCAATTCTGGTGTAGCATAGCCGCATCTGGGCCATTCAATCACAGAAATAAACAACCTAGAATGGTTTGATGTACCATAAAAGGAACCAATCTCCGTCCTCCATGGGTCTAACTGCCTGGCACAGCAAGAGAGCGGACTAGTCGTTGCTCTTGCATGTGCATATCTTATATGGAACTACACGAACTTCCAACCACAGTAAGTTTCTCCATTCGATTTATTCCGGATCATCACAACTATTGTAGAGATTGTACCACATAAGATACAATATTCATGCTAAATATTTCAATTGTTTAGCCTAGTGTAGAACGAGATCAATTATTTTGTTCTCTCATTCTTTGTGCATATGTCTAGGCATGCTTATTGGGTGCCTTTTCTCTTGTGTTGGAAATTGGAACATGGATTGGATGATAGCAAAGAAGAAGTAGAAAGGGTTAATGGCGATAAACATGCTAAAAAGTTACGACGACTAACTCCATGGTGAGTGATCATGCTGGTTTTAGCAGTGAACAGTTCTGTGATGTACACATGCAGTTTGGACTTTATCATGCTCTATCCACCTTGAGTTCCTAGCTGCTCATGCTCAATGTTGCATGGACGGAGGGTTACTATATAAATTCCGGACGGATGTCATGCCACCTTTGTGATGTACACATGCAGTTTGGACTTTATCATGCTCTATCCACCTTGTGTTCCTAGCTGCTCATGCTTGTGAGTTACCGTTCATTGCTGCATGGACGGAGGATTATATATAAATTCCAAACGGAATTCATGCTACCTTATTATATGTCAATTAGGTAGCTAAGCTAGCAAATCAATCTTTTATGCTTAATTTGTCAGAATGGTGCTATTCATTAATGCCAATATATCTGCAAAGTTTAGGTGAGAGATTGGAGGAAACCAACGTGCTAGTGAGCGGGCTTCTCCCACTGTGACACAACCAGTGCGAGGCGTTTGGCTGTTATTCCTTCTAAGACGCAGTATCTATTAGGTGACATAGACCCTATAGGTGCAAGGTGTTGACGAGGCTCCTGATACAACAGCCGGTCCATCGCCTGGGAGTTTGATTGTTGTGGAGGTTATTGTGAGCAGTTCTGCATACGTTGTAAGCAAGGTTGGCACTTAAGTTGGTGCCCTGCAATCGGATAATGAGCTCTCGTTCCGTCTTGCGCAAACACACAGAAGCAGGGCAGACGGGCAGGTAGGAGGGATTCGGCTTGCCTGCTCCCTCTCCATGCTCCCATATATGTTCCTACTTCATCCTACGGTTGTCTTTTTTCCTTTTTTCTTTTTAATTTAATCATCTTCCCCCCTGATTTTAAGGAGATGAAGGACTATAACCTGAACTTCGTAGGACACTAGAAAAGGGAACACCGATTGACAGTCACCTGACATTTATAGTCGATAGATGCATTTTTTTGTCACGTATCACTAGAGGTGCCCTTTACATTAGGCGATATTTGTACAACAATCATGTCTAATGAGGTCTGGAGTGTGATTGGCCGAGGCTGTTGGAGACAATCGAGTTGGAGTGCCAGCCCATTTATGTTTTTGCATGTCTAGTTCCAAAGATTGATTATTATATTACTTTGTTAGATGGTCAAACCCACTGTGTGTAAATACATTATATATGTGGACATGCATTCGTGTTGGTACGTACGTACATGATGCAGGTTAGTGAGCCAACCCCAGTTTGCTTCCAAGAGACCGGTGCGATGTATATGCATGACATGACAGCCATAACAAGCTGTTAGACAGTTAGCTAGCCATAGAGATAGGATCCAGTTCAGTTTAAAATCATTGTAATCTATCTCTCCCTCTATTGATGAGGATGCCATAGCAAGAGGCGATGCATGGTGGTGTCATTCGCAGACCTGCCACCTGCATTCACTTGCTAGGACGGCGTGAGGCTGCCGGAGCGCCCTGATCTGAGATTTTGGCAGTGCCGGTGCCCTTGCTCCCTCGTTAATAACGTCACCCTGTATATGACACTGTTGGAATGGTGGAAAGTGGAGGCGGCGGTACTGATGACTTTGATTGATGGTGTTTTTCAAGTATCTAGTTTCAAGCTCCGGCTTGAATACCCTAGGTCTGATCCTAGTTGGTTATATCTGGCAATGGTGGTGTTTTTGCGTTGTTACCTTGTCGAAGGCATTGTTTCGAGTTTGCCTGGACATAATCTTCACGGTGAAAACTCATGATCTGACATTCAATTGTCGGATCCCGTGACGGCAGCGCTTGCGCGTCGTTCCCTTCCTGAATGTGTCACATTTGGAGAACTTTCTCCTAGGGCTCGTGTTGTCGAGAGATGATTGGTGCTGATAGTCTTTTTTCCCTGCACCTAGGCATAGCGTCGGTCTTGTATGACTTTTCTTTTGCCAGTGTGATCCTGTGGGTGTGTGTGTGTGTTTTAGTATTGATTGTGTGCATCCTAGTTATGCAAAGGCCGAGTGTATTCTTATTGTGTTTTATTTCCCGTTGATGCTACATTATGAGTCGATAAAAACACCCTTGTTGAAAAGTCTCTCCCGCTGTACCTTCTCTCCTTGATCTCTTGTAACATATTGCAGGATTGTACTCTCTCTTGTACGCCATGGCAGGATGTTGCCCCCTATATACCAACGCGGCCACCAAACTTACACAACCAGTAGACATGCCCTGACCAGTCCCCAAATGTATTACACTGTGTTTGCTCAACTATCTGATGCTCAACGCCAAGACCAAACTGTGTTTGCTCTACTATCTGAGTCTCTGACACAGTCCCTGAGCACGAACGTGCTTAGTTTGGATCGAGCCTGCGATGGAAGGGACGGTGAATGCCATTTGTAATTAGCCGGAGCAGATGACGGGTGCTGCACGCATGCCTCGAGGAGCAGGAGCAGGTTGTAGACACAGATGGTGTGTTGGACACAGATGATGGTGTGTGGGCGCGCCTCCAGGCCCGCCCCGCTCCCTGCTGCCCCCTGCCCCCTCCCCGCGACGCGCCCGCGTGCGCTGGGGGAACCTTAGTTGCCGCAGCCTTCGGCCCCGCCTACCTCCCCCCGCCACCGGCGAGCTCCGGTGGGCGCGGCGGCGGCAGGGCCCTTCTCCCCCTTGCTCGTGGGACGCCGGCACGGGGTGGCCTCCTCGAGCGGCAGCGTTGGACATCACAGGGTTCAACGGTGGGCTCGCGGGGCGGCCTCACTAGTGCAGAATCGGACTATAGCACCGGTTCGTAAGGCCCTTTAGTGCCGGTTCGGTAACCGGCATTAAAGTGTGGGGACTAAAGGTCCCCTCCTTTAGTACCGGTTCCGCATGAACCGGTGCTAAAGGGCAACCACGTGGCACGAGCCAGCTCCGGGGGCAGAGAGCCCTTTAGTACCGGTTGGTGACACCAGCCGGTATTAAAAGGTCGGGGGTTTTGGGTTTATGATTTTTTTTCATTTAATTTTATGTTTTCCATTTAATTATTTTTCGTTTGCTAGTATTTTATGATACTACATATTGTACACGTTATATATATATGTATATATATATATATATAATTTCTAGTAGAACCGATCATATATACTCACTTCGTTCAAAAATAGATGACTCAACTTTGTACTAACTTTTGTACTAACTTTAGTACAAAGTTGGGTCATCTATTTTGGAACAGAGGGAGTATATATCATCGAATGTCTCACAACCACCATTAATTCACACATACACACATGTATATATATATACAATTAGCTAACTGTATACAATTTCTCCTAATTGATGCCTTTAGAGCCAGTGGCATTAGCCTAATTGGTGCCTTCGGAGCACGATGACAATTGGAAGTGGTTCATGGGGGCGGTAGCGGGTAATGGAATTCTCCGTACGTATCTATGACCTAGTCGAGCAAAAATCCCGCTATTTCCTCTTGAATTGCTTGTATGCGCTCCGTTGATAGGAGCTTGTCTCGCACCTCTCTGAATTGTTAAGAAGGAGATCAGTATACATATGTATTAGTTGTGTGACTAGATACCGATAATGGTGTAAAAATTCTGAATAGTGTTCTCAAACATACTCAGTCCTGTCTTTGAGATCTGCTCCTTTCGGACGCCATCATGTGAATGTTCTCGCAAACGTAGTATCCACACAGATTATTCCCTAGCGCCTGCTTCAGGGCCTTTACGAGAATGGAATTTGATTAGATAATAATTAATCAAGCATGATAATTAAAGAGATGACAGCTAGTTAGCTAGTACTCCCTCCGTCCGGAAATACTTGTCATCAAAATGGATAAAAGACGATGTATCTAGACGTATTTTAGTTTGAGATACATCTCTCTTTATCCATTTTGATGACAAGTATTTTCAGACGGAGGAAGTACTACTTAATTACTTACCTTGGGTCGATACCATTTCAGGTTTTGTTTCCATTGGCCTGGAGTGACGTTGATGAACTTTGCCCAAGCCCTACCCGCCGACAAAGAAAATGAATAAAGAGATTATTAAATAGTTGTTATCAGGAAATGATGAACTAATTAAATAGGCCGAGATATAGTTAATAATGATTGAAATTACCTGTTTACTATCCCCTTCACGATGGTGTAGTCACTTTGTTTCTTAAGTAGTGAGTCCAGTACTTCAAATGTTCCCTCATCAACTTTAATGATTAACAAGATCCGGTGAAAACTGCATGCACACACGTTTGCATGTCTTAATTAAGCGGGCATATATATATATATGTAAGCAAAAACATGTAGCTAACTAGTAAGCAAACACAAAATTTGTAGTACAAGACAGTGTGACTCACAGGAAGTTGTAAGGAAGTAGTATATCTTCATTGTATTTGAGGCGCTTGAAGAACTCTACCATGCTTTCCTCTACACTTGCTTGATAATATGTATCTAATTTCCATGTGTATTCATTAATGGTATTTGGGTCAATGAACTTAATGCCATAGCGTGCACCTTTTTTCATTTCATACATCTTCATCCTGCATAATACCACGGAAAAGAATATAGTGAGGATAATTACAGGTAATGATTGATCAAAATGATCACTACAGCTAGCTTGAGACTTAAATTACAGAAAGAAATCACTTACAGACAATAGCAACTGACGATAGATTTGTCGAGTGCGTCTTGATTGTATAACAGAAATAGTTCTGAATACTCAACGGACACAGCTTTCTCATGGAAGTAATGATCCTTCTTGACATTCACCATGAGGGACTCTTGATTGGAAATCTTGGTAATGTTCATGTACCATTGATGCAATTCATACATTTTCGTTGGGAGCTTCTTGACCTCGTCTGGCTCGACCAAAGGTTGGCCCCGGACATATTTTCGTTTTATTTCCTCCTCTCTAAGCAGAGACATGGGCTCGATATCAAGGAGTTGTCCAACAGTGATCATGAGCCTTTCAGCCTGCTCAATATGCTCCTCGGTTATTACCACATCGCCCAGCCTGGGAACGTTGACGGTTTGCCAACAATAATATTGGGCGCGCGTACTCTCATGTGTTGTTGGCACAACAAGCGGGGGGATTGATTGCGCCGCCTGTTCTCCCAGCTGGGGAACGGTTTTACCGCTCCTTTTGCCAGCTGATTTGCTCGAGTTCGAGCTCGCCTCATTCTGTAGACGTGCTCGATTTAACTTCCTGAGGTGGCGCTCATAGTCTGTGTCAACGGGCTTGGGAGCTGGTGCTCTAGCCATACGAATGAAGTGATCAATCTTTTCCTCAGGCACTTTCTCCCTTGGCGGTGGTGGCGGTTTCGCTGCAAAATGGGCTTCCACATGGGCCTTCACTATGGCTGCGTTTTCCTCCTCGAACTTGTCGTAAGGCCTCTGTGGAAGAGGCGCGAGGCTTGGACCATATTGAAATCGCTTGACTCCGCCTGTACCTCCCGTACTACCTCGACTTGTACCGCTACGCACCATAGCTGCGGCGGCTCTCTTCCGTGATTGCTGAGGCAGCGGAGACGGCTTACGTGGCTGAGTTGGAGGAGGAGGAGTGGCCTGAAGCTGTGCCGGACTTGGAGGAGGAGTGGCCTGAAGTTGTGCCGGACTTGGAGGAGGAGTGGTCTGACGTTGTGTCGGACTTGGAGGAGGAGTGGCATGACGCGTTGGTGGACTTGGAGGAGCGGGAGTCTGCTGACTCGGTGGCGGACTTAGACGAGGAGTCGGCTGACGCGGTGTCGATGGCCTTCGAAAGATGATGCAATCCTTTCTCCATAGGATGATTCGATGTTTGGCCTCTCCAAGTGTGTGCTCCTCGTCACCTTCAGGAATGTCAAGCTCTAGCCCCGAATATTGGTTCACCACCTCATCAACCAAGACACGAGCATAGCCTACTAGAATCGGGTTGCAATGGAAGGTTGCCTCGGGGGGATTTGTAAAAGCAACGACGTCCGCCACCTTCATGGATATGTTCTTCATTTTGAAGTGTAGCTCACAGTTAGTGTTCTCCATGATGTCATCCACGGGGTATCTATCCAGCAATGCGTCACCCGGGGCGGGAACCCACGCTGCTTCTCGGCATAGATGGGACGGTGCTATCCAATGCTGGATCATCCGCTAGCTGCTGCTGCTGAGACCCCCTTTGCTGGCTAAGTGAGTCGATCTGCTCCTGCTGCCGCTGGAATTTGACTGCCAAGTCCGCGTGCGCTGATTCTAGGCCTTGAAGGCGTTCATAGTCCTGCTTCCTCTGCTCCTCCTCCATCTTCCTCTTCTTCTCCTCTGCAATCTTCCTTCTCGCACGTTTTCTGTAGTCGGCGTTCCAGTCCGAAAACCTCTCATACCACGGAATAACGCCCATGCCTCGTGTTCTTCCCAGGCGTTTAGGATTTCCCAGGGCACACGTAAGCTCGTCGTTCTCTCTGTTGGGCTCGAACACCCCCGATCGAGCCTCTTCTATTGCAACAAGTATCTTATCTTCGGCTTCGTTCAGACATGCCTTCTTCGAAACTAAGCCTGTCTTCGGGTCCAACTCCCCCCCATGCGCATAGAACCAAGTCCTGCACCTGGGGGGCCAGCTCAATGTAATTGGAGTGACACCTGCATCCTCCATCTCTTTCTCAGACTTATCCCACTTAGGCATTGCCACCGCGTAGCCACCTGGCCCCAGCTTATGGAACTTGTCCTTTTTTGTGGCATTGGTCTTGTTTATTCTCGACCGTTCCTTAGATAATTCCGACTCCTTGAATTTCACGAAATCGTCCCAATGAGCACTTTGCTTATCTAGTGTTCCCTTGAATACTGGAGTCTTCTTTCCTCCCTTCACGTACTGGTCCCATACACGTTTCTTATGGTTGTTGAATACAACCGCCATCTTCCTAAGAGCAGCATCCTTGACTTTATCCACATCTGCATCTGTGAAATGATCTGATAGGGTGAAATGTTTCATGAGAGTTTCCCAAAGCAGAACTTTTTGTCCATCATCGTCAAAAGTAAGATCTGGACGTGGCTTTGTTGGCTCTCTCCATTCTTGAAGGGAGATCGGGAGTTGATCCTTCACAAGAACTCCACACTGACGAATGAACTTGTCCGCAATCTTCTTAGGCGCTAATGGTTCGCCATTAGGTTTGATGGCCTCGATATTGTACTTTACGCCCTCCTTCAACTTTTTGTTCGGGCCTCGTACTGTCCTGCTGCCTGAAGATTTGCTCAATACGGATGGCGGAAAGAAGAAAGATCGATTTGTTAATATATCTTCGAGTCATAGAGTCACATGCCAGGTGCTATGGTTGCTGCTCTGCTCCCCAAAAGGATTAATGTCATCTGTGCTTAGACCAAACCATACGTTCCTTGCGTCATCTGTAAACTCCTTCCCGTACTTTCTCTCGATTTTTCTCTACTGCGACCCGTCAGCGGGTACTCTCAACTTTCCGTCTTTCTTACGGTCTTCTCTGTGCCATCGCATCGCCTTGGCATACTCTTTGTTTTGGAACAAACGTTTCAACCGTGGTATTATAGGAGCATACCACATCACCTTGGCAGGAATATTCTTCCTGGGCCGCTCGCCCTCGACATCACTAGGGTCATCGTGGCTAATCTTATAGCGCAATGCACCGCATACCGGGCAAGCGTTCAAATCCTTGTACTCACCGCGGTAGAGGATGCAATCATTAGGGCATGCATGTATCTTCTGCACCTCTAACCCTAGAGGGTAGACAGCCTTCTTTGCTTCGTACGTACATTCGGGCAATTCGTTGTCCTTTGGAAGCATATTCTTTATCATTACTAGCAACTTTCCAAATCCCTTGTCAGATACACCATTCTCTGCCTTCCATTGCAGCAATTCCAGTGTGGTGCCCAGCTTTTTCTTGTCACCTACGCAATTCGGGTATAACAATTTTTTGTGATCCTCTAACATGCGCTGCAACTTCTTCTTCTCCAAATCACTTGCGCAGTTTCTCTTTGCATCGGCAATGGCCTGACCTAGATCATCAACGGGCTCATCTGATGCCTCTTCTTCAGCTTCTTCCCGCATTACCGGCTCAGCTTCTTCCCGCATTACCGGCTCAGCTTCTTCCCCCATTCTTGTATCATCGTATTCAGGGAACACATGGCCAGGATAGCTGTCGTCATCCTCTTCTTCTTCATTGTCTTCCATCATAACCCCTCTTTCTCCGTGCTTGCTCCAAACATTATAGTGGGGCACGAAACCGGACTTAAACAGGTGGACGTGAATGGTTCTTGACTTAGAGTAATTTAGATCATTCTTACAGACAGCACATGGACAAGGCATAAAACCATCCGCCCGCTTGTTTGCCTTAGCCGCAAGCAGAAAAGTTTGCACGCCATTAATGAACTCGGGAGAGTATCGGTCATCGTACATCCATTGTCGGCTCATCTTCATTACACAACACCGAAAAATACCAAATTAATACAAGTTCATACATAAAGTTCATACAACACTTAAATGCAACAAACAAATAACTCTCTAGCTAAAGAATTTAAATGCAACAACAAATGCGATCAAGATCGTAACTAAGGTAACAATTGATCCAACAACATAATGATACCAAGCCTCACTATGAATGGCATATTTTCTAATCTTTCTAATCTTCAAGCCCATTTTCTCCATCTTAATTTTATGATCATCGACGACATCGGCAACATGCAACTCCAATTCCATCTTCTCCCCCTCAATTCTTTTCAATTTTTCCTTCAAATCCTCGTTTTCTTTTTCAACTAAATTTAACCTCTTGACAATAGGGTCGGTTGGAATTTCCGGTTCAACTACCTCCTACATACAAATATCTACGTCAACTTGATGGGCATAATTTGTCATAAACACGAAATGCAACAAATAGTTTTAAAAGAGAATATACCACATCCGAATCATAACCCGGACGAGGGCCGACGGGGACGGATATGAAAACCATGGCACTATGTATAACAAACAACGTATGGGTAAGATAATTATACGAGTAGCTATATATCCAAATCACACAAACACCAATTTTTTATATAAAACATTCATGAACAAGAGGCTCACCACAAGGTGGTGCCGGCGAAGGGACGTTGCTGGCGATCGACGGTGGTTACGACGGAGATTTAGAAGGCACTAAGTAAACCACACCTACATATGCAAACTAAGTGTTATTTTTGACCTCAAATTGCATAAAAATCAAATACTAGCACATGTATATAATTCCTCCCAAATTACTAAACTCACAGATCAATCACTATATAAAGCATTGCAAGAGCTAATCTAGCAATGAGAGATGAAAGGACAAAATTGCTAACCTTTGTGATCATTTGAATGGATGGGGGCTTTCAAATCTTGACAAATTTTGGGCAAAATGTGTGATGAGCTTGAGAGGAAGAGGGAAAGAATAGAGAGGAGAGGGGAAAGGGGGAGAATAGAGCGAGCTCGGGTGGACGAAGGGTGTATGTAGGACGACCTTTAGTACCGGTTCGTGATACGACCCGGTACTAAAGGTGCTGGAGGGGCCCCGGACTGACAACATCCTGTCACCACTCACTTTAGTACCGGTTCGTGGCACGAACCGGTGCTAAAGGTTCGCCACGAACCGGTACTGATGATGTCCGCCCGCCTAGCCGTTGGAATCGGCACTAATGGACACATTAGTGTCGGCTCAAATTCAAACCGGCACTAATGTGCTTCACATTTGACCCGTTTTCTATTAGTGCCTGCTGGTGGCGGCGCGCTGGCACCATGGATCTCGCGCGCGGCGGGGCGGCTGCGATCGGCCTCCTGCTGGATCCGGCCAGATCTCGCGGTGGGGGTCGGCCGGCGGCACGTGGCGGCGGCGGTGCGTGCTCGGCGGCTCTGGCGCTAGGAGCTCGCCGGGCGACGCGGGTAGGGCAGCGGCTAGGTGTGGCTGTTGCTCTGGCCGTGGGCGGCGACGTGTGGAGGTCCGGCGGTGGTGGACTCTGTGTGTCGTGGCGGCTTCATGGTGGCTTGGTGGATCTGCCTGCGGCGGCAGCCGGCTTCTCCGGCATCGGCTTGTTTGCGATCGGACCATTTTGGTCTTCACCCCATCTCCTCGGCGCCCGGTCACTACTCCCTTCGAAGGGCTGGCCTTTTCCCGGCTGCGGTCCATCGCTCGTCTCGCACCCGGTGCAGCAGGACCGAGGTCGTCTCACGCACGGTGCAGCAGGACTGACCTTGCCCCCCGACGGTGTTGCACGACCGATCTCATCTCGCGCTCCGGGCTGCAGGATGGGTCCATGGATGCCAATGTTGGTAGCCCTGGTCGCGGTAGCACGGTGCTCCTGGGCAGAGCCCGTGTCTTGGCACTGCCCGGTGACCGTGACCGTGTGGGCGGCGTGGTAGCCAGGGTGTAGCGTTCGGTGGCGGTGAGTGTTGGCCGCGGTGAAAACCTACTTTATCTTCGGATGGACCGGCAAAGGCGAAGCTCGTTCCCTTTTTGAAGGCGTCGTCGTGGCTCTCACTGCCCGTCGTGCGGCTCCAGGGGAAACTCTGATCCTCGGATCGGGCGGTGGCAGCGCTCCGGTGTCGTGTCCTTTCTGAAGGCGTCACCTTGGAGTCCACGGTTCGTTGTATGCGACTTCATCTCTTCACGGGTGTGCTAGGGGCGGTGTTGCTGCGCTCAACGCTTTTGTATCCTGTTTTAGGTGTGTATAGTGTTGGAGTACATTTTTTTAGATGATGTTGATCTTTGCTTTATATATAAAACAGGACGAAAGTCATTTTGGGTAAGTGCGTAAACCAGACATGTTGTAGTGGATGTTTGAAATAAGTTCCGGAGGCTTATTCAGTTTACATATAAGATGTAGCTTCTGTGATGTAATTGACTTGTGGTCTGGCTACCATACTAGTATTGTCTGTCTGTATAGTAACTGGGAGTGTGGACACGGCTGTTCTGATCCAGAGCTCATGTAAGCTCGGGTGAACAGTAAAATAAAAAGAAAATCAAAAATAAATTAAAAATCCCCCTAAAAAATTATGGAAAATCAGGCAAAGAAAAACAAAGTCATGGAAAATCTAGCAAAGAAAATCAAAATCGGTGCTCCAAAATGTTATTTTCAAACGCATTTTGGAGCATCTTGTGTTTTTCTTTTTGCCAGATTTTTCACAAATGTCTTATGGTGTTGAAAATTTGCAAGATACTAAAACATTTTTCAATATTTCACACAAAAAATTTGGGATTTTTTTAAAATTTTATTTTCTTTTGATTTTACTGTTCACCCGAGCTCACATGAGCTCATGATCAGAACAACACTTTTGCCCGGTGTGTCCCTTTCAAACCCTCATTTGTTCGGCTCCACAACGACACCCTCTAAAATTGGCACTCTCATTCCAGACATTTTATCAAGCACGTCATGTGCGACACCGCGAGAGAACACGCGGGTAACCCCTGCAGCACCCGATGATCGCACGGGTGACTCGCCCATGCCGGAGCAGCCCCTGAAGCCGGTAGGGCAAGCGCTCCCTCTACCGGCGTGGCTGGGGAAGCCCTCGCACGCGTACGCGGGCACGCAGCAAGCTCTTGTGGTATGCGAGCTCCAGGCGCATGAGGGGTCCCTCCAGGGCCGTGAGCTCTGGGCGTGCGATGTCCGGCCACGGGCGTGCGTGGTCTGGCCGTGCGAGCACAACCATGAGCACGAAGTCTGGCTGTGCGAGTTGTGGGCGCACGAGGTCCACCTGACCAAGAAAACCAAGCAGGGGAGAGAAAGGGAAAGGACGGAAGTGTGGCTATAGGTGGGTTCTAGGTAGGTTGACCTAGAAGACGTGTGGCGATTGGATAGAATTTTTTGTTTGCACTACTATGTAAGTACTCATAAGTTGCCACGGCGGGCAAATATTCCTAATATAAGAAGGATCAAATATATATATATATATATATATATATATATATATATATATATATATATATATATATATATATATATATATATATATATATATATATAGGGTCGCGCTATTCGTCACCCTAGGTAAGAAATAGTTATTCTTCACCCCCCCTCTCTTTTTACCATCAATGCATCGTAATTTTACGTTCCGTAAATTTTGTCTTATTTCCGACGCAAAAAGGGACCGTAAGAAAATATATAATCGCCGTAAAAAATATTTTATGTTATGTAAAATTACAAACGTAAAAACATAGTCTAAAATACACATAAACTGCAAATTTTCTTGTCTTACAACCTATATTTTTATTTTTTTATGTCAAATTTTACGTAGTGAATCAATAGGAATGTAACTATTTGAATTCGAAACATAATTTAATTATGAAATGATCATAACATTATCTCGGGTGAAGAATAGCTTATTCTGCACCCTGGATATATATATATATATATATATATATATATATATATATATATATATATATATATACTAATAAATTATGGTGCGTTTCATCAATTTTTTTATCCGTCCACCGCTGAAAATAATTTTTTTTTCCTATATCCAAGGTGGTACTAAATTTAGACAGTATATGTTTGTCTGCTAGAAAAAAAAATTCGTACGTAGGCCGCATGCTATGGCACAGCAAAACCAGCCCACATATTTTTCTGCCCACGCACTTGGAAAAATTCTATTTTCCGCGCAGGGCGATAAATAGTTAAGATTCCCACAGGACAACCAATATTGGGCTGGCCGATTTTTCTTTTTTTCTATGTTTTACTTCTATTTTTATTCTTATTTTCGTATCTCTTTTCCCCTCCAAGTTTATTTCCCTTTTAGAATTGATTTTTTAAATTTCAAATCCTCAAAAAACGTTCAGAATTAATTTTTTTGGAAAATGTTCAAAATTCCAAAATTTTGTTACTATTTCAAAAAATATTCCGAACGTGCAAAGAGTTTCCCATTTTTTCAAAAACTATTGTTTTTCAAAATTCTTCGAGATGTCTAAAAAACAAATAGCATTTAAAAAATGCTCCAAATTCAAAAAATATTCTTGTTTTTGTTAAATTTTCACAATAAAAAACAATTTTCGTTTAAAAAAGATACACATTTTATATTTTTTAAATTTTTAACTCATATTCCTGTTTTTAAAAAATGTTCACAAATTTAAATAATTTTCATGTTTTTAGTTGGAGTTTCGTTCAGGACAACAAATAATGGGCTGGCGCAATTTTCTTTATTTCTGTGTTTTACTTCTATTTTTATTCTCTTTCCTATCTCTTTTTCCCTTCCAAGTTTATTTTTATTTTAGAATTTATTTCGTAAATAAAAAATTCTCAAAACATTTCAGATTTAAGATTTTTTTTGAAAATGTTAAGAGTTTCAATTTTTTTGCTATTTTTTAAAAAATATTCGGAACTTGCAAAAAGGTTCCCATTTTTTCATAAACAATTTTTTTTTCAAAATAGTTTGAGTTGTCTAAAAAGAAAATAACATTTCAAACATGCTCCAAATTTGAAAAAAATATTCTTTTTTACTGAAATTTTCATAATTAAAAATAATGTTTTGCATAGAAGATACACATTTTCTAAAAATCTTATGAATTTTGAACATATGTTTCCTTTTTAAAAAATGTTCACAAAGTCAAATAATGTTAGTGTTTTTATAAAAAATTTGGTGTTTTCAGAAAATATTTGTGAATTGAAAAATATGTTTCCTTCATATTTTTTCGCGTTTTAAAAAGTGTACATTATTTTCAAAAAACTATTCCAGATTTAAAATATTGTTCATGTTTCCTAGAATATTCAGACACTTCATACCTTAAAGTCCCCTGGATTGGAAGGATTGAAAGGAAAAGTAGATTGAATAACTCATGGGTCTTCCCCGACGTACGATGACATAACAAAACTCTTAAACACCACCGATCAATGAATAGAAAAATAACGGATTGATTCCTCCACACGCTGCGAAACCGAGAAGCTAATCATTTCTTTTTTTTCGTGTGCACATAGGATTTTGCTTGCACATATAATTCTCACTGACTTTAAATGCATACTATTTTTTCTCCAGTTGCAATGCACGGGCATATGTGCTAGTATTTCTAATATGAAAAATCGCTGAAAGATAAGAACAAAGTGGTTTTCTAAAAGAGGGGGTCAAATCTAAGAGGATCAAAGCATTTGTAATATAACTTATCTCTAGATTTATCTATAGCTAGCTAATCCTATCTGTAATCATATAGAGAATACTAAAGTCTAAATATTGATATTGATCACTTCCTTTGGAAAAATTGTTATGACCACGTCAACATATTATCAAATAGAGGAGATACAAAATTACATATGTCTTTTACTACTCACTCAATTGAGGATATACCTTAATGCAGAAAAAAAGACCGGTTCCATTGGCATGATTGTTAGTGGATCAGGTTAAATGTTGTTCAGCCACAAAATTAACTGAATCTAGCTTTCAGGAAATATTAGGTTCCCGTCAAAACAATTTCATCTTCTGAAGACGGGAAGATCCTTATGTCCATGTTCAGATCAAAGCACTAAATTGCGGGATAAATAATTTCATGGTGGCTTCTCTCCACGGCTATAGAGGCACTATAGCGAGCAATCGCAGCTATCTCTTCAGGTCATTGCTGAATTTTGGGCCATTTAATGGGATTTCCAGAGCATTTTGCGCCAGTGGACATAGCGTCATGGGGAGGCTCCCCAGCAGCTATAGAGGAGCTATAGCGGCAATATCACTGGAGAATTAATTGCGTGGTTCAGATGCGTCTAGACTAGCTGATTTAGAATGTACACGATGATTAAACTCGAGTTCATTCTACAGTACCTTCCACTACTGGTGCGAAACAACGACAATAAGAGGATTCTCTTTTAAACTAGATTAACTCTTCATTTCTCTAATGGCACAGGGACCAAATTGAGAGGAAAGAGGACTAAGTTTCTTAAGGACAAAGTGAACAACAGTGCTGCTTATTTTTCTCCCCTCGCCTGGCAACACACTAAATGGTCAAACAACTATCAAATATCCACAGCAGAACTAGAAACTGCGAGTACCTAACTACTAGTAAAACAATAGACCTAACATGCATACACTTCGATGTCAATGTCCATGAACACAATCTAATAAGTGTCCAGCATCAGAAGGAGAAATCATCGTGACCTGATTCGTTTTTCTTGGAGAAAAAGGACATCATGGTCTCCTCGGTTAACAAACTGAACTTCAGCAAGTATCTTTCGAGAAGAAAAGGTCTACATGGCAGAGTCTCAAATAGTGCCCATCTTGAAAATTTGTATTCCTATGAACCGGAATTCAAGGTATTCATATCATGGCTGACACTCCAACTCCATTTCATCCCCTCCATAGTGGCACATCACTGAGCCGCACCATACGCCTTGGGTGTCCCTCGTGCTATCCATCCGGCGACTTCTAAGCTTGGTTGGGGTTGGCTTGGGCAGAGGGTGTGCTTCACGGGCAGCCCGACATGATGTTGTCAGCCTGACGCCCGGCGGGCTCCAGTAATGCTAGAGCTACAGGCTTTTTTTACACGGTTTGTCGTACAGGATGATGTGGAGCAAATAGATTGGCTTAGGATTAGCGGGAGGGGCCCACCTCCTGAAAATCAGGGGGGGCAAGCGAATTAGCGAGAGGGAGTCTGTAACAGACGCATAAAACCCCCGTATGTGTAGGATTATTGCGGCGGGCTCGTAGGAGTCAATGGGAAGGAAAGGGAAAGATACGAAAAAAGAATAAGAGAAAAATAGCAACTTACTATTGAGCTCCGCATGTCATAAAAAACTAGATAATTGCTTATGCGCTGCAACGAGAGTGTAAACATTTTAGTAAATTGACCCATGACTGCAGATCTATTATTACATTGGTGCGCTAAAATCTTATGGTCTTATTGTTAAACAATTATTTGGTAAGAATTTATTGGCTTACCAAAGAAAATATATTATATTTTCATAACTTAATAAGACTGGGACAATTGAGTTTGTTATAGGGAATATACATGGTTGTAAAACTTTTATTCAACAATAAGTAGAATAATAGAATAAAAACATATTCACATGCATGTTTGCATGTGGTGGGTGGGTCTTTTTTTTAGGGGTATGTGGTGGGTGGGTCTTTTCACATGCATGGTTGCATGTTGAGGTGGGGCTTACCCCATCCATAATTGCATACTGACGTGACATACTTACATGTTAAGATAAATAATTTAGGCCTCCTTTGGTTCATAGTGTAGGAAAATCATATGAATAGAAAAGTCATAGAAAATGAGATGACATGCATCTCAATCCTATGAGTAGGAATAGGAAAGGAGATGTCCTTTGATTTACTTCATAAATTTTTTTCCATTGAATCTAGCCTAATGTTTATTTTCCTATGAAATGTGAAGGATAGGAAGAATTCCTTCATTGGAATAGAATTTCATTCCTACAAACCAAAGGGCTCTAAAGAAATTTTCCTACAAAAATCCTATCCTATAAAATTCCTATAAAAATCCTCCAAACCAAAGAAGACCTTAGGGCCAGTTCTTTTGGTGGCTTTCAGAATAAGCCGCAATAAGCTGCCCCCTACCTAGCTTATTCTAGAAGCTGAACCAAACTTATTTTTTTAGAAGCCTAGTAGTTAATACTTGACTAGTAGGCTTTTAAAAAAAAAATTTTGGTTGGGCTTCTAGAATAAGCTGGGTAGAGGGCAGCTTATTCTGGAAGCCCAAAAAAACTAGCAAAAAAACTGGCCCTTAGTGGAGATGTATCTCTTGGGTGTATAGGATCGAGACTGAGAAAAAGAGACTGTTACAAGCGTAGATTGCAAATTGCAATGCCTAAATATAACTACGTGTGCGGCATGCCATGCTGCGACTGCCAGAGCTAACTTTTGGCGTGTCAGCCCACGTTTCTTTCTTTCTTTGCAGGCCAGTCGTGCATGGGAGCTGGGTCAAAGATTGATCATCAGATTACTTTGTTTCGTTTGTTTGATGGGACTCACACATTCATAAATGCTTAGTTTGATTGCGAGGGAACGATGCAGAAGTGCACAACGCAAAATGGGAGGTCGCTGCCATGCATGACAGGTAAAACAAGCAGGAGGAATGCAAGACCTTCCATCTGCATTCGGTTATTGGGTAGAATACATGCATACCAGCCCTTCCACCTGCAGTATATATCCATGGTTTCTTGTTCTACTGCTGCTATATAAAATCAAATCATTCACACGCGAGAGAACCAACCAAGTTAGCCAGCCCTTGAAGACGAAGCTGTCACGAACAAGATCTTGTGATAGGCCCATGCCTAACTAGTTTCCAAGTTAACCTGAGAGTAGGAGATTGGAGCAAACCAAAGCACAATCACACCTCGAAGTGGTCTGAGTCGGATAGTTGTACCTATACAAAAATTTGAACATACTTAGAGCATGGTTAATAGTATAGCCAGCTGCTGACTATAAGCCAGTGCCATGTCATCTACAGCCCATCTTATAGCCAACATGTATAATAGTAGATCAAAAGAGTGTACTATTTTTTTTTGTTATATGGTCCATCTTTCATTCTCACAAAGTGCCTAGGAGCACGTGCTAGAGCTGACTCTTCACGAAAAGCCCGCTTACCTTCTCTCTCCTCTTCTCTTTCCTCCAACTAAGTACAAATATACTAGTTTATTCCTTATAGCCCGCATGTAACCGTTTGTACAGAGCCAGGCGCAGACCCTAAGCATAAATAAATGAAGCGCCAGCGCCCTAAGTTTTAGCATGCATGCTAGGTTAAGTCTCTCCCTCGGTTAGGGTTGATAGTGCTTAGCGGCAGCTAACCCCTAGCATAAAGGTCGAGTGTGCGTCACTCTGTTCCTTTCCATCTTCTTTCATTCGCAGCGTACATGGACATTTCTGCTGAGCCGGTGGGAGGAAAAAGAACGGGCCGGCGCTCCGGCCCCAGCAAACCAAGGTTGTCGGGGGCTACAGGCACAAGGATCTAACCGCGGCAGGCCAAGGTTGCCGGGGCTGCAACGTCAGATAAGTTTTTCTCCCCCCACTCCGTGCGCCCGTATGAACCTTGAACATATAAGGCTTCGCTCACCATCGTACCATCTTGCCCCCTCCGTCCCGTGTCCGAAAATTCTACTTTGGACCAGAACTTGGTTGTAGTGCAATAGGAAGAGGGCGAGCGAAAGGCCTAATCCTACTCGGCCCCTACCTCCGCCGAGAGCGTGAGCGTAGTTGGGCCATAGAGCAGGAAGACGGCAAGGCCTGTTGCCGGGATACCATGTTTATCTTAAGATAACGAGGACACGTTCCTCGGTGTGACCCTCGCCCACGCACAAACGAAGCCCGGCAAACCCCCTTCCTTTCATTCATACGTTGCAAACAAGTACAATTCATACGGAATGGGTACACGAGCAAGGGGATTACAAATTTTGAAATCTAACGAGTGCCTGCAGGCTTACAAACTAGAAAAGATAAGTGCCATGTGATCCCCGTTCTTGGCCCTTTCCTCTCAAGTGCGGCAGGTGAAGGCAGAACGGAAGGGACGGGGAACGCGCCGATGGAGAGCTTGACGAGGAAGGCCCTTGGCAGAGCGCACGACGGAGGGAGGGGCGACACGGTCAGTCGAAGACGAGGTCGACGTGCCCCCACTCGACGCTCTCGTTGTCGTTGTCGCTGTCCTCCTCATCATTCCTGCTTGAAGAGGAGTCTTCATCATCGGAGGAGCTCTCCACGCAGCACTTCAGGTGAGTTCCAGAGTCTACAAAGACCTTGACGGAAAGCAGGCCGTTCTCCATTAATTTAAAATAGAGAACGAGCCCCGCCATCAGGCTATGGATGCGAGTGAAGGTCTTCCATCCGCGGCGAAGATACATGACCTGAGGGGCGGGGAAGTCGACGTCGACCCGCGTGCCGCCGTTCCCGCAGCACCTCATGTGCAACCTCGGAGTCTGGGGCGACTCGAGCTCCATCTCCCGAGCGAATGGCGCAGGAAGATGAAGGCGACGACGTGGTGCCCGACGCAGCCTGATGAAGAACTCACGAGGCTGGTCCCCGACGTGGCCCTCCATCGGAGGAGGCATCGCTGGCGGAGGCAAGGCCTGTGCGCCGCCCCGTCCCCCTCTTCCCCGAGCGCGACGCCGGCCTCGGCCTCGCCCCCTCCCCCTTCCTCTCATGGACGGCTCCACCGCCACGGGCTCTTGGGAAGGAGGGACGCGCTGTCGAGTAGAGACCCTCGCCGCCACCGTCGAAGGACCGGCGCCCCCTCTCGCCATGACAGATGAAACAGCGGAGTTGAGGTGGAAGGAGAGGGATGATGAAATATTGTGGGGTGCCACCCCCTCCCCCTTCTTATAAAGGGGCGGGGTCGGGACTCGGCCGCCCCACTCAGCCAATCCGACCATCAGGGGCGCAGAGAATCGAGGCAGACCCACTGCCCCAATCAAGAAGCGGCCCGTTTCCCCGCCTCGCCATTCAAAGCCCGCACCCACCGCCTACCATCTTCAGGGCACGGGGGACACGTGGCGGGCGAGCAGAAATCGACGGGACATATGAGACGATCGTTCTCCACCCCGTGGTCATGGGGCGTGGGCGCCTTGAAGACGACGACCCGAGCCCACTCAGTAAATGAGCCGCGCCTCTGCGTTTTCCTCTTTTTACGGGAAGGCGCGAGCCGCCTCTTTACCACGATGTGACGCATGCGTGCGGAAACCGCCCCACGCAAGACCCCCATGCCACTTATAACCTTCCACGTCGCGTGTCCAACGCGGGTCGTGGGGAAGCGCAGCGGACGGGGAAATTACTACGGTAAAAATCCGTCCCACCTGCCCGCGCACCGTTTTGGGCCTAGCCCAACAACGCGTCATGCTTATGTGTGGCCCAGGCCCGGGGGCTCTTGTCGGTGTACAAAAGTAGGGGCTCTCTTTTTGCACCCCTTTACTTGTGCACGGGCAGTCAGAGCCGCGCCCACGACCACACTAAGCAGGGCAGAGGAGGGATGCCGGAGCACAAGACGAGCAGAGCAACGCCAAGAACAGATACGCAAAGAGAGCAAGAGGGTGAGGTGGGATCCCCCGGCAAGACTCTTGCCGGGGTGGCTTCCGCAGCCTCGGCAAGATCCTTGTCGGGGCAACTTGCCTGACGCCAGCAGAGCGCGCCACCTTTGAGCCCAAAGGGTTCCCACGCCATATTGGAACCAAGGCTCGGGAGGCACCTCCGTGGTGGCATGCAGATCTTTGTAGAGATCATAGTGTTGGAAATATGCCCTAGAGTCAATAATAAATTAGTTATTATTATATTTCCTTGTTCATGATAATCGTTTATTATCCATGCTAGAATTGTATTGATAGGAAACTCAGATACATGTGTGGATACATAGACAACACCATGTCCCTAGTAAGCCTCTAGTTGACTAGCTGGTTGATCAATAGATGGTTACGGTTTCCTGACCATGGACATTGGATGTCGTTGATAACGGGATCACATCATTAGGAGAATGATGTGATGGACAAGACCCAATCCTAAGCCTAGCACAAGATCGTGTAGTTCGTATGCTAAAGTTTTTCTAATGTCAAGTATCATTTCCTTAGACCATGAGATTGTGCAACTCCCGGATACCGTAGGAATGCTTTGGGTGTACCAAACGTCACAAGTAACTGGGTGGATATAAAGGTGCACTGCGGGTATCTCCAAAAGTGTCTGTTGGGTTGGCACGAATCGAGACTGGGATTTGTCACTCCGTGTAACGGAGAGGTATATCTGGGCCCACTCGGTAGGACATCATCATAATGTGCACAATGTGACCAAGGAGTTGATCACGGGATGATGTGTTACGGAACAAGTAAAGAGACTTGCCGGTAATGAGATTGAACGAGGTATCGGGATACCGACGATCGAATCTCGGGCAAGTATCGTACTGATAGACAAAGGGAATTGAATACGGGATTGATTGAATCCTCGACATCGTGGTTCATCCGATGAGATCATCATGGAACATGTGGGAGCCAACATGGGTATCCAGATCCCGCTGTTGGTTATTGGCCGGAGAGTTGTCTCGGTCATGTCTACATGGTTCCCGAACCCGTAGGGTCTACACGCTTAAGGTTCGGTGACGCTAGAGTTGTAGAGATATTAGTATGTGGTTAACTGAAAGTTGTTCGGAGTCTCGGATGAGATCCCGGACGTCACGAGGAGTTCCGGAATGGTCCGAAGGTAAATATTTATATATAGGAAGTCTAGTTTCGGCCACTGGGAGAGTTTCGGGAGTCATCGGTATTGTACCGGACCACCGGAAGGGACCTGGGGGTCCACCGGGTGGGGCCACCTATCCCGCAGGGCCCCATGGGCTGAAGGGGCGTGGGAACCAGCCCCTGGTGGGCTGGTGCGCCCCCCTTGGTCCTCCCACGCGCCTAGGGTTGGAAACCCTAAGGGGTGGGGGCGCCTCAAGTTGGCTTGGAGGCCAAGCCACCCTAGGGCTGCCGCCCCCTCCCTAGATGGGATCTACAAGGGGCCGGCGCCCCCTAGGCCCCTATATATAGTGGAGGGGAGGGAGGGCAGCCGCACCTGTAGCCCTGGCGCCTCCCTCCCTCCCGTGACACCTCTTCCTCCCCGCTTGTGCTTGGCGAAGCCCTGCCGGGATCCCGCTACTTCCACCACCACGCCGTCGTGCTGCTGGATCTCCATCAACTTCTCCTCCCCTCTTGCTGGATCAAGAAGGAGGAGACGTCTCCGCTCCGTATCTGTGTTGAACGCGGAGGTGCCGTCCGTTCGGCGCTAGGATCATCGTTGATTTGGATCACGACGAGTACGACTCCATCAACCCCGTTCTCTTGAACGCTTCCGCTTCGCGATCTACAAGGGTATGTAGATGCACTCTCCTTCCCCTCGTTGCTAGATTACTCCATAGATTGATCTTGGTGATGCGTAGAAAATTTTAAATTTCTGCTACGATCCCCAACAGTGGCATCATGAGCTAGGTCTATGCGTAGATTCTATGCACGAGTAGAACACAAAGCAGTTGTGGGCGATGATTTGTTCAATTTTCTTACCATTACTTGTCTTATCTTGATCCGGCGGCATTGTCGGATGAAGCGGCCCGGACCGACCTTACATGTACACTTACGTGAGACTGGTTCCACCGACTGACATGCACTTGATGCATAAGGTGGCTGGCGGGTGTCTGTCTCTCCCACTTTAGTCGGATCAAATTTGATGAAAAGGGTCCTTATGAAGGGTAAATAGCAATTGGCATATCACCGTTGTGGTTTTGTGTAGGTAAGAAACGTTCTTGCTAGAAACCCATAGCAGCCACGTAAAACATGCAACAACAATTAGAGGACATCTAACTTGTTTTTGCAGGGTATGCTATGTGATGTGATATGGCCAAAAGGATGTGATGAATGATATATGTGATATATGAGATTGATCATGTTCTTGTAATAGGAATCACGACTTGCATGTCGATGAGTATGACAACCGGCAGGAGCCATAGGAGTTGTCTTAATTTATTGATGACCTGCGTGTCAATGAAAATGCCATGTAATTACTTTACTTTATTGCTAATCGTTAGCCGTAGTAGTAGAAGTAATAGTTGGCGAGGCAACTTCATGAAGACACAATGATGGGGATCATGATGATGGAGATCATGGTGTCATGCTGGTGACGATGGTGTTCATGCCGTGCCTCGAAGATGGAGATCAAAGGCGCAAGATGATATTGGCCATATCATGTCACTTTATGATTTGCATGTGATGTTTGTCATGTTTTTACATCTTATTTGCTTAGAACGGCGGTAGCATAAATAAGATGACCCCTCATTAAAATATCAAGGATTGTGTTCCCCCTAATTGTGCACCGTTGCTAAGGTCCGTTGTTCCGAAGCACCACATGATGATCGGGTGTGATAGGTTCTAACGTTCGCATACAACGGGTGTAAGCCAGATTTACACACGCAATACACTTAGGTTAACTTGACGAGCCTAGCTTGTACAGACATGGCCTCGGAACACGGAAGACCGAAAGGTCGAACATGAGTCGTATAGTGGATACGATCAACATGAAGATGTTCACCGATGATGACTAGTCCGTCTCACGTGATGATCGGACACAGCCTAGTTGACTCGGATCATGTATCACTTAGATGGCTAGAGGGATGTCTATCTAAGTGGGAGTTCATTGAATAATTTGATTAGATGAACTTAATTATCATGAACATAGTCAGAAGGTCTTTGCAAATTATGTCGTAGCTCACGCTTTGGTTTTACTGTTTTAGATATGTTCCTAGAGAAAATTTAGTTGAGAGTTGACAGTAGCAATTATGCGGACTGGGTCCGTGAACTGAGGATTGTCCTCATTGCTGCACAGAAGAGCTATGTCCTTAATGCACCGCTCCGTGCTTTGAACCTCGAGCGTCGTATGTAGATGTTGGGAAACATCTGACATACACGTTTTGATGACTATGTGATAGTTCAGTGCGTAATACTAACGGTTTAGAATTGTGGCACCAAAGACGTTTTTGAAACATCGCAGAACATATGAGATGTTCCAAAGACTGAAATTGGGATTTCAGACTAGTGCCCACGTCAAGAGGTATGAGACCTCTGACAAGTTTCTTAAGCCTGCAAACTAAGGTAGAAAAGCTCAATCGTTGAGCATGTGCTCAGATTGTCTGAGTACTACAATCGCTTGAATCGAGTGGGAGTTAATCTTCCAGATGAGATAGTGATAGTTCTTCATAGTCACTGCCACCAAGCTATTAGAGCTTAGTGATGAACTATAACATATCAGGGATAGACATGATGATCCTTGAGCAATTCGTGATGTTTGACACCGTGAAAGTAGAAATCAAGTAGGAGCATCAATTGTTGATGGTTAGTAAAACCACTAGTTTCAAGAAGGGCAAGGGAAATAAGGGATACTTCATGAGACGGCAAATCAGTTGCTGCTCTGGTTAAGAAACCCAAGGTTGAACCAAACCCGAGACTAAGTGCTTCTATAATGAGGGGAACGGTCACTGAAGCAGAACTACCCTAGATACTTGCTAGATGAGAAGGCTGGCAAGGTCGACAGAAGTATTTTGAATGTACATTATATTATTGTTTACTTTACTAGTACTCCTAGTAGCACCAGGGTAATAAATACCGGTTCGGTTGCTAAGTGTTAGTAACTCGAAATAAAAGGCTACGGAGACTAGCTAAAGGTGAGATGACGATATGTTGGAAGTGTTTCCAAGGTTGATGTGATCAAACATCGCACGCTCCCTCTACCATCGAGATTGGTGTTAAACCTAAATAATTGTTATTTGGTGTTTGCGTTGAGCATAGACATGATTGGATTATGTTTATCGCCATACGGTTATTCATTTCAGGAGAATAATGGTTACTCTGTTTACTTGAATAATACCTTCAATGGTCTTGCACCTAAAATAAATGGTTTATTGAATCTCGATCATAGTGATACACATGTTCATGCCAAAAAATATAAGATAGTAATGATAGTACCACATACTGTGGCACTGCCATTTGAGCCATGTTGGTGTAAAACGCATGAAGAAGCTCCACGTTGATGGATCTTTGGACTCACTCGTTTTTGAAAAGATTGAGACATGCGAACAATGTCTATTGGTAGATATGCATGAAGAAACTCTATACAGATGGATCGTTTGGACTCACTTGATTTTGAATCACTTGAGACATGCAAATCATACCACATGGGCAAGATGACTGAAAGGCCTCGTTTTCAGTAAGATGGAACAAGAAAGCAACTTGTTGGAAGTAATACATTTTGATGTGTGCAGTCCAATGAGTGCCGAGGCACGCAGTGGATATCGTTATGTTCTTATTGTTGGGGAACGTAGTAATTTCAAAAAAAATTCTACGCACACGCAAGATCATGGTGATGCATAGCAACGAGAGGGGAGAGTGTTGTCTACATACCCTCGTAGACCGACAGCGGAAGCGTTATAACAACGCGGTTGATGTAGTCGTACGTCTTCACGGCCCGACCGATCAAGCACCGAATCTATGGCACCTCCGAGTTCTAGCACACGTTCAGCTCGATGATGATCCCCGGACTCCGATCCAGCAAAGTGTCGGGGAAGAGTTCCGCCAGCACGACGGCGTGGTGACGATCTTGATGTTCTACCGTCGCAGGGCTTTGCCTAAGCACTGCTACAATATTATCGAGGATTATGGTGGAGGGGGGCATCGCACACGGCTAAGAAAACGATCACGAGGATCAACTTGTGTGTTTAGAGGTGCTCCCCTGCCCCCGTATATAAAGGAGCAAGGGAGGAGGAGGCCGGCCCTAGGAGGGGGCGCGCCAAGTGTGGAGTCCTACTAGGACTCCCTAGTCCTAGTAGGATTCCACCTCCCATATGGAATAGGAAAAGAGGAAGGGAAAAGGACAAGGAAGGAAGGGGGCGCCCCCTTCCCTAGTCCAATTCGGACCAGACCAAGGAGAGGGGTGCGGCCACCCTTGAGGCCCTTTTTCTTCTTTCCCGTATGGCCCAATAAGGCCCAATACGTATTCCCGTAACTCTCCGGTACTCCGAAAAATACCCGAATCACTCGGAACCTTTCCGATGTCCGAATATAGTCGTCCAATATATCGATCTTTACGTCTTGACCATTTCGAGACTCCTCGTCATGTCCCCGATCTCATCCGGGACTCCGAACTCCTTTGGTACATCAAAACTCATAATATAACTGTCATCGAAACCTTAAGCGTGCGGACCCTACGGGTTCGAGAACAATGTAGACATGACCGAGACACGTCTCCAGTCAATAACCAATAGCGGAACCTGGATGCTCGTATTGGCTCCCACATATTCTACGAAGATCTTTATCGGTCAGACCGCATAACAACATACGTTGTTCCCTTTATCATCGGTATGTTACTTGCCCGAGATTCGATCGTCGGTATCTTAATACCTAGTTCAATCTCGTTACCGGCAAGTCTCTTTACTCGTTCCGTAATACATCATCTCACAACTAACTCATTAGTTGCAATGCTTGCAAGGCTTATGTGATGTGCATTACCGAGAGGGCCCAGAGATACCTCCCCGACAAACGGAGTGACAAATCCTAATCTCGAAATACGCCAACCCAACATGTACCTTTGGAGACACCTGTAGAGCTCCTTTATAATCACCCAGTTACGTTGTGACGTTTGGTAGCACACAAAGTATTCCTCTGGCAAACGGGAGTTGCATAATCTCATAGTCATAGGAACATGTATAAGTCATGAAGAAAGCAATAGCAACATACTAAACGATCATGTGCTAAGCTAATGGAATGGGTCATGTCAATCACATCATTCTTCTAATGATGTGATCCCGTTAATCCAATAACAACTCTTTTGTTCATGGTTAGGAAACATAACCATCTTCGATTAACGAGCTAGTCATGTAGAGGCATACTAGTGACACTCTGTTTGTCTGTGTATTCACACATGTATTATGTTTCCGGTTAATACAATTCTAGCATGAACAATAAACATTTATCATGATATAAGGAAATAAATAATAACTTTATTATTGCCTCTAGGGCATATTTCCTTCAGTCTCCCACTTGCACTAGAGTCAATAATCTAGTTCACATCGCCATGTGATTCAACACTAATCTATACCCAAAGGGTTTACTAGAGTCAATAATCTAGTTCACATCGTTTATGTGATTAACACCCAAAGAGTACTAAGGTGTGATCATGTTTTGCTTGTGAGATAATATTAGTCAACGGATCTGTCACATACAGATCCGTAAGTATTTTGCGAATTCTATGTCTACAATGCTCTGCACGGAGCTACTCTAGCTAATTGCTCCCACTTTCAATATGTATCTAGATCGAGACTTAGAGTCATCCAGATCTGTGTCAAAACTTGCATCGACGTAACTTTTTACGACGAACCTTTTGTCACCTCCATAATTGAGAAATATTTCCTTATTCCACTAAGGATAATTTTGACCGCTATCCAGTAATCTACTCTTAGATCACAATTGTACTCCCTTGCTTAACACAGTGTAGGGTATACAATAGATCTGATACACAGCATGGCATACTTTATAGAACCTATGGCTGAGGCATAGGGAATGACTTTCATTCTCTTTCTATCTTCTGCCGCGGTCGGGCTTTGAGTCTTACTCAATTTCACACCTTGTAACACAGCCAAGAACTCTTTCTTTGACTATTCCATTTTTGAACTACTTCAAAATATTGTCAAGGTATGTACTCATTGAAAAAACTTATCAAGCGTCTTGATCTATCTCTATAGATCTTGATGCTTAATATGTAAGCAGCTTTACCGAGGTCTTTCTTTGAAAAACTTCTTTCAAAATACTCCTTTATGCTTTGCAGAATAATTCTACATGATTTCCGATCAACAATATGTCATTCACATATACTTATCAGAAATGTTGTAGTGCTCCCACTCACTTTCTTGTAAATACAGGCTTCACCGCAAGTCTGTATAAAACTATATGCTTTGATCATACTATCAAAGCGTTTATTCCAACTCCGAGAGGCTTGCACCAGTCCATAAATGGATCGCTGGAGCTTGCACACTTTGTTAGCTCCTTTTGGATCGACAAAACCTTCCGGCTGCATCATATACAACTCTTCTTCCAGAAATCCATTCAGGAATGCAGTTTTGACATCCATTTGCTGGATTTCATAAAATGCGGCAATTGCTAACATGATTCGGACAGACTTAAGCATAGATACGAGTGAGAAACTCTCATCGTAGTCAACACCTTGAACTTGTCGAAAACCTTTTTGCGACAATTCTAGCTTTGTAGATAGTAACACTACTATCAGCGTCCGTCTTCCTCTTGAAGATCCATTTAATCTCAATGGCTCGCTGATCATTGGGCAAGTCAATCAAAGTCCATACTTTGTTCTCATACATGGATCTCATCTCATATTTCATGGCCTCAAGCCATTTCGCGGAATCTGGGCTTATCATCGCTTCCTCATAATTCGTAGGCTCGTCATGGTCAAGTAACATGACCTCCAAAACTGGATTACCGTATCACTCTGGTGCGGATCTCATTCTGGTTTACCTACGAGGTTCGGTAGTAACTTGATCTGAAGTTACATGATCATCATCATTAGCTTCCTCACTAATCGGTCTAGTAGTCATAGGAACAGATTTCTGTGATGAACTACTTTCCAATAAGGGAGCAGGTACAGTTACCTCATCAAGTTCTACTTTCCTCCCACTCACTTCTTTCGAGAGAAACTCCTTCTCTAGAAAGGATCCATTCTCAGCAAAGAATATCTTGCCTTCGGATCTGTGATAGAAGGTGTACCCAACAATTTCTTTTGGGTATCCTATGAAGACACACTTCTCCGATTTGGGTTTGAGCTTATCAGGTTGAAACATTTTCACATAAGCATTGCAACCTCAAACTTTAAGAAACGACAATTTTGGTTTCTTGCCAAACCACAGTTCAGATTGTGTCGTCTCAACGGACTTAGATGGTGACTTAGATGGTGCCCTTTTAAACATGAATGCAGCTGTCTTTAATGCATAACCCCAAAACGATATTGGTAGATCGGTAAGAGACGTCATAGATCGCACCATATCTAATAAAGTATGGTTATGACGTTCGGACACACCATTATGCTGTGGTGTTCCAGGTGGCGTGAGTAGTGAAACTATTTCACATTGTTTTTAACTAAAGGCCAAACTCGTAACTCAAATATTTTACTTCTGCGATCATATCGTAGAAACTTTCATTTTTGTTACGATGATTCTCCACTTCACTCTGAAATTCCTTGAACTTTTCAAATGTTTCAGACTTGTGTTTCATCAAGTAGATATACTCATATCTGCTCAAATCATCTGTGAAGATCAGAAAATAATGATACCTGCCACGAGCCTCAATATTCATCGGACCACATACATCAGTATGTATGATTTCCAACAAATCTGTTGCTCGCTCCATTGTACTGGAGGACGGAGTCTTAGTCATCTTGCCCATGAGGCATGGTTCGCAAGCATCAACTGATTCATAATCAAGTGATTCCAAAAGCCCATCAGTATGGATTTTCTTCATGCGCTTTACACCAATATGACCTAAACGGCAGTGCCACAAATAAATTGCACCATCATTATTAACTTTGCATCTTTTGGTTTCAATATTATGAATATGTGTATCACTATGATCGAGATCCAACGAACCATTTTCATTGGGTGTGTAACCATATAAGGTTTTATTCATGTAAACAGAACAACAATTTATTCTCTTACTTAAATGAATAACTGTATTGCAATAAAGATGATCAAATCACATTCATGCTCAACGCAGACACCAAATAATACTTATTTAGGTTCAACACTAATCCCAAAAGTATAGGGAGTGTGCGATGATGATCATATCAATCTTGGAACCACTTCCAACACACATCGTCACTTCACCCTTAACTAGTCTCTGTTTATTCCGCAACTTCCGTTTCGAGTTACTAATCTTAGCAACTGAACTAGTATAAAATACTGAGGGGTTGCTATAAACACTAGTAAAGTACACATCAATAACATGTATATCAAATATACTTATGTTCATTTTGCCATTCTTCTTATCCACCAATCACTTGGGATAGTTCCGCTTCCAGTGACCAGTCCCTTTGCAGTAGAAGCACTCAGTTTCAGGCTTAGGTCCAGACTTGGGTTTTTCACTTGAGCAGCAACTTGCTTGCCGTTCTTCTTGAAGTTCCCCTTTCTTCCCTTTGCCCTTTTCTTGAAACTAGTGATCTTGTCAACCATCAACACTTGATGTTTTTCTCGATTTCTACCTTCGTCAATTTCAACATTATGAAGAGCTTGGGAATCGTTTCCGTTATCCCTTGCATATCATAGTTCATCACGAAATTCTACTAACTTGGTGATGGTGACTAGAGAATTCTGTCAATCACTATTTTATCTGGAAGATTAACTCCCACTTGATTCAAGCAATTGTAGTACCTAGACAATCTGAGCACATGCTCACTAGTTGAGCGATTCTCCTCCATCTTTTAGCTATAGAACTTGTTGGAGACTTCATATCTCTCAACTCGGGTATTTTCTTGAAATATTAACTTCAACTCCTGGAACATCTCATATGGTCCATGACGTTCAAAACGTCTTTGAAGTCCCGATTCTAAGCCGTTAAGCATGGTGCACTAAACTATCAAGTAGTCATCATATTGAGCTAGCCAAATGTTCATAACGTCTATATCTGCTCCTGCAATAGGTCTATCACCTAGCGGTGCATCAAGGACATAATTCTTCTGTGCAGCAATGAGGATAAACCTCAGATCACGGATCCAATCCGCATCATTGCCACTAACATCTTTCAACACAATTTTCTCTAGGAACATATCAAAATAAACATATGAAAGCAACAACGCGAGCTATTGATCTACAACATAGATATGCTAATACTACCAGGACTAAGTTCATGATAAATTAAAGTTCAATTAATCATATTACTTAAGAACTCCCACTTAGATAGACATCCCTCTTATCCTCTAAGTGATTACGTGATCCAAATCAACTAAACCATGTCCGATCATCACGTGAGATGGAGTAGTTTCATTGGTGAACATCGCTATGTTGATCGTATCTACTATATGATTCACGCTCGACCTTTCGGTCTCCGTGTTCCGAGGCCATATCTGTATATGCTTGGCTCGTCAAGTATAACCTGAGTATTCTGCGTGTGCAACTGTTTTGCACCCGTTGTATTTGAACATAGAGCCTATCACACCCGATCATCACGTGGTGTCTCAGCACGAAGAACTTTCGCAACGGTGCATACTCAGGGAGAACACTTCTTGATAATTAGTGAGAGATCATCTTAAAATGCTACCGTCAATCAAAGCAAGATAAGATGCATAAAAGATAAACATCACATGCAATCAATATAAGTGATATGATATGGCCATCATCATCTTGTACTTGTGATCTCCATCTTCGAAGCACTGTCGTGATCACCATCGTCACCGGCGCGACACCTTGATCACCATCGTAGCATCGTTGTCGTCTCGCCAATCTTATGCTTCCACGACTATCGCTACCGCTTAGTGATAAAGTAAAGCATTACAGCGCAATTGCATTGCATACAATAAAGCGACAACCATATGGCTCCTGCTAGTTGCCGATAACCTGGTTACAAAACATGATCATCTCATACAATAAAATTTAGCATCATGTCTTGACCATATCACATCACAACATGCCCTGCAAAAACAAGTTAGACGTCCTCTACTTTGTTGTTGCAAGTTTTACATGGCTGCTACGGGCTTAAGCAAGAACCAATCTTACCTACGCATCAAAACCACAACGATAGTTTGTCAAGTTGGTGCTGTTTTAACCTTCGCAAGGATCGGGCGTAGCCACACTCGGTTCAACTAAAGTTGGAGAAACTGTCACCCGCTAGCCACCTTTGTGCAAAGCACGTCGGGAGAACCGGTCTCGCGTAAGCGTACGCGTAATGTCGGTCCGGGCCGCTTCGTCCAACAATACCGCTGAACCAAAGTATGACATGCTGGTAAGCAGTATGACTTATATCGCCCACAACTCACTTGTGTTCTACTCGTGCATATAACATCAACACATAAAACCTAGGCTCGGATGCCACTTTTGGGGAACGTAGTAATTTCAAAAAAATTCCTACGCACACGCAAGATCATGGTGATGCATAGCAACGAGAGGGGAGAGTGTTGTCTACGTACCCTCGTAGACCGACAGCGGAAGCGTTATAACAACGTGGTTGATGTAGTCGTACGTCTTCCCGGCCCGACCGATCAAGCACCGAAACTACGGCACCTCCGAGTTCTAGCACACGTTCAGCTCGATGATGATCCCCGGACTCCGATCAAGCAAAGTGTCGGGGAAGAGTTCCGTCAGCACGACGGCGGGGTGACGATCTTGATGTTCTACCATCGCAGGGCTTCGCCTAAGCACCGCTACAATATTATCAAGGATTATGGTGGAGGGGGGCAACACACACGGCTAAGAAAACGATCACGAGGATCAACTTGTGTGTCTAGAGGTGCTCCCCTGCCCCCGTATATAAAGGAGCAAGGGAGGAGGAGGCCGGCCCTAGGAGGGGGCGCGCAAGTGTGGAGTCCTACTAGGACTCCCTAGTCCTAGTAGGATTCCACCTCCCATATGGAATAGGAAAAGAGGAAGGGAAAAGGAGAAGGAAGGAAGGGGGCGCCCCCCTTCCCTAGTCCAATTCGGACCAGACCAAGGGGAGGGGTGCGGCCACCCTTGAGGCCCTTTTTCTTCTTTCCCGTATGACCCAATAAGGCCCAATACGTATTCCCGTAACTCTCCGGTACTCCGAAAAATACCCGAATCACTCGGAACCTTTCCGATGTCCGAATATAGTCGTCCAATATATCGATCTTTACGTCTCGACCATTTCGAGACTCCTCGTCATGTCCCCGATCTCATCCGGGACTCCGAACTCCTTTGGTACATCAAAACTCGTAATATAACTGTCATCGAAACCTTAAGCGTGCAGACCCTACGGGTTCGAGGACAATGTAGACATGACCGAGACACGTCTCCAGTCAATAACCAATAGCGGAACCTGGATGCTCATATTGGCTCCCACATATTCTACGAAGATCTTTATCGGTCAGACCGCATAACAACATACGTTGTTCCCTTTGTCATCGGTATGTTACTTGCCCGAGATTCGATTGTCGGTATCTTAATACCTAGTTCAATCTCATTACCGACAAGTGTCTTTACTCGTTCCGTAATACATCATCTCACAACTAACTCATTAGTTGCAATGCTTGCAAGGCTTATGTGATGTGCATTATCGAGAGGGCCCAGAGATACCTCTCCGACAATCGGAATGACAAATCCTAATCTCGAAATACGCCAACCCAACATGTACATTTGGAGACACCTGTAGAGTTCCTTTATAATCACCCAGTTACGTTGTGACGTTTGGTAGCACACAAAGTGTTCCTCCGGCAAACGGGAGTTGCATAATCTCATAGTCATAGGAACATGTATAAGTCATGAAGAAAGCAATAGCAACATACTAAACGATCGGGTGCTAAGCTAATGGAATGGGTCATGTCAATCACATCATTCTTCTAATGATGTGATCCTGTTAATCAAATAACAACTCTTTTGTTCATGGTTAGGAAACATAACCATCTTCGATTAACGAGCTAGTCAAGTAGAGGCATACTAGTGACATTCTGTTTGTCTATGTATTCACACATGTATTATGTTTCCGGTTAATACAATTCTAGCATGAATAATAAACATTTATCATGATATAAGGAAATAAATAATAACTTTATTATTGCCTCTAGGGCATATTTCCTTCAGTTTTATACATGGATCCTCTCTCGGATTTTATGGCCTCGAGCCATTCGTCGGAATCCGGGCCCACCATCGCTTCTCCATAGCTCGTAGAATCATTGTTATCTAGCAACATGATTTCCAAGACAGGATTACGTATCACTCTGAAGTAGTACACATCCTTGTCGATCTATGAGGTTTGGTAGTGACTTAATCTGAAGTTTCATGATCACTATCATAAGCTTCCACTTCAATTGGTGTTGGTGCCACAGGAACAACTTCCTGTGCCCTGCTACACTCTAGTTGAAGTGACGGTTCAATAACCTCATCAAGTCTCCACCATCCTCCCACTCAATTCTTTTGAGAGAAACTTTTCCTCGAGAAAGGACCCGTTTCTAGAAACAATCACTTTTGCTTCCGGGTCTGAAATAGGAGGTATACCCAACTATTTTTGGGTATTATATGAAGATGCATTTATCCGCTTTGGGTTCGAGCTTTTCAGCCTGAAACTTTTCACATAAGCGTCGCAGCCCCAAACTTTTAAGAAACGACAGCTTAGGTTTTTCTGAACCATAGTTCATACGGTGTCGTCTCAACGGAATTGTGTGGTGCCCTATTTAAAGTGAATGTGGTTCTCTCTAATGCCTAACCCATAAACGATAGTGGTAATTCGATAAGAGACATCATGGTATGCACCATATCCAATAGGGTGCAGTTACGATGTTCGAACACACCATGACACTATGGTCTTCCAGACGGCCGGAGGAACACTTTGTGTGCTACCAAACATCACAACGTAACTGGGTGATTATAAAGGAGCTCTACAGGTGTCTCCAAAGGTACATGTTGGGTTGGCGTATTTCGAGATTAGGATTTGTCCCTCCGTTTGTCGGAGAGGTATCTCTGGGCCCTCTCGGTAATGCACATCACATAAGCCTTGCAAGCATTGCAACTAATGAGTTAGTTGTGAGATGATGTATTACGGAACGAGTAAAGACACTTGCCGGTAACGAGATTGAACTAGGTATTAAGATACCGATGATCGAATCTCGGGCAAGTAACATACCGATGACAAAGGGAACAACGTATGTTGTTATGCGGTTTGACCGATAAAGATCTTCATAGAATATGTGGGAGCCAATATGAGCATCCAGGTTCCGCTATTGGTTATTGACTGGAGACGTGTCTCGGTCATGTCTACATTGTTCTCGAACCCGTAGGGTCCGCACGCTTAAGGTTTCGATGACAGTTATATTATGAGTTTATGAGTTTTGATGTACCGAAGGAGTTCGGAGTCCCGGATGAGATCGGGGACATGACGAGGAGTCTCGAAATGGTCGAGACGTAAAGATCGATATATTGGACGACTATATTCGGACATCGGAAAGGTTCCGAGTGATTCAGGTATTTTTCGGAGTACCGGAGAGTTACGGGAATACGTATTGGGCCTTATTGGGCCATACGGGAAAGAAGAAAAAGGGGCTCAAGGGTGGCCGCACCCCTCCCCTTGGTCTGGTCCGAATTGGACTAGGGAAGGGGGCGCCCCCTTCCTTCCTTCTCCTTTTCCCTTCCTCTTTTCCTATTCCATATGGGAGGTGGAATCCTACTAGGACTAGGGAGTCCTAGTAGGAATCCACATTTGGCGTGCCCCCTCCTAGGGCCGGCCTCCTCCTCCCTTGCTCCTTTATATACGGGGGCAGGGGGGCACCTCTAGACACACAAGTTGATCTTCGTGATCGTTCTCTTAGCCGTGTGCGGTGCCCCCCTCCACCATAATCCTCGATAATATTGTAGCGGTGCTTAGGCGAAGCCCTGCGACGGTAGAACATCAAGATCGTCACCACGCCGTCGTGCTGACGGAACTCTTCCCCGACACTTTGCTGGATCAAAGTCCGGGGATCGTCATCGAGCTGAATGTGTGCTAGAACTCGGAGGTGCCATAGTTTCGGTGCTTGATCGGTCGGGCCGTGAAGACGTACGACTACATCAACCGCGTTGTCATAACGCTTCCGCTGTCGGTCTACGAGGGTACGTAGACTACACTCTCCCCCTCGTTGCTATGCATCACCATGATCTTGCGTGTGCGTAGGAATTTTTTTGAAATTACTACATTCCCCAACAAAAACAAACTATAGACTTTGAAAGAACTACTTGATGGTCGTAAGGTTGTTGGGTGCAGATGGATTTTAAAAGGAAGATAGACAATGATGGTAAGTGTCACCATTAAGAAATCTCAACTTGTCGTTAAGATGTTTCCCGACAAGTTCAAGGAGTTGACTACGATGAGACTTGCTCACTCGTAGCGATGCTAAGAGTCTGTTGGAATTATGTTAGCAGTTACTGCATTATTTATGAAATCTTGCAGATAGGATGTCAAAACATTGTTTCCTCGACGTTTTTCTTGAGGAAAGGTTGTATGTGATACAACCAGAAGGTTTTGTCAATCCTGAAAGATGCTAATAAGTACGCAAAGCTCCAGCAATCCTTCTAAGGACTGGAGTAAGCATCTCGGAATTGGAATGTACGCTTTGATGAGATGATCAAAGATTTTGGGTTTATACAAAGTTTATGAGAAACTTATATTTCCAAAGAAGTGAGTGGGAGCACTATAGAATTTTTGATGAGTATATGTTGTTCACATATTGTTGATTAGAAATGATGTAGAATTTCTGGAAAGCATACAGGGTTATTTGAAAAGTGTTTTTAATGGAAAACCTGAATTAAGCTACTTGAACATTGAGCATCAAGATCTATAAGGATAGATCAAAATCGCTTAATAGTACTTTCAAACCAACACATACCATGACAAAATTTTGAAGGAGTTCAAAAATAGATCGACAAAGAAGGAGTTCTTGGCTGTGTTATAAGGTATGAGTATTGAGTAAAACTCAAGACCTGACCACGGCAGAATAGAGAGAAAGGACGAAGGTCGTCCCCTATGCTTTAGACGTAGGCTCTAAAGTATGCAATGTTGTGTACCGCACTTGAAGCGTGCTAAGCCTTGAGTCAGTCAAGGGATACAAGTGTAATATAGGAATGGATCACAGGACAACGGTCAAGGTTATCCTTAGTAACTAGTGGACTAAGGAATTTTCTCGATTATGGAGGTGGTAAAAGAGTTTGTCGTAAAGGGTTACACCGATGCAATCTTTGACACTAATCTGGATGATTCTGAGTAGTAAACCGGATTCGTATAGTAGAACAGTTATTTGGAATAGTCCAAATAGAGCGTGGTAGCTGCATCTACAAGATGACTTAGAGATTTGTAAAGCACACACGGATCTGAAAGGTTTAGACCCGTTGACTATAACATCTCTCACAAGCATAACATGATCAAACCCAGAACTCATTGAGTGTTAATCACATGGTAATGTGAGCTAGATTATTGACTCTAGTAAACTCTTTGGGTGTTAGTCACATGGGGATGTGACCTTGAGTGTTAATCACATAACGATGTGAACTGGATTATTGACTCTAGTGCAAGTGGGAGATTGTTGGAAATATGCCCTAGAGGCAATAATAAATTAGTTATTATTATATTTCCTTGTTCATGATAATCGTTTATTATCCATGCTAGAATTGTATTGATAGGAAACTCAGATACATGTGTGGATACATAGACAACACCATGTCCCTAGTAAGCCTCTAGTTGACTAGCTCGTTGATCAATAGATGGTTACGGTTTCCTGACCATGGACATTGGATGTCGTTGATAACGGGATCACATCATTAGAAGAATGATGTGATGGACAGGACCCAATCCTAAGCCTAGCACAAGATCGTGTAGTTCGTATGCTAAAGCTTTTCTAATGTCAAGTATCATTTCCTTAGACCATGAGATTGTGCAACTCCCGTATACCGTAGGAATGCTTTGGGTGTACCAAACGTCACAACGTAACTGGGTGGCTATAAAGGTGCACTACGGGTATCTCCGAAAGTGTCTGTTGGGTTGGCACGAATCGAGACTGGGATTTGTCACTCCGTGTAACGGAGAGGTATATCTGGGCCCAGTCGGTAGGACATCATCATAATGTGCACAATGTGACCAAGGAGTTGATCACGGGATGATGTGTTACGAAATGAGTAAAGAGACTTGCCGGTAACGAGATTGAACGAGGTATCGGGATACCGACGATCGAATCTCGGGCAAGTATCGTACCGATAGACAAAGGGAATTGAATATGGGATTGATTGAATCCTCGACATCGTGGTTCATCCGATGAGATAATCGTGGAACCTGTGGGAGCCAACATGGGTATCCAGATCCCGCTATTGGTTATTGCCGGAGAGTTGTCTCGGTCATGTCTACATGGTTCCCGAACCCATAGGGTCTACACACTTAAGGTTCGGTGACGCTAGAGTTGTAGAGATATTAGTATGCGGTTAACCGAAAGTTGTTCAGAGTCCCGGATGAGATCCCGGACGTCACGAGGAGTTCCGGAATGGTCCGGAGGTAAAGAGTTATATATAGGAAGTCCAGTTTCGGTCACCGGGAGAGTTTCGGGAGTCATCGGTATTGTACCGGGACCACCGAAAGGGTCCCGGGGGTCCACCGGGTGGGGCCACCTATCTCGGAGGGCCCCATGGGCTGAAGGGGCGTTGGAACCAGCCCCTGGTGGGCTGGTGCGCCCCCCTTGGGTCTCCCATGCGCCTAGGGTTGGAAACCCTAAGGGGTGGGGGCGCCTCCACTTGGCTTGGAGGCCAAGCCACCCCTAGGGATGCCGCCCCCTCCCTAGATGGGATCTACAAGGGGCCGGCGCCCTCCCTAGGCCCCTATATATAGTGGAGGGGAGTGAGGGCAGCCGCACCTGTAGCGCTGGCGCCTCCCTCCCTCCCGTGATACCTCTTCCTCCCCGCTTGTGCTTGGCGAAGCCCTGCCGGGATCCCGCTACTTCCACCACCACGCCGTCGTGCTGCTGGATCTCCATCAACTTCTCCTCTCCCCTTGCTGGATCAAGAAGGAGGAGACGTCTCCGCTCCGTACGTGTGTTGAACGCGGAGGTGCCATCCGTTCGGCGCTAGGATCATCGGTGATTTGGAGCACGACGAGTACGACTCCATCAACCCCGTTCTCTTGAACGCTTCCGCTTAGCGATCTACAAGGGTATGTAGATGCATTCTCCTTCCCCTCGTTGCTAGATTACTCCATAGATTGATCTTGGTGATGCGTAGAAAATTTTAAATTTCTGCTACGATCCCCAACACATAGACACAAAGATCAGATGAAAACCAGAAGACGATGATCCTTGGCTAGATCCTTGCCAAGGAAATCCACGAGACCCCCAGCAAGTCCCTTGCCGGGGACGACCGCGGTGCCGCAGCGAGACCCTTGCCGGGCCCTCGGCAAGAACCTTGCCGAGGATGCCTGCGGGGCCGCAACTAGGCCCGCGTCTGCCAAAGCCTCCACCGCCGCTCCCATACAGCTACCAGCTCGACCAGATGGGCAGGCATCTGCGTGGCAGCGCACGGCCTCTACACCAACTCAGCAAGCACCTGCGTGGTGGCATGCAGATCTTCGTGAAGGCTCCATCACCGCGCCAGCCCAGCAGCCAGCCAACATGGCACTATAACGCCTTGTCCGCTTGGACGCGCGTCGGAGCCAGGCGAGGCGACGACAGCTGGGACAAGCTTCTTTGCCGTCCCCAATAAAGCAAGAGAGGCATGTCAGCAGCGCATTAAATGCGTTTGTCCGACGATGCCAGGGGATAGACTCAGCCCCTGTCCACCTTTCCACCTCCTGTGTGACACTGTGGCAACCCCTTTTTGTCTATAAAAGGAGGCCCGAGGCGTACTGGAGGGGGATTCGGATCTTTTGGGACTAGAGAGCCATTGCAGCTAGTTCAAGAACACAAGAACACCTAAATACACATCAAAGCAGGACTAGTGTTTTACGCGTCTCCGCGGTCCGAACCTGGGTAAACGATTTGTATGCTGACAGCCAGACCCGCTCTTTGCACAACCCCGCGCCCGCCAACCGTAGAAGGGATCCCAGTGACCCCATAGGTGTCGTTTCCCACGGACAATACGGAAAAAGAGAAAGAGAAAAATATCAACTTACTATTGAGCCCGCATGTCATAAAAACTAGATAATTGCTCGTGCACTTCAATGAGAGCGTAAGCATTTTAGTAAATTGACCCATGACTGCATATCTATTATTACATTGGTGCGCTAAAATCCTGTGGTCTTATTGTTAAACAATTATTTGGTAAGAATTTATTAGCTTACCAAAGAAAATATACTACATTTTGATAACATAATAAGGCGTGGGACAATCAAGTTAGTTATAGGGAATACATAGTTGTAAAACTTTTATTCAATATAAGTAGAATAATAGAACAAAAACATATTCACATGCATGTTTGCATGTTGTGGGTGGCTCTCTTTTTTTGCGGGGTATGGGGTGGGTAGGTCTTTTCACATGCATGGTTCCATGTTGAGGTGGGGCTTATCCCATCCATAACTATAATGATGTGACATGTTTGCATGTTAAGATAAAAAAATTAATGGAGATGAATCTCTTAGGTAGATATGATTGAGAATGAGAAAAAGAGACTGTGACAAGCGTAGATTGAAATGCCTAAATATAACGCGTGTGCAGCATGCCATACTGAGACTGCCTAGCTAACTTTTGGTGTGTCAGCCCAGGTTTCTTCTTTCTTTATTTGCAGGCCAGTCGTGCATTGGAGCTGAGTCCAAGATTGATCATCAGATTACTTTGTTTCGTTTGTTTGATGGGATTCACGCATTCATGCATGCTTAGTTTCATTACGAGGGAACCATGCAGAAGTGCACAACGCAAAATGGGAGGCCGCTGCCATGCATGACAGGCAAAACAAGCAGGAGGAATGCATGACCTTCCACTTGCATTCGGTTATTGGGTAGAGTACAGGCATACCAGCCCTTCCACCTGCAGTATATATCCATGGTTTCTTGTCTACTGCTGCTATATAAAACCATTCATACGAGAGAACCAACAAGTTAGCCAGCCCTTGAAAACGAAGCTGTCATGAACAAGATCTTGTGATAGGCCCATGCCTAACTAGTTTCCAAATTAACCTGAGCGTGGGAGATTGGAGCAAACCAAAACACAATCGCATCTCGAAGTGGTCTGAGTCGGATAGTTGTACCTATACAAAAATTTGGACATACTTAGGGAAGGATTGGCAGTAAATGCCATGCCAGTGTGATGAGCTGGAGCAGATGACTAGCCCCAGATGCATACGTGGAGGAGGAAGCAGTAGGTTGCGCACACGGTTGGTCTGTGGTGGAGGTAGAGCTGGATGCCATCTACATGCTGCGAGCATATGGTGCGAAAATTGCTAATCAGTAGCAATGGCGCCTAGCGATGAGAAGATCCCACTCAATCTGTTCGTTCTCTAGACAGCGGGGCCAGCGATGACAATCTACCCCACAGCGTAAGTTGATTGTTGTTCATACACACATACAGCCATTTTACTGGGAGGATCTTTGTTGACAAATTATTTTTCCATTTTGTCAGGAACCTGCCCTCACCTTTTGTCCCACCACGGCGCTGGGGATGTCTGCAGGACTCAAGATCGTGTCTAGCACATGTTGTATACACTGGTGGGTGGGGCGCCACACATTTGAGGGAATACAACTGTTACAATAATTGGCGAATTTAGGAGCCGTCCATCCACTCGAATCTAACGATGGAAAAATAGGAGTTACAAGCAGTTACGAGACTTAAATTACACAAAATTACAGTTAATGATGGGACCGTTACAAAATTTAGGTGGGTCCAGTAAAATTTTCAAGGGTAGATATGTCAATAATTTGGAAAATTCCCCATGACCGTCTCTCCTCAATCTTGTGGTGTTCCCGTCAAATCTCTCCATGGCCCAAATGTCATCAGCCTCTTATCCACGCCACCGGGATCATGCGCCGCCGCCGGGAAGCCCACCGTATCTGGCCTCCCCTGGTGCACCCCCTCCTCCACGGCGCAGTCGGTCCGTATCCCACGTTGCGGGAGCCGCAGCGAGCCACGGGAGCCAGGAGCGGCAGTGCTAAGTGGGTGGGGCCGGCAGCGGCAGGCGGCGGCACTAGATCCGAGGAACGCCACGGGAGGCACGTCAGGCAGGGACAACCATGGCCGGTGGAGTCGAGCGGCGGTCAGTGAAGGCCACCAGGTAGTGGAGTCCAGCGACGAGCTTGCGGAGGAGCAGAGTTGTTGATGGAACAGATGATGAACTCTGTGAACAGATGGATGAAAATCTATGAAGGTATGAACTCTGTGACATCACCTAGCAACAATTTGGTTAAATCTTAGGCTAAAGAGTTTGAATGCAGTTACTGAAACATTGCAGTTTGCATATATGTGCAATCTGATGATACTTCCACTAATACTCTATATAAACTAGGCAGTTTGCATATCCATCTGGTTTGGCTTTCGCAGTTGGAGGTTTGAGTCCATCGTAGGAACATGCATCACGTATTCACGAAAGACCAATTGTGAGTTGTCTATGGTCTGCTGGATGTCGTCTTTTTGGACCATTCTCAAACTCCTCTCAGGTCAGTCAAACCCTTCAGGACGTTGCACAGGTAGCGTTAACCAACAATACCTATTTTATTTCCCTTAAATGTACAATGAGAGGAGTAGTAGTGGAGGGAGATCAATTCGCATATGTAATATTGAGGCACTAACAGAATACTTGTTCATGCCTTCTATGGTATGTACATTGCATTGGAACAGAAATTGTGAAGCGTCGAGTTCAGGCTTGCTATATATCCATTGCTTGTTCCCCTTCATGGGCCAGTTTGTGATCATTGTTCCACATGTGTCAGGAGCATGATAGGTTGGGTATTGATTTTCTCTACCTGTTTCCTTGCCATTTATGTCCACAGAAGCTGGGTATATGCGTAAATTAATATGATGATTCTGTAATGTGCAGAGAACTACTCTGGCTTATAGTGTGAGCAGCTATGGCCATCTTACAGTGTGATAGTAAATTGCTTATGGCTCGCTTCACTTTAGATCCTTTGTTTGACCCTCTTTTTCGTGACAACTCTATTCGCTTCAGAGTGTAAGATGCAATGCTGCTTAAACTCAAAGTCTCCAGTGCAAATCTTCAGCCACAACTGTCAAACAATCTGATCCCAAAGGTGGTTTTTCTTGTCTGTTCTCACACTGCAAATTTAACCTAGTTCATCAGAGTGGGCAATCGACTTAATTTTGCTTGTTTTATATTATTTACCGCTTCAGGGAAAGTGCAAGGGCCTAAACTGGATGATGGAAGCGGTGGGTTCCATTTCGGCAAAGGAGGCGGCGGTGATGGAGGGGGTGGTGGCAGCAGCAACTGTTCCTTCTCTAAACCATCGTGGTGCTCCTGGATTACCTCAAGGAGTTTGAGAAGTACTACCTGCTTGCTCGAACGCCTTTTGCCGGATATGAAGATGCGGGCTACGATACGAGTGGTGGGAAGCTAGTGCAATCATCATGAGTCTTGTTAGTAGTAGTGTCTGTTCTGCTCGATGCGCGAGATTTCTAAATGGTTGTTTCTTAGTCTAGAAGTGCATCAGTGAACTGTCCTGTTTGGTTATGCTATGTGTCCTTGTCTTGTAAACATGTATGTTGACTGATGAAACGCTCAAAATGCTATAGGATTGAGTCTGAGATGCTGAAACTTGATGCCATCTGGCGCTGTGCGTAAACGTAAGGAGGAAATATGTGCAACTGAGGTTTTGCTCTTAATTTTCCATATAGCAATATCATTTTTTTTCTGATGTCAAATCAATTTTCGACAGGTTCATGTCATGGGGAGAACACATTATTCCGATCAGAAAATCACCAGTATATGCGCCATTTGTATCTCCCATCAGTAGGTGCCGGGCTGCCAGGGGCCAAAAATTTGGAAAAAGTGATGGGATTATATTTTTTTTAGTGAAGGGGAAAAGGTATTTTTGGTGTAAACGTGTGAAAGTTTTTCATAAAAATAGAAATTATAATTTTTTCGGTGAGGGCCCGAACAAGCAAGACCAATACTTATGATTCTGGACAACTGAGATCAGTACTTGTGGGTCAGTACGACCAAGATTGATAGTAGTGGGCCTGGATGACTAAGATCAATATTTATGGACCCGTACGGGTAAGAATGGTATTTGGGTTGTCCGCACCACGACTAGCTACCACTATGAGTCATCAGAACCACGACTAGCAGTATGGGTCATCTGAACTAACAAATACTGCTACGGGTCATCCAGACCACGAGTAGCACAATGAGCCATACCGGCCCACAATTAGCACCATGAGTTGTCCGATCCTACTACTAGCACTATGGGTCGTTCAAACCCATAACTACTAATATGAGTAATTCGAATCCACGACTAGCACTATAGGTTGTCAGAACCAGTACTAGAACTATGGGTCATACAGTCTCTCGACTACCCATACAGATACTACCGACATAGAACTATCACTACGGGTCATATGGACCCACAACTACCACTTTGGGAAGTATGGAAATGTTTATTTTTCAACAAATTTTCACCGAAAGTGCTCCTGAATTTGAATTTTGCTTCTAGTTTTATTTCTTTTTGACAAAACTTCTTCAGTGCAACGCCCAAAGCAGCGAACATCCCCCAGCCCGCTAGTAGTCTGCTCTCACGTCATGGCCATTAGGGAAAAATAAATTAAAATATTAGAAAATATATACCAGAAAATGAAAAAAAAATCATGGAAGTGCCATGATAAATAAAATGAAAATGTAAATCACTAAAAAATTACATATTCAGAAAACAAGATCAGGGATACATGGCAGAGTTAGAATAACCTAACAAGTTTTCCGGAGGAATTGCTAGCACACAATTAACTACGAAGCAGAGGTAGACAACGGTGGCCCGCCCGGTGAGACAGAGTTTGACGACTGCGCTGTCCGGTGAGGCACGAGGTAGACAGGAGGTAGACGATGGCGGCTGGCTGGTGAGTCGGGGGTAAACGACGGTGGCAGAAGGTTGTCCAGTACACGCACTACTGCCACAATGGACACCCAAGACAGACAATAAACCTGCAGCCAATAAATCAAGTTTGCATGGGACAATCAATAAAATTTATTACTAAACATTGATTATAGTGCCCTAACGACGAACTAAAATGAATCATCAATTGCATTGAAAAGAAAGAAAAATAGAGCTGGCTACTGCATGATATCCCAGGTGCAGAGCTATTGCAATTGCACTAAATCAATCCTAAGTACACTTAATTCTATGTGATGTGCAGGAAAGCATGGTTGATTAAGAGAGAAAATCATGGTGGAAATGATAAAATCAGTATTATGGCATCCTTTGCTCTGTCGGTTGTACAATTGTCTAAAATTTCCTGGATGACTAGCGTCATGTATACAAAGATAGAAGAAAAGGTCAATACTAAATCTGGTAGACATGATTCCACAGAAAAATGAGTGTTGAAAATAGAGTACCTGATGCTCACTGCCTTAATCGACGTTGTTTTTGCTGCCGTAGGGAATACACAAACTCTGATGACAACCACGGACTATGAACAGCTCGCTTGTCCTACACGAAAATCCTGCATGCATTGCAGAAGATTTCGATGAGAACACTTCAGTTTTATAGAAAATAGTAAGAGTTTCACTTGCTTTGGCAAATAACATGAACTGTGGCCAAGAGATTTGTCATGGCAAAGTAAGGATTTGGAAGTCAAACAAATTAGCCTTGGTTTTATGTAGTACATCTTAATGGAAGAATAGTAATAGCATGTGAGTACCATGGAAATGTAGTCTCCATTTTTGCACTAAGAAAACTGATATTACAGATTATGATTTATGACACACAAAACCAGTGCATAGTGTCTTCTAGAATTGTTAGGCCACTCCAGCTATACAATCTCTAAGCAGCATATAGCATACTCTTCATAGTTCTGAAAACATTATCATAGCAAGTACTCCCTCTGTCCCATAATGTAAGACCTTTTTTGACATCACACTTACACTAGTGTCAAAAAACACCTTACATTATGGGACAGAGGGAGTAATATTTAACAACTATTCAGAAATTGCAGAATCTCTGTAGTTTATCTTATGTCTGAATTTTGATCCTCTCTACTACCTATGCTTAGAGGGATTTATTACTAGTATTCCCTGTAGTTTATAAGCAGCAAATGCCACTGGGGAATGCTACATGTTGTAAGAAATTTGTGAACTCTGAACCTATGTCTCTTCTGAACTTCGAAACAAACACATGCAACTGAACTATGAAACTGTTATTAGCACTAGTTAAGTTGTTCCAAGCCATAGTTTACATGTATGACCTGAACTTGTCTGTGTATGCTGCAGAAAGATTTCAGTTGTTTGAACATGCTATTACAAGTAATCCAAAATTCAAGTTTTGCATTACTGAATAAAGGCTCGACAGTTAACAGAATTTATACATGTATGGCCTGAACTTGTGTACGTGTATGATACAGGAGTATGACCATAAGCTTACACAGTTAACTGTTGATTCAGGAAACTTTAAGGCTGCAAGTCCTACTTGTATGTTTGTGTGACAAACCAAATGATGTTCTTTGCTGAAAAAAGTTCATATCATATCCCTTTTTCCTTGAGAGCATTGTGTTGATGATTCGTGCATGTCAAAAACGTAGCAGCAGCAGCAGCGTGCTAACAGTCAGCATCAGCATCATCATTGCAGGCATCGAGGACAGCTCAAGTGCGGGACGCGGCCAGCCGCTAATCATGCGATTAGTGACTGCGGAAGTTGCGCAATCTAGCGAACACACTGCTGGCGTATCTACTACCAACTTGAACCCTAACTGCTAACTGAATTTTATTTCAAGGCACTGCAATGTGCAGTCGCTCCATGCCTCCACGGCCAGCACAAGGTGTGAGGAGGGAAGGATGGGAGGAAGATATGGCGGCAGGGGAAGAGATACGTCTGTTCGTCCACCATTACGACCAAGCGCAGCCGGGATCTCCAATACCTCGCGGTGGCGGCGGCCCCTCCAGAACCTCACGCGGCGTCGGCAGGGACGTATGTGGGGGAGCGGCCACTACGACCAAGACCAGCCGCGGCTTCGCCTCCTAGACCTCGAGCCGGCGTCTTCGCCTGCAGGTCCTCGCTCCTGCGCCGCCGCCTCCCTCTAACGAGATGGGTTAGAGCATCTCCAGCCGCGCCCCAGGGAAGCCTTCTCACACGATTTTCTCGCGCCGGCGCTGAAAAAATAGCCCAGTCGCGTCTTCAGGAGTCCGATTTTCGCCGGCCTGGCCGAAAACAGCGTCGGCGGATCCAGGCCGAACCCGGCGCGCTGGGGAGCGCCCGGGGGCGCAGGGGCGAGCTGTTTTGGCGCGAAAAAGCCGCGGGCCAGCCGCGTCAGCGACACGGCGCCTCGTCTTCCCCCAACGGCTTCGGTTCCCGCAGGGAATCAATGGCAAGGCTGCCCTCGCACGCGTTTAGGCGCGGCGCGCCTATATAGCTGGCGGCCTCACTTGCCTGTGCCCACACCAACCCCGCCCCTCGCCGCCGCCCAGCCCCTCCCTCTACCTCTCCCGAGTGCCGCCGGCCAGCCCCTCCCTCTCCCTCTCTACCTCTCCCGAGCCCGTCGCCATGGCAGAGCATTTCCCCGGAGACGAGGCGGCGGCCAACGGCATCGGCCGCCGTTCGCTGCGCGAACAGGAGTCCTGGCTCCTGTTCCAGGCGAACATCGCGGCGCCGCCGGACATGCGCGCCGGGCCGACAGGGTGGAGGCTCAGCGACGGGGGAGTGCCCGTTCCCCCGTTGCCCGATGCCGTGGCCAAGTCAAATTACTTCGCCGAGGAGGTCGAGGTCGTCCGCGCCTCCCTCACCGACACCCAGCTCTCCCTCCCTCAGTACGCCGCCGACAACCACGCAGCTTGGGCGATGTACTTCGAGCGCTGCCAGCGGCAGCGGTTGGCTCCACCAACGACGCGCCGGTGGTCGGTGGCCAGAAGAACAACGAGGGGCGCCACCTGTGGTGGGGCATCCCCGGCCGCACACTCGAGGGCGGCAACAACCCGCCGTTGGCGTACTCGGCGAGGGCGGCCTCCCCGGCGCACCACCGACGCGCCGGGCCATGGGCGCCAAGGAGGTTCGGGTCCTCCTCCTCTTCTTCCTCCTCTCGATCTTCCTCGCACTCCTCCGGTGCCCCGGCCCTGCTCGGTGTCAAGGCCGAGCCCGCGGCCGAGACGCCGCTCGGCCGGCGCACTCGCAGCGCCGGCATCGTTATCAACAAGGGCGGCCGGCGCGCCTCCTCGTCGGCTCCTCCTCCGCGCTTCGTCAAGCCAAAGACGGAGCCGGGGCTCGTGCCGGTGAAGACGGAGCCGAGGCTCGCGCCGGTGAAGAAGGAGCCGGCCGCGCTGGTGAAGACGGAGCTCGATGACGACGACGCGGCCCTGGAATGGGCGCGCAGGGACTCCATAGCGATGGAGAAGGAGCGTCTGGAGAAGGCGAATGAGTGCCAGTGCGCCGCCCTGCGCCGCTTCGCGGAGCGCCGACACGGCCGCAACGAAGGCGGGGTCGTCGTCATCTGCGACAGCGACGACGACGACGCGCCACCGCCACCAGCCCGCGTTGGCGACGCCGGTCAGGGGTCCACCAGGGACGGTCGCGTCAAGGAGGAGAAGTCCGATGATGGCGGCGACGAGGACGACTACTCGGTGTTCAGCCAGTTTCTCTTTTAGTTTATTAGTTATCTATTTTCCTATGTAATGAAAACCGGCGAACATGTCTAATATATGTCCAAGTTTGCCGAAATTTATCGTGTTTCGCCGAACTTCGCCGAACTGTGCTAAACAAATTTTATTTTAAAACACGCCTGGGGGCGGCCCTGGGGCCGGCGGCTGGGGACCAACTCGCCCCCAGGCCCAATTTTTGTGCCGGCTCACCCCCAGGCGGCGATTTTAGGCGCCCCCTGGGGGGCCAACGGCTGGAGATGCTCTTAGCTAGATGCGGGGGTATGACCAGCAGAGTACTAAGAAAATCACACATGACCATATATAATACCCTTATTGATTAAACTTGTTTTTTAATTAACAAGTTCAAATCAACAGTGAAAAATAATCAGTGGGAGAGTTACACGAAATTACAATATTTAACTCTCCAATCACCGTAAAAGAGCTCTTGAGAGAAAATTATGCACATGTTTTTATATTAAAGAAACATATGGGATCCTGAGCTCTATCTAGAAAACATCTCGGAAAAAAATCATCATCTCCATAAAAAAGAAGTATATAATAAAAATTAAAAATTACCACATCAGCCTGCCGACGAGTGCCACTTTGCATAGCTCTCCATTAAAAAAATACGTGAGGCCACCTTTATCTCAAAAAAAATTCAAAAGCTTTCTCACCACGGCCAACCATCTTGCGCCACGTGGCATAACTTGTTGGTTGGCCTTCTCAGGACGCTACTTAATAGGTTTAATGTGGACCAACCATTCTGCATTAAGAAAATTCCCAGCTAAGAAAAAAGATGGTTTGTCTGTCAAACCAGAAGTATTGTAGTGGATGTATCAAATATGTTGAAGAGGCTTATTTAGTTTTGATACGAGATGTAGCTTCTGCAATGTAATTGACTTGTTACCTGGCCTCATATTAGCTTTGTCGATCGGGGCTAAGCATGAATGCTTCGCCAGGGGAGGAGTGATCCATCGAACGAAATCTCTGCTTGTAGAGCAAACTGTCAAGCCAGCCAGCCTGTTGTGGCCTCCTGACCCAAAACAATCAACTTTGAACATAAACTAATGGAAAAGTGCCCAAAACGGTACATGGATGGGCCCCAAGAAAAACAAGATCCCAAGTTTTCCTGACAGTAATAAAAAGGAAAAAAGGGGGAGCACCCCATTTTTTGCTGTAACTAAGAAATCCCAATTTTTGCCGGGCAATGGAAAAAATTGTCATAGTCCAAAAATAAAGGACAAAATAAACTTGACGTGAAAGAAATGAAAAACAAGATACCATGTATTGTTAAGTAGTAATTGCCATGTCTGATAAAGTAAATTTACCATGGTCCCATGAAACTGATTATTTTTTCTACACACCCTAAATTTAGGGTATGTAGAGATGACATATGCTTTTACCATGGTCCATTCAAACATCGCAAATTTAGGGTGTGTAGAAATGCTGAAAAAATGGTCCATGGCCTACCCGGCGATTGTTAGCTCTCAAGCCAATTGACATCTTTTTTCTCTTCTTTGCCATTTCTAGCAGCCTTATTGCTCAAAGTTAACCTGTTTCGGGATTACATGCAAGAGATTAACTTAAATTTTACAATTATAAGTTATTACAAGATCTAATGAATAACTTATTTTTTCTAATTGCAAACTATGACATGGGTCAAAATAACTATAAAGTAACTCCAAGGCACGGTTTCAAACATCTCATATCCACTTCTAATTCTCATTGTTGTGGGTTCCGAACAATTAATGTGTCCCACCTAAAACAAAAGATGAAGAAGTTGGGGAGTTTTGGTTACTATTTACTCGGTACTCCCATCAATGTGCAGGGGGTACAATGGTACCGTGAAAAACCTGCTTATGCATGCCTTTGTGCATAATAGCCATGTGATATATTCACTTACTTAAGACTTTCTCATGCCCATGTGTGTCATGAGTTTTATATGTACTCATGCTTATATGTGTGTACCATCCATTCTTGGAGGGACGGAAGCTTCTATATATATCCTCGATTGATTTAATTTGCCTGCTTGGATAGGCTAGCCAGCTAGAAGTTAATCATCTTACTACAAAAGTGTACTTGCAAGCTTAGGTGAGAGATTGGTGGATACCAATATGAGATTCAGGCTACTTTGTCCAATCCCGCTTGTGCTTGCATAGCCGTTGCCGGAGATGGCCACAAGCGCTACAGAGTGACTCAATTGCTTCTCTGAGATGGTCTTGTCCTGGAAATAATTCTTTCGGAAAGTGTTGACCTGCTTGGCGAGGGTGTGAACCTCTTGTGATGTACTACCCAACAAGCCTGCACCACGATAAGCGAAGGTAATGCCAGATGGATCGCTGGTTTTCTCCGCTGTGAGGGCATGCCTAGGTGGGGCTTCCCCCAACCCCAACATTGTCCTAGGAAGTTATCTTCAATCAATTATATCACTAAAACAAAAGATAAATTAGCCATCGTGTTCATCCACATAGTCGACTGTAAATTTTAGATACTAACGGCTGGGATAATAAAAGACAAAACCTATAATATAAAGTAGAGTCTGCTCAGAATTTGTTTGTGCTGAAGTCATCTATGATTCCTGTAACTTAATCAAGCATTAGGATTCCTTTTCTGCGTTAAAAAGAAACAATTTGAACTCCTGTTTTTCAGTGCTTCACGTGGACTAACCTTCTCTACCTACCCCTAAGAAAACTCTTTCTACCCAGCTTGAAAGTAGATGTGTAGATACACATATACAAAGGAGAAGGCAAAGAAATTACTAGCAAAGTACTTGTGTTTAATAATAAAGTATGCCTACAATAGGATGTTTCTCCACGGAAGCAGACAATAGAATGCTAACTGTATTAAATCGAGGGGAATACGTGAATATCTAATTACCGACAGCTTATTTGTTGAAATATTAGGGTGGACCTAGGGTCCATCTAACAATTTCAAAAATCTCTAAGGGTCCATGTGGGTTATATGGGACTAGGTGTAGTGGGAAGTTTAGTCTCACATTGCTAATTGGAGAGGAGTTGTACCTCTTTATAAGGGGTCCTCTTCAACATGTATTGGAGCTCGAAAAGAGAAGTGGTTCCCCCGCGCTCCTCCGCGGCCGCACACCTCGCCACGCCTCGCCACCATATGCAAGTTGCGACACATCCGGACATTTATCAGTCTTTTTTGACCGAAAATGAAAATTTGTCGAAAATCAAAACAACTTGGAAAGGTTCCTTTAATCGGTAATACATGCCAATGGAAAAAGGAGCCATCTCAAAGATGTAGATAAATAACGTGCTCTCAGCCGTACCCTTTTGGCCTTCTGAACATGGTGTTTTATTGGACATTCTTGAAATGACCCCAATTTTTTCCAGCAGGTTGGCATGACCATGGTAGGCATCAGGTTTGAACGACTTTTGATACCGTATGCATGTTGTGACATGTCTGGTCATTTATTGACCTTTTTGACCGGAAAACTCCAAAAGACGGAAAACTAATCGAAAATCCATGCAACTTGGCATAGTTCCTAGAATTGGTCATATGAGGCTATAAAAATTGGAACCATATGATGGATGTCGGAAAAATATGCTCTCGAACGGAGCCTTTTGACCTACCCAAACGCCCTACATGGAACATGGTGCTTTTTGGACATCCTAGAAATGTCCCCAATTTTTTTCACCTGGTGGGAATGTTCATGGTAGGCATCCATGCTAGGTTTGAATGACTTGCGACCCAGCATGCATGTTGCGACATGCCCGACCATTTATCGGCCTTTTTTCACCGAGAAATCTACAGAAAATACAAAACTTGTCGAAAACTCAAACAACCTGGCATGGTGCTTTGAATTGGTCCTATAAGGCTATGAAAAAAAATATTGGGCCATTTCAAGGATGTCAAGAAACAATGTGTTATCAGATGCAACCTTCTAGCCTACTCGAACACCATCCATTCAGCATGGTCCATTTTTGAATATTCTTGAAATGGCCCAAAATTTGGCAAGCAGGTGGGCATGCTCATGGCAGGCATCCATGTCATATTTGAATGATTTCCGACACCGTATGCAAGTTGCGAGACGTCCGGCAATTTATCAGCCTTTTTTTAACCTACAAAAGTCTAGAAAATGCAAAATCTGTTGAACACCAAAACGACTTTGCATGGTGCATTCAATTAATCATACAAGCCAACGAAAAAATTAGGGTCCTTTTATAGTTGTTGGTAGACAAGGTGTTCTCAAATGAAGCCTTCTGACCTACCCGAATACCCTACATTCAACATGGTATTTTTTTCTACATTCTTGCAATGACACCAACTTTTGCTAGCAGGTGGGCATGCCCATGATAGACATCCATGCCAGGTTTGAATGAAAAAGTATTTAAAATTATAATTTACACAAGTACGCAAAACTGATGTTTTAAGTTTTTAACATAAATAATAAATACAAAGGGATTAAATTAAAACCGGTTATTATTTTCTTAGAAGGAAAAAATAATTTCAAATCATAATTTTAAACAGTTACTTAAAACTATTGGACTTGTTTGTTGCTATATTTAATTGATAATAACATTAATTCCTGTTGTTAGCCGCTTTTTAACAGCAGTTTAGCCGTCCTTGTTTGTATTGGTTCGCTCCTTCTATTGCAATGAAAAGCTGAGCCGTCAGCATTTCACAAAAAAAAACATTAATTCATCTAGACTGCTTTGTGTGTGTGTGTGTGTGTGTGTGTGTGTGTGTGTGTGTGTGTGTGTGTGTGTGTGTGTGTGTTTTACTAGTTGTAGTCAGGGAATTTCATAACTGACTATAATTTCGCATGTCGATTCAGAAGTTTTCAAAATCTTACGAACATATCATTCTCGATATGCAACTACTTGCTGCTAGCTACAACTACTAAACAAATCCAACAAAGTCCCACAGTACAGCTAAACAACATTAATCAACAAAAAATAGCTACAAACAATGTCAAGCATATCGCCATGTTTTCTACTATGGACATCCCCTTTTCTGCTGTGGCTGTAGTCAGGGCCGACCTGATGATGGTCCCTTGATCCGAACGGCTCACCTGAATTTGCGCCTAGTTTCTTAAATGGTGCTTTAATTGAGAGGTTTTGTTATGGGTTTTGAGTATTGCACGTGGCCAGCCTAATTCAAAAGATGGACAAACTGGAGAGTACTTGTTCTGGTTTCCTCACATCTCTCAGATTGAAATCAATATTTTTCTTGAGAAAATCTTTGTACTCCATGGGCCTAACTATTTGACAGGCAAGAGAGTGAACTAGTCGATCCTCTTGCATGTGTGTACATTATATGGTGCTACATGAACTTCCAACCACAACAAATTTCTCCTTTCTATTTGTACCGGATTATCACATCTTTCAATTGTTTTATTCTCTCAGGCATTGTGCATATGTCTAGGCATGCTTATTTAGCGCATTTTCTCTTGGGTTGGAAGTTGGAACATGGACTGGTTGATAGCAAAGAAGAAGTAAGAAAGGGTTGAGGGTGATACACATGCTACAAAGTTACAACGACTAACTCCATGGAACTGATCATTCTGGTTTTTGCAGAGAACACTTTTGTGATGTAAACATGCAGTTTAGACTTAATCATGCTCTATGCACCTTGAGTTCCTAGCTGCTCATGCTTATATGTTTATATGAGTTACCCTACAATGTTGTATGGACGAGGGGTTACTATATAAATGCCGGACGGATTTCATTTGCCACCTGATTGTATGTCAATTAGCTAGCTAGCTAGCAAATCAATCTTTGTGCTTAATTTATCAGAATGGTGCTATTCATTAGTGCTAGTATATGTCCAATGTTTAGGTGAGAGATTGGAGGAAACCAAAATGTTAGTGGGCAGGCTTCTCCCACTGCAATACAACCAGCGCACGGTGTGTTGCTCTGTAGTAGTCACGAGGTGACATGAAGCTATAGGGGCATGGTGTTAGCAAAGCTCTCGACACAACAGCCTATTCATCGCATGGGAGTTTGATTGAAATGAAGGTAGCTATGAGCATATATGATTATAGACGTCGTACGACATAAAGCAAGGTGGTCGCTTCATGATGTCGGCGCCCTGTAATCAGAACTGCTATCAGAACGGGAGTCCCCGTTCAGTACTAGACAAACTCAGTCAGCGGGGAGTCACAGTCGATCGGCAAGAGTACTCCAACCCGATCCTTACCGGAGAGAAAGAGGTGGCTGCGATTGACAAGCACCTGCTGCGGACACAACGTAGCCTTGTGAGCCTTTAGCCACCATGCTTGGAGTGTGTTTGGAAACAATCGAGGTTGTTGGAAACAATCGAGGCTGTTGTACGTATATGCAGGACAAGACAGCCAGAACGGAACAGGCAGCTGGCTTCCGTGACCATTAGTGGCAAATACGGCTTGCAAAAAAAATTTGTATAAACATACAATAATGTGGTGATGTGTTTTTTTTTGCTTGGTGAGAATAATGTGTCGGTATATGTGTTGTCATTTAAAGTTCCAACATGTACAAAAATCAAGACGCTTGTCAAATGACGAAAATGATAAACTGCGTACAATAAATAACATCCAGGACATTGTCAACCAATACAGCCATATGTTTTGGTCTTGGTACAAAACACCTATTTCCTCTTTGGAAAACGCTAGAATTCTACCAGCTGATTTCTCGTCCACGTTCGACCGCCCTCCCCTGCATGACACATGCCCCAATGTGGAGCCCACCCACTGCTTGACTCGTTTATCCCCTCCCAGCCTTCCTTTTTCGATAAAGAGTGGATCTTATTAACTTAAAATGAGGAATCAAGAGGATACAAATAGAATGCACATAACAAACACCAACGCACGCATACAAAAAACACGCCGGCAAATAGCGCAACCTTTGCTTCCTCCACCTCTGCATCACTAGCTTCCTTCTTGCTAACCCTACCTGCTCCCGTTCCTAACCCTACCCACTCCCATGCGGCGCTGAAGCGCCGCACCGGAGCGCCCCCACCGGCCGCCTCCCGTTCACTCCAACGCATCCCCTCTCCTCGCTGCCGCCGCCAGGGCGTCGCAGGCAAAGCCGGTGTGCTGCAGCGGCGGCGGCGGCATTTCTCCTCGGCCAACGATTCGGTCAGGATGGCGGCGGTCCACGATGGCTGGATCTACGGTAGTGGTGCAGGGCGGCGGCGTTCGGCTACAGGTCCAGCGGCGGCGGCTTGGGCACCCGATTTGGGTCCAGATGGGCTTTGGCGGGCTACACATGCCGATGTCGTGTACCCTCCCGTCAATGGCATGCTGCCCCTGGAATTGACCCACATCACGAGGACGTCGGGGGCTCCGGCCCTGGGTGTGGCGGTGGTGGCCACCTTCTTCGCCGGAGATGGTCAGCCTGAGGCTGGGTGGTCGGATCTCCAGATCCGTCATCTAGTCCTGTCTGCGAGTTGGGGAGACAGAGCTGCTTGTGAAATCTGAGCCGATGGCGAGCAATGGTGGCTTGATGTATTTTCTTGTCAGACCTTTGTGGAATAATTAATTAAAGATGGTTGTATGCATCAATTGATGTAGAGGCCGGGGATAACCTCCTTTTTCCAAAAAATAGCGAATTCATATAAGACAGAAGCGTGTTTGCCAGGAGAATAAAAAAAATAATGCAATCGGATTTGCGAACGACAAACATCAACGATGACCATATCCTCACCAACTACTTCATGATACCACACGGACGAAGGTTCTCCAACAACAACGCTTCAAGAAGGGAACGACACGCAAGTGCCGTCATCACCAAATCCAGCCACTCAAGGTCAGAATCTAGGTTTCACCCTGAAGGACCCGTCCAAGTATATGTGAGCAATGCCTTCAAAAAGGTAACGACGTAAAACCATCGCCATGCCAGGTATAACCAACTCGGGTCAGACCTAGGCTTTCACCCCGGTGCTCGAGACCGGGTGCTCGAGTAGCACCACCATCGACTTCACTTATGTGTTGTCGCCATCACTTTTCCGCCATTCCAGTAACGACATGCGAGGTGCAACCGCCGCTCCTACACAACTATCCCTTTGCGTCAAGATGTCATCCGTAGTTTTCATCTTCTCGTTGAAATCAACCGTCAGATCTGAAGAGAGCTACCCCCACGAAGACCTTTCGGTGGCCACCGCAACCCAAAGCAAGTCTGTCACGGCAGGTTGAAGTGGTCACCACGAAGACGAACACCGATGGTAGAGCACACCACCACGCACAACCGCTAGATCAGCACGGCGCCTCTAGGTTGGACCACTGCGCCCGTCCCGAAGCTTGTCCGCCGTTGTGCTGCCGCCTCACATATGTGGCATCGCCGAAAGCCCACAGTCGGTGAATGACTGCCGCAGCCCATCAGGAGAGTGATCAGTAGCCGGGGGAGAGCGGGGTTTGACGGGACCAAGAGGTGCATGAGTGCCGCCGGGAGCGAGATCCGCATGTGAGAGCTGACTGCGGGACGAAGTGGCCTGCCGCCACGGTCCACCGTATAGGGCTTCGCCCTGGCAACGCCGACCGGCGGTGACATGAGGAGAAGGAGCAGGGAGAAGACCTTGGCGCTGGTGCATCTGGAGCTTTAGAATTTATCATGCCCATGTGCATCTCGAGTTTTCTATTTTTCGAAAAGAAGGATTACCCTTGGCCTCCGCATCTTTTCTATTTACTAGTGCTTATATGTGTGTACCATCCATTGTCAGAGGGATGGAAGCTTCTATATATATCCTCTCATGCATGCCTTTGTGGGGAACAGTCATGCGATATATTCACGTACTTAAGACTTTAACATGCCAATGTGTGTCTCGACTTCTCTAGGGACTCGTCACGCTTATATGTGTGTATCATTCATTGTTTGAGGGACCGAAGCTTCTATATATATCCTCCATTGATTTCATCTCCCTGATTGCATACGAACAAAGGTATCCAGCTAGCAGTCAATCATCTTGCTACAAAAGCATATTTGCAAGCGTCGGCGAGAGATTGGAGGATACCAATATGCATGCTAGAGATTCACGCTACTTAGGCCAATCCCGCTTGTGCTTGCATAGTCGTTACCATAGACGGCCTCAAGCTCTACCGAGCGAGTCAATTGCTTCTCTAAGATGGTCCCGTCATTCAAATAAATCATCCTAAAAGTGTTGACTTTCTTGGTGAGGGTGTGACCCTCTTGTGATGTGCTATCCAGCATGCCTGCGCCACCATAAGCAAAGGTCATGCCAGACGTGTCGTAGGTTTTATCTGCCATGAGGGCATTGCACTGGAGGGGCTTCCTGAAATACCAACATTGTTCCTGCAATTTATTTTCTGTTATTATGTTATTAAAACAAAAGGCAAAGTAGCCTCCACATTCTTCCACATATACTAAAATTACTAGATGTGTTGTGCGCGCTTTGCTGCACCGTTCGTGTTGTTGGGTTTCTTAAAAGAATATCCACTCCGCTTTAAAATATAAGGTGTATTACTTTTTGGAAAAGTCAAACCTTTTAAGTTTGGTCAACTTTGTAAAGAAATATATGAAAATCAATGATATCAAATCGGTATTTTTAGATTGATCACCAAATGAATTTTCATACTTTTTTGTTTAATATGGTGGATGTCGATATTTTTTCTCTAAACATGGTCAAAGTTAAAGAAATTTGACTTTCTAAAAAATTAATACCACTTATATTTTATAACTGATGAAATATTTAGTTTGGCGGGTGAGGGAGATGATAGAGTGTGTTTTATTTTTATTTATAATACGGTGATTTGGTGGGTCTTTCGTGGTGTGATTCTGTGTTATCTGCTAATCAACCTATATCTATATGGGGAAATTGTTGTGTTCGTGGTTGCATGAACTGTATTGATGCTACAATATCACATGGTGGCACTTTTTTTCTTCGTTGTGGGAGCGTGCACGGGATTGATATGTGTTAAATTGTGATCCAAATTCTAGTATCGTATTGGACTAGACGTAGTACATACGGTGTGGGCCTTTTGCGTTGGTACCGACGCGTACGAGTACAACTCGTTTACTTGTCCTACAAGGACTCATATGTGTTGCCCCTCATATATACCCCATGTAGTCGCACCTCAGACGGCCTGTCGTCTCGTGCTTGTAATACTCCTTCTCATAGTGATTGCGCCTTCGTGCGTCTGTGGTTTTCTCCCGTAAGGGTTTTCATGTAAAAATCCGTGTCTCTTTGTCTCGTTTATTTCTCGTTATTATCTAACAAGTGGGATACAAAGCTGAGGTTTCAGATACGAGATTTGAGATCCGGAGATTAGGGTTGCGGCGTCCTTTGTGCCGCCGCACTCGCGTAACCAGGCGATCCGAAGCCGGATCGATTTCCGCTACTGCACCGCCGCACGTCGCCGAGACCGACTCGATTTCCAACCCGCGGAAATTCCTCAAAGCTGCCGCTGTTGCTGTTCCGCGCGTTGCCGCTGCTGCTCCGTACGCAGCGTTTACATCTGCTGCCGCTTAACGCCTCCACTGCAGGCTCCAAGTCCCTAGGGTGGGGCAAGCAGCCTGAGTACCCGACCAGCCGTTGCTTTCTCATGTGGAGACCGAAGCAAAGTTCGTATACAAGTACTAGTTTCATCGAGTACTGCTCACGTGGAAGCTAGTTGCTTGATCTAGTACTATTGCCGTCAATTTGCTACGGCCACCAGCGAACTATCAGGTGCTATTTCTTCTAATTCTTGGTCCGCATATTAATTCTATTAAGGATTTTTCTACCGGCTTGTACTACTTTGCGTACACAGATTTATCTACTCATGGCATCTATGAAGTACGATTTTTCATTACTGGATCGTGACACAAGGTTTACCCTATGGCAAGTCAAGATGCGGGCGTTGTTGGCACAGACCGACTATGATGAAGCACTGAATAGTTTTGGGAAGAACCGAATTGAGGACTGGACTGACGAGGAGAAAAGAATTGATCGTAAGGCTTTGTCAAAAATTCAACTCCATTTGCATAATAATATTTTGCAGGAAGTTTTGAGCGAGAAAACTGCCGCCGCTTTATGGTTAAAGCTGGAAGGGATTTGCATGACTAAAGATCTCACCAGCAAGATGCATCTGAAGCAAAAATTATTCCTGCACAGGTTAGCCGAGGGAGGTAATGTTTTGAATCATATTTCAGAATTTAAAGAGATCATATCTGATCTAGCTGCAATGGAGGTTAAGTATGAAGAGGAAGATACTGCTTTAATGTTACTTTGTTCACTGCCAAGTTCTTATACCAATTTTAGAGACACCATATTATACAGTCGTGATACTCTCACACTTAATGAAGTTTATGAAGCTTTGAACTCTAAGGAGAAGATGAAACTAATGGTGCCTCATGATGGTTCAAGTTCATCCCAAGCAGAGGGATTATCTGTTCGTGGCAGGACAAAGGAAAAGAACTCACATAATGGAAACAGAGGCAAAAGTAAGAACGGCTACAGGGGCCGGTCGCAATCCAGAGACAAGAAGTATTGCAGGTATTGCAAGAGAGACGGGCATGACATCTCAGAGTGTTTCAAGTTGCAGAACAAGGAAAAGAGGAAAGGGAACAAACAAGGTGAAAATTCTGCTAACGTTGCTCGTGATGATAGTTCCGATGATGCCCTTGTCGTTATTGCTGGATGTGCTGAGACCACTGATGAGTGGGTACTTGATACTGCATGCACTTTTCATATGTGTCCACATAGAGATTGATTTAATATTTTTGATTCCACTACTTCTGTTGGTTCCGTTTTGGGTTTTGATAATTCACTATGCAAGATTGAAGGCATAGGTTCTATTCGAATCAAGATGTTTGATGGCATAATCAGAACTTTGACAGATGTTCGGTATATTCCGAAGATGAAGAGAAATCTTATCTCTGTTAGTGCCCTTGATGCAAAGGGGTACAAGTATTCAGGTGGAGATAGTGTTTTGAAGGTCACCAAAGGCTCCCTTGTTGTGATGAAAGGTGACTTAAGTTTGACCAATGGTCTTTATTACCTACGAGGTTCTACCGTTTCAGGTAACGCGACTCCAGTTATTTCAAAGAATTCTGATTGTGATGCTGCTAACCTTTGGCATATGCGTCTTGGACATATGGGTGAACATGGTTTAGCAGAGTTAAATAAGAGAGGTCTTCTTGATGGATATGAACCTGGTAAATTGAAATTTTGTGAGCATTGTATATCCAGCAAGCACAAGAGGGTGAAGTTCAACACTTCGACTCATACAACCGAAGGTATTCTTGATTATGTGCATTCGGATTTATGGGGACCATCTCACAAGAAGTCACTAGGTGGTGCTAGTTACATGCTGACTATTATTGATTATTATTCGAGAAAAGTTTGGCCTTATTTCTTGAAGCATAAATATGAAGCATTCTCAGCATTTAAGGAGTGGAAGATTATGATTGAAAGACAAACTGAAAAGAAGGTAAAGATACTTCGCACTGATAATGGTATGGAATTCTGTTCTAAGCAATTTAAGAATTATTGCAAGTCTGAAGGCATTGTCAGACAATACACCGTTCCTTATACTCCTCAACAAAACGGTGTTGCTGAGCGTATGAACAGGACCATTATTTCCAGAGCCCGTTGCATGTTGTCCAATGCAGGTCTGCATAGGCGTTTTTGGGCTGAGGCCGCTTCCACTGCTTGTTATCTCATTAACCGTTCACCATCTATTGCTCTTAATAAGAAAACTCCAATTAAGGTATGGTCTGGTTCACCTGCTGATTATTCACAGTTGAGAGTTTTTGGTTGCACTGCTTATGCACATGTTGATAATGGAAAGTTGGAGCCTAGGACTGTTAAGTGCATCTTTCTTGGTTATAAGTCTGGTGTTAAAGGTTTTAAATTATGGAATCCTGAAACCCAGAAGATTATTATTAGCAGAAATGTTATCTTTAATGAATCTGCTATGTTACATGATGTTTCATCTACTAATGTTCCTGTTGAGAGTGAACAGCAGCCTCCTATTCAGCAGCCTACTGTTCAGGTGGAGCATGTTATAGACTCAGGTGATACATCTAGTAATGAAATTGTTGATGCACATGATGAACCCGTCGTTAATGATGATCATGTCACTCCCACTCCAAATCAGCCTATTGTTCCACCCAGTTGGAATCTTGCACGTGACAGAGTTAGACGGGGTATTAATAAACCCGACAGGTTAATTGAAGAGTGCAATATTGTTTCTTTTCCTTTGTCTGTTGCAGAAGAAATTGAAGGTAATTCTGAACCTTCTTCATATTCCGAGGCTATTATTTCTGGTGATAGTAATAAGTGGATGACTGCTATGCATGATGAGATGGAATCACTTGAAAAGAATGGCACTTGGGATTTAGTAAAATTACCTAGAGAGAAGAAACCTATTCGTTGCAAGTGGGTTTTCAAGAGGAAAGAAGGTGTCTCTCCTAATGATGAGACAAGATATAAAGCAAGGTTAGTTGCTAAAGGTTACAGTCAGATTCCAGGTATTGACTATAACGAAGTCTTTTCTCCTGTTGTGAAGCATAGCTCTATTCGCACTTTACTCAGTATTGTTGCCATGCATGATCTTGAGCTTGAACAATTGGATGTTAAAACTGCATTTTTACATGGAGAATTAGAAGAGGATATTTATATGGAACAACCTGAAGGTTTTGTTATTCCTGGAAAAGAAAAGCTTGTCTGTAAGTTAAAGAAATCTCTTTATGGATTGAAGCAATCCCCAAGACAGTGGTATAAGAGATTTGACACCTTTATGCTCTCTCAAGGTTTCAAAAGGTCTAATTATGATAGTTGTGTTTATTTGAAAACTGTCAAAGGTTCAACTATTTATTTGCTCCTTTATGTTGATGATATGCTTATTGCTGCAAAGAGTATGTCACAGATTAATGAACTAAAGAAAAAATTAAGTAATGAATTTGAGATGAAGGATTTGGGTGCAGCAAAGAAAATACTTGGCATGGAAATATCCAGAGATAGATCGTCTGGAAAAGTGTATCTAAGTCAGAAGGGATATATTGATAAAGTTCTTCGTCGTTTTAATATGCATAATGCCAAGTCAGTAAGTACTCCGTTAGCTGCACACTTCAAATTATCATCAGCTTTATGTCCTAAGTCAAATGCTGATATTGAGTACATGTCTAGAGTTTCCTATTCAAGTGCAGTTGGTTCACTTATGTATGCCATGGTTTGTTCTCGTCCGGATTTATCATATGCATTGAGTCTTGTCAGTAGATACATGGCTAATCCTGGAAAAGAGTATTGGAGAGCAGTTCAGTGGATTTTCAGATACCTGCGAGGTACTTCTAATGCTTATTTACAGTTTGGGAAATCTAGAGATGGACTTGTTGGTTTTGTTGATTCTGATTTTGCTGGTGATTTGGATAAGAGAAGATCACTCACAGGTTATGTTTTTAGCATTGGTGGTTGTGTTGTGAGTTGGAGAGCAACTTTGCAGTCTATTGTGCCTTGTTCCACTATTGATGCCGAGTATATGGCTATTTCTGAGGCATGCAAAGAAGCTATCTGGTTGAGAGGTTTGTACACTGAGCTTTGTGGAGACTCATCTTGCCCTACCGTATTTAGTGATAGTCAAAGTGCTATATATCTTACAAAGAATCCAATGTATCATGAGAGAACAAAGCACATTGATGTCAGATATCACTATATTCGAGATGTTGTTGCTGAAGGTGATTTGAAGGTATGCAAGATAAGTACTCATAATAATCCTGTTGATATGATGACAAAGCCAGTTCCGACCAATAAGTTTGAGCTTTGCTCAGACTTAGTTGGTATTTCTCACTAGTCCTATGGACTTTGACGCACAAGGTGTTTAAGCTGATTTGGATGGAGTTATTCACTTTCTTCGACTACTGGAGGGAATTTGGCTCAAGACGGAGATTGTTAAATTGTGATCCAAATTCTAGTACCGTATTGGACTAGACGTAGTACATACGGTGTGGGCCTTTTGCGTTGGTACCGACGCGTATGAGTACAACTCGTTTACTTGTCCTACAAGGACTCCTATGTGTTGCCCCTCATATATACCCCATGTAGTCGCACCTCAGACGGCCTGTCGTCTCGTGCTTGTAATACTCCTCCTCATAGTGATTGCGCCTTCGTGCGTTCGTGGTTTTCTCCCGCAAGGGTTTCCACGTAAAAATCCGTGTCTCTTTGTCTCGTTTACTCCTCCTCATAGTGATATGTTTTTATAGGTCGGTTGCTGCTAATTGATTTGAAAAATCGTTGGCATAGTCAAAATCGTAAATTAAATCAGAATTGGATACCTCAATTGAATGAAAGAGTTTCAAAATTTGGGTACATAGTGCATTAAAAGAATTAAATGGGAGAGCTTGAGAAATTGTTGACCCGGTAAAAATCGGATGTTCCAATTCTAAGTTGAATATCACAATTAATTATGATGCCTTAAAAATTAGAAAGTATAATGCATAGTATAAAAGAATTGAATGATGGAGTTTTGAGAAATTGTTGACCCGGTCAAAATTTGGTGACCCAATTTTTATTGAAGACCTCAATTGAATATGTGCTCCTTAAAATGAGGGTGCTTAGTGTTATAGAGGATACGGACCATTCATTTTAATGGTAATGGCTGAGATGTAAAACAAATAATGGATACACAAAACTATTGCCACTTCACACATTATATGCACAAGTTCAACTCTAAAGAAGCTTAAAAGAAGTCTTTATATGTCCAGCGACAAGCGCTATTAGTAATCTACAAGCTTGCTATATGTAGACACTAGTACAGGACCACCTTACAAATCACGTGCACTGTAGGCTATTAGGGACATTCTGCTGGCACTCCTCTAGTACGACGCTGCTGGTCAGGTTACTAGCAGCAGCGTGCGTGCGACCCCTTGTTACCAGCAGCGTGGCGCCCTGATAGCTGCAACGTGCGTGCGACCCCCTTTCCTTTAGTACGACCCCCCTATAACCAGCAGCGTGTGACCCACATGCCACCAATATCTACTGCAACAACGGCATGTGCGGCAAATGCCACTAATAACAACTTTGGCAGCGGCGTACCATACACACGCTACTAATAGGAAGCACACGAGTGATGCGAGATACACATGCGTGCTACCAATTTTAGAACGAGCTAGTGGCACTCAGCCAAGTGAACACGCTACCGGTAATAAATGCCCGCATATTTGATGCATCTGACTGGCTAGAGATTCGGCTGTGCTTGGAAAGATTCTCAAATCTCAACTGGCGATTCCTAGTCCATCTGACGGCTCATTAACATTGTCGATTGTAAGCCAGCGTTTGGAGGGAAGGTACCAAGAGAATCGAAAAACACAAGTTTGTGTACTCGTTGCTCAACGTACTTGTGTGTTTGGACTAATCATGTCATTTTTTTGTGAATAAGCACTAATCATGTCATTATGCATCTGCATGTTTAGTTTTGAATGTTGCGTGGTTAGAGAAAAACATGTAGCGTAAGTGTTTCACCGGGAGCAAAATGCAAGGGCATTTTTCTGCTTGGTGAAGTGTGTACGTGTGTCCATCGCAAAAAAGTGTGTATGTGTGTTTGTTCCTCTGGTGTGTGCGTCCATGTATTCTTGAGAGAAGAGGGAGTTGTGAGAGGCAACGAGAGATAGAAGAAGGGTGCTGCTAGAGGGAGCGCCAACATTGTGATGGGACATATTAAAATTATTTTACACTAGAGTTGAACTAGCTTTATAACCTAGTACAAATAATTTTACAATAGAGTTGAACTAGCTATATAAGATAGTACAAATAATTTTACACTAGAGTTGAACTAGCTCTATAGCCTAGTTCAAATAATTTTACACTAGAGTTGAACTAGCTCTATAAGCTAGTTCAAATAATTTTTCACTAGAGTTGAAATAGCTTTTTAAGCTAGTACAAATAATTTTACCCTAGAGTTGACCTAGCTCCATAGCCTAGTAAAATTATTTTACACTAGAGTTGAACTAGCTCTATAAGCTAGTTCAAATAATTTTACACAAAAATTGAACTAGCTCTATAAGCTAGTAGAAATAATATTACACTAGAGTTGAACTAGCTCTCTAAGCTAGTTCTAATAATTTTACGCTAGAGTTGAACTAGCTCTATAGCCTAGTAAAATTATTTTATTGTATAGTTGAACTAGCTTTATAGCCTAGTACAAATAATTTTACACTAGAGTTGAACTAGCTCTATAAGATATCCAAATAATTTTACACTAGAGTTGAACTAGGTCTATAGCCTAGTTCAAATAATTTTACACTAGAGTTGAACTAACTCTATAGCCTAGTTCAAATAATTTTACACTGGAGTTAAACTAGCTCTATAAGCAATTTTAAATAATTTTACACCAGAGTAGAACTAGCTCTATAGCCTAGTACAAATAATTTTATACTAGAGTTGAACTAGCTCTATAAACTAGTTCAAATAATTTTACACCAGAGTTGAACTAGCTCTATAGCCTAGTACAAATAATTTTACACTAGAGTTGAACTATCTTTTTAAGCTAGTACAAATAATTTTACACTAGAGTTGAACTAGCTCCATAGCCAAGTAAAAATTATTTTAAACTAGAGTTGAACTAGCTCTATATCCTAGTACAAATAATTTTACACTAGAGTTGAACTAGCTCTATAAGCTAGTACAAATAATTTTACACTAGAGTTGAACTAGCTTTTTAAGCTAGTACAAATAATTTTACACTAGAGTTGAACTAGCTCCATAGCCTAGTAAAAATTATTTTACACTAGAGTTGAACTATCTCTATATCCTACTACAAATAATTTTACACTAGAGTTGAACTAGCTCTATTTTACACTAGAGTTGAACTAGCTCTATAGCCTAGTACAAATAATTTTGCACTAGAGTTGAACTAGCTCTATAGCCTAGTACAAATAATTTTACACTAGAGTTGAACTAGCTCTATAAGCTAGTTCAAATAATTTTACACTAGAGTTGAACTAACTCTATAGCCTAGTACAAATAATTTTACACTAGAGTTGAAGTAACTCTCTAATTTAGTTTAAATAATTTTACGCTAGAGTTAAACTAGCTCTATAGCCTAGTAAAATTATTTTACACTAGAGTTGAACTAGCTTTATAACCTAGTACAAATAATTTTACAATACAGTTGAACTAGCTCTATAAGATAGTACAAATAATTTTACACTAGAGTTGAACTAGCTCTATAAACTAGTACAAATAATTTTACACTAGAGTAGAACAAGCTCTATAGCCTAGTACAAATAATTTTACAATAGAGTTGAACTAGCTACATAAGATAGTCCAAATAATTTTACACTAGAGTTGAACTAGCTCTATAGCCTAGTTCAAATAATTTTACACTATAGTTGAACTAGCTATATAAGTTATTTTAAATAATTTTTCACTAGAATTGAAATAGCTTTTTTAAGCTAGTACAAATAATTTTACACTAGAGTTGAACTAGCTCCATAGCCTAGTAAAAGTTATTTTACACTAGAGTTGAACTAACTCTATAAGCTAGTTCAAATAATTTTACACTAGAATTGAACTAGCTCGATAAGCTAGTAGAAATAATATTACACTAGAGTTGAACCAGCTCTTTAAACTAGTTCTAATAATTTTACGCTAGAGTTGAAGTAGCTCTATAGCCTAGTAAAATTATTTTATTTTAGAGTTGAACTAGCTTTATAGCCTAGTATAAATAATTTTACACTAGAGTTGAACTAGCTCTATAAGATAGTACAAATAATTTTACACTAGAGTTGAACTAGGTCTATAGCCTAGTTCAAATAATTTTACACTAGCGTTGAACTAGCTCTATAGCCTAGTTCAAATAATTTTACACTAGAGTTGAACTAGCTCTATAAGCTAGTTTAAATAATTTTACACTAGAGTAGAACTAGCTCTATAGCCTAGTAAAAATAATTTTACACTAGAGTCGAACTAGCTCTATAAGCTAGTTCAAATAATTTTACACTAGAGTTGAACTAGCTCTATAGCCTAGTACAAATAATTTTACACTAGAGTTGAACTAACTCTATAGCCTAGTACAAATAATTTTACACTAGAGTTAAACTAGCTCCATAGCCTAGTAAAAATTATTTTACATTAGAGTTGAACTAGCTCTATATCCTACTACAAATAATTTTACACTAGAGTTGAACTAGCTCTATAAGCTAGTTCAAATAATACACAACAATTGAACTAGCTCTATAGCCTAGTACAAATAATTTTACACTAGAGTTGAACTAGCTCTATAAGCTAGTTTAAATAATTTTAAACTAGAATTGAACTAGTTTATAAGCTAGTAGAAATAATTTTACACAAGAGTTGAACTAGCTCTCTAATCTAGTTCAAAAAATTTTACACTAGAGTTGAACTAGGTCTATAAGCTAGTACAAATAATTTTACACTAGAGTAGAACTAGCTCTATAGCCTAGTTTAAATAATTTTACACTAGAGTTGAACTAGCTATATAGCCTAGTTCAAATAATTTTACACTATAGTTGAACTAGCTCTATATCCTAGTACAAATAATTTTACACTAGAGTTGAACTAGCTCTATAACCTAGTACAAATAATTTTACACTAGAGTTGAACTAGCTCTATAAGCTAGTACAAATAATTTTACACTAGAGTTGAACTAGCTCTATAAGCTAGTATAAATAATTTTACACTAGAGTAGAAAATAGCTCTATAGCCTAGTATAAATAATTTTACAATAGAGTTGAACTAGCTATATAAGATAGACCAAATAATTTTAAACTAGAGTTGAACTAGCTCTATAGCCTAGTTCAAATAATTTTACACTAAAGTTGAACTAGCTCTATAAGCGAATTCAAATAATTTTTCACTAGATTTGAAATAGCTTTTTAAGCTAGTACAAATAATTTTACACTAGAGTTGAACTAGCTCCATAGTCTAGTAAAAATTATTTTACACTAGAGTTGAACTAGCTCTATAAGCTAGTTCAAATAATTTTACACTAGAATTGAACTAGCTCTATAAGCTAGTAGAAGTAATATTACACTAGAGTTGAACTATCTCTCTAAGCTAGTTCTAATAATTTTACACTAGAGTTGAACTAGCTCTATAGCCTACTAAAATTATTTTATTGTAGAGTTGAACTAGCTTTATAGCCTAGTACAACTAATTTTACACTAGAGTTGAACTAGCTCTATAAGATAGTACAAATAATTTTACACTAGTGTTGAACTAGGTCTATAGCCTAGTTCAAATAATTTTACATTAGAGTTGAACTAGCTCTATAGCCTAGTTCAAATAATTTTACACTAGAGTTGAACTAGCTCTATAAGCTAGTTTAAATAATTTTACACTAGAGTAGAACTAGCTCTATAGCCTAGTACAAATAATTTTACACTAGAGTTGAACTAGCTCTATAGCCTAGTACAAATAATTTTACACTAGAGTTGAACTAGTTCTATAGCCTAGTACAAATAATTTTACACTAGAGTTGAACTAGCTTTTTAAGCTAGTACAAATAATTTTACACTAGAGTTGAACTAGCTCCATAGCCTAGTAAAAATTATTTTACACTAGAGTTGAACTAACTCTATATCCTAGTACAAATAATTTTACGCTAGAGTTGAACTAGCTTTATAAGCTAGTTCAAATAATTTTACACTAGAGTTGAACTAGCTCTATATCCTAGTACAAATAATTTTACACTAGAGTTGAATTAGTTCTATAAACTAGTACAAATAATTTTACACTAGAGTTGAATTAGCTCTATAAGCTAGTTCAAATAATTTTACACTAGAGTTGAACTAGCTCTATAGCCTAGTAAATATAATTTTACACTAGAGTTGAACTAGCATTTTAAGCTAGTACAAATAATTTTACACTAGAGTTGAACTAGCTCCATAGCCTAGTAAAAATTATTTTACACTAGAGTTGAACTAGCTCTATAAGCTAGTTCAAATAATTTTACACTAGAATTGAACTAGCTCTATAAGCTAGTAGAAATAATATTACACTAGAGTTGAACTAGCTCTCTAAGCTAGTTCAAATAATTTTACGCTAGAGTTGAACTAGCTCTATAGCCTAGTAAAATTATTTTATAGTAGAGTTGAACTAGCTTTATAGCCTAGTACAAATAATTTTACACTAGAGTTGAACTAGCTCTATAATCTAGTACAAATAATTTTACACTAGACTTGACCTAACTCTATAGCCTAGTACAAATAATTCTACACTAGAGTTGAACTAGCTTTGTAGCCTAGTACAAGTAATTTTACACTAGAGTTGAACTAGCTCTATAGCCTAGTACAAATAATTTTACACTAGAGTTGAACTAGCTCTATAGCCTAGTACAAATAATTTTACACTAGAGTTGAACTAGATATATAAGCTAGTTTAAATAATTTTACACTAGAGTTGAACTAGCTCTATAAGCTAGTTCAAATAATTTTACACTAGAGTTGAACTAGCTCTATAGCCTAGTACAAAGAATTTTACACTAGAGTTGAACTAACTCTATAACCTAGTAGAAACAATTTTATACTAGAGTTGAACAAGCTCTATAGCCTAGTACAAATAATTTTACACTAGAGTTGAACTAGCTTTTTAAGCTAGTACAAATAATTTTACACTAGAGTTGAACTAGGTCCATAGCCTAGTAAAAATTATTTTACACTAGAATTGAACTAGCTCTATACCCTAGTACAAATAATTTTACACTAGAGTTGAACTAGCACTATAAGCTAGTTCAAATAATTTTACATTAGAATTGAACTAGCTCTATAAGCTAGTAGAAATAATTTGACACTAGAGTTGAACTAGCTCTCTAAGCTAGTTCAAATAATTTTACGCTAGAGTTGAACTAGCTCTATAGCCTAGTAAAATTATTTTATAGTAGAGTTGAACTAGGTTTATAGCCTAGTTCAAATAATTTTACACTAGAGTTGAACTAGCTCTATAGCCTAGTACAAATAATTTTACACTAGAGTTGAACTAGCTCTATAGCCTAGTACAAATAATTTTGCACTAGAGTTGAACTAGCTCTATCGCCTAGTACAAATAATTTTACACTAGAGTTGAACTAGCTCTATAAGGTAGTTCAAATAATTTTACACTAGAGTTGAACTAGCTCTGTAGCCTAGTACAAATAATTTTACACTAGAGTTGAACTAGCTCTATAAGCAAGTACAAGTAATTTTACACTATAGTTGAACTAGCTCTATAGCCTAGTACAAATAATTTTACACTAGAGTTGAACTAGCTGTATAGCCAAGTACAAATAATTTTACACTAGAGTTGAACTAGCTCTATAAGCTAGTTCAAATAATTTTACACTAGAGTTGAACTAGCTGTATAGCCTAGTACAAATAATTTTACACTAGAGTTGAACGAGCTCTATAAGCTAGTTCAAATAATTTTACACTAGAGTTGAACTAGCTCTATAGCCTAGTACAAATAAGTTTACACTATAGTTGAACTAGCTCTATAAGCTAGTACAAATAATTTTACACTAGAGTGGAACTAGCTCTCTAAGCTAGTTCAAATAATTTTACACTAGAGTTGAAATAGATCTATAAGCTAGTTCAAATAATTTTACAATAGAGTTGAACTATAACTCTATAGCCCAGTAAAAATAATTTTACACTAGAGTTGAACTAGCTCTATAGCCGAGTACAAATAATTTTACACTAGAGTAGAACTAGCTCCATAAGCTACTACAAATAATTTTACACTAGAGTAGAACTAGCTCTATAAGTTAGTTCAAATAATTTTACACTAGAGTTGAGTTAGCTCTATAGCCTAGTAAAAATTATTTTACACTAGAGTTGAACTACCTCCATAGCCTAGTACAAATAATTGTACACTAGAGTTGAACTAACTCTATAAGCTAGTTCAAATAATATTACACTAGAGTTGAACTAGCTGTATAGCCTACTACAAATAATTTTACACTAGAGTTGAACTAGCTCTACAAGCTAGTTCAAATAATTTTACACTAGAGTTGAACTAGCTCTACAAGCTAGTTCAAATAATTTTACACTAGAATTGAACTAGCTCTATAGCCTAGTACAAATAAGTTTACACTAGAGTTGAACTAGCTCTATAGCCTAGTACAAATAATTTTACACTAGAGTTGAACTACCTCTATAAGTTAGTTCAAATAATTTTACACTAGAGTTGAACTAGCTCTTTATAGCCTAGTACAAATAATTTTACACTAGAGTTGAACTAGCTCTATAGCCTAGTATAAATAATTTTACACTAGAGTTGAACTAGCTCTATAAGCTAGTTCAAATAATTTTACACTAGAGTTGAACTAGCTCTATAAGCTAGTTCAAATAATTTTACACTAGAGTTGAACTAGCTCTATAGCCTAGTACAAATAATTTTACACTACAGTTGAACTAGCTCTATAAGCTAGTTCAAATTATTCTACAAGAGAGTTGAACTAGCTCTATAGCCTAGTACAAATAATTTTATACTAGAGTTGAACTAGCTCTATAAGCTAGTTCAAATAATTTTACACCAGAGTTGAACTAGCTCTATAGCCTAGTACAAATAATTTTACACTAGAGTTGAACTAGCTTTTTAAGCTAGTACAAATAATTTTACACTAGAGTTGAACTAGCTCCATAGCCTAGTAAAAATTATTTTAAACTAGAGTTGAACTAGCTCTATATCCTAGTACAAATAATTTTACACTAGAGTTGAACTAGCTCTATAAGCTAGTACAAATAATTTTACACTAGAGTTGAACTAGCATTTTAAGCTAGTACAAATAATTTTACACTAGAGTTGAACTAGCTCCATAGCCTAGTAAAAATTATTTTACACTAGAGTTGAACTATCTCTATATCCTACTACAAATAATTTTACACTAGAGTTGAACTAGCTCTATTTTACACTAGAGTTGAACTAGCTATATAGCCTAGTACAAATAATTTTGCACTAGAGTTGAACTAGCTCTATAGCCTAGTACAAATAATTTTACACTAGAGTTGAACTAGCTCTATAATCTAGTTCAAATAATTTTACACTAGAGTTGAACTAACTCTATAGCCTAGTACAAATAATTTTACACTAGAGTTGAAGTAGCTCTCTAATTTAGTTCAAATAATTTTACGCTAGAGTTAAACTAGCTCTATAGCCTAGTAAAATTATTTTACACTAGAGTTGAACTAGCTTTATAACCTAGTACAAATAATTTTACAATACAGTTGAACTAGCTCTATAAGATAGTACGAATAATTTTACACTAGAGTTGAACTAGCTCTATAAGCTAGTACAAATAATTTTACACTAGAGTAGAACTAGCTCTATAGCCTAGTACAAATAATTTTACAATAGAGTTGAACTAGCTATATAAGATAGTCCAAATAATTTTACACTAGAGTTGAACTAGCTCTATAGCTTAGTTCAAATAATTTTACACTAGAGTTGAACTAGCTCTATAAGTTAGTTTAAATAATTTTTCACTAGAATTGAAATAGCTTTTTAAGCTAGTACAAATAATTTTACACTAGAGTTGAACTAGCTCCATAGCCTAGTAAAAGTTATTTTACACTAGAGTTGAACTAGCTCTATAAGCTAGTTCAAATAATTTTACACTAGAATTGAACTAGCTCTATAAGCTAGTAGAAATAATATTACACTAGAGTTGAACCAGCTCTCTAAGCTAGTTCTAATAATTATACGCTAGAGTTGAACTAGCTCTATAGCCTAGTAAAATTATTTTATTTTAGAGTTGAACTAGCTTTATAGCCTAGTATAAATAATTTTACACTAGAGTTGAACTAGCTCTATAAGATAGTACAAATAATTTTACACTAGAGTTGAACTAGGTCTATAGCCTAGTTCAAATAATTTTACACTAGCGTTGAACTAGCTCTATAGCCTAGTTCAAATAATTTTACACTAGAGTTGAACTAGCTCTATAAGCTAGTTTAAATAATTTTACACTAGAGTAGAACTAGCTCTATAGCCTAGTAAAAATAATTTTACACTAGAGTCGAACTAGCTCTATAAGCTAGTCTAAATAATTTTACACTAGAGTTGAACTAGCTCTATAGCCTAGTACAAATAATTTTACACTAGAGTTGAACTAACTCTATAGCCTAGTACAAATAATTTTACACTAGAGTTAAACTAGCTCCATAGCCTAGTAAAAATTATTTTACATTAGAGTTGAACTAGCTCTATATCCTACTACAAATAATTTTACAATAGAGTTGAACTAGCTCTATAAGCTAGTTCAAATAATTTTACACTACAGTTGAACTAGCTCTATAGCCTAGTACAAATAATTTTACACTAGCGTTGAACTAGCTCTATAAGCTAGTTTAAATAATTTTAAACTAGAATTGAACTAGTTTATAAGCTAGTAGAAATAATTTTACACAAGAGTTGAACTAGCTCTCTAATCTAGTTCAAATAATTTTACACTAGAGTTGAACTAGCTCTATAAGCTAGTACAAATAATTTTACAGTAGAGTAGAACTAGCTCTATAGCCTAGTTTAAATAATTTTACACTAGAGTTGAACTAGCTATATAGCCTAGTTCAAATAATTTTACACTATAGTTGAACTAGCTCTATAGCCTAGTACAAATAATTTTACACTAGAGTTGAACTAGCTCTATAACCTAGTACAAATAATTTTACACTAGAGTTGAACTAGCTCTATAAGCTAGTACAAATAATTTTACACTAGAGTTGAACTAGCTCTATAAGCTAGTATAAATAATTTTACACTAGAGTAGAAATAGCTATATAGCCTAGTATAAATAATTTTACAATAGAGTTGAACTAGCTATATAAGATAGACCAAATAATTTTAAACTAGAGTTGAACTAGCTCTATAGCCTAGTTCAAATAATTTTACACTAAAGTTGAACTAGCTCTATAAGCGAATTCAAATAATTTTTCACTAGATTTGAAATAGCTTTTTAAGCTAGTACAAATAATTTTACACTAGAGTTGAACTAGCTCCATAGTCTAGTAAAAATTATTTTACACTAGAGTTGAACTAGCTCTATAAGCTAGTTCAAATAATTTTACACTAGAATTGAACTAGCTCTATAAGCTAGTAGAAATAATATTACACTAGAGTTGAACTATCTCTCTAAGCTAGTTCTAATAATTTTACACTAGAGTTGAACTAGCTCTATAGCCTACTAAAATTATTTTATTGTAGAGTTGAACTAGCTTTATAGCCTAGTACAAATAATTTTACAATAGAGTTGAACTAGCTCTATAAGATAGTACAAATAATTTTACACTAGTGTTGAACTAGGTCTATAGCCTAGTTCAAATAATTTTACATTAGAGTTGAACTAGCTCTATAGCCTAGTTCAAATAATTTTACACTAGAGTTGAACTAGCTCTATAAGCTAGTTTAAATAATTTTACACTAGAGTAGAACTAGCTCTATAGCCTAGTACGAATAATTTTACACTAGAGTTGAACTAGCTCTATAGCCTAGTACAAATAATTTTACACTAGAGTTGAACTAGCTCTATAGCCTAGTACAAATAATTTTACACTAGAGTTGAACTAGATATATAAGCTAGTTTAAATAATTTTACACTAGAGTTGAACTAGCTCTATAAGCTAGTTCAAATAATTTTACACTAGAGTTGAACTAGCTCTATAGCCTAGTACAAAGAATTTTACACTAGAGTTGAACTAACTCTATAACCTAGTAGAAACAATTTTATACTAGAGTTGAACAAGCTCTATAGCCTAGTACAAATAATTTTACACTAGAGTTGAACTAGCTTTTTAAGCTAGTACAAATAATTTTACACTAGAGTTGAACTAGCTCCATAGCCTAGTAAAAATTATTTTACACTAGAATTGAACTAGCTCTATACCCTAGTACAAATAATTTTACACTAGAGTTGAACTAGCACTATAAGCTAGTTCAAATAATTTTACATTAGAATTGAACTAGCTCTATAAGCTAGTAGAAATAATTTGACACTAGAGTTGAACTAGCTCTCTAAGCTAGTTCAAATAATTTTACGCTAGAGTTGAACTAGCTCTATAGCCTAGTAAAATTATTTTATAGTAGAGTTGAACTAGGTTTATAGCCTAGTTCAAATAATTTTACACAAGAGTTGAACTAGCTCTATAGCCTAGTACAAATAATTTTACACTAGAGTTGAACTAGCTCTATAGCCTAGTACAAATAATTTTGCACTAGAGTTGAACTAGCTCTATAGCCTAGTACAAATAATTTTACACTAGAGTTGAACTAGCTCTATAAGGTAGTTCAAATAATTTTACACTAGAGTTGAACTAGCTCTGTAGCCTAGTACAAATAATTTTACACTAGAGTTGAACTAGCTCTATAAGCAAGTACAAGTAATTTTACACTATAGTTGAACTAGCTCTATAGCCTAGTACAAATAATTTTACACTAGAGTTGAACTAGCTGTATAGCCAAGTACAAATAATTTTACACTAGAGTTGAACTAGCTCTATAAGCTAGTTCAAATAATTTTACACTAGAGTTGAACTAGCTGTATAGCCTAGTACAAATAATTTTACACTAGAGTTGAACGAGCTCTATAAGCTAGTTCAAATAATTTTACACTAGAGTTGAACTAGCTCTATAGCCTAGTACAAATAAGTTTACACTATAGTTGAACTAGCTCTATAAGCTAGTACAAATAATTTTACACTAGAGTGGAACTAGCTCTCTAAGCTAGTTCAAATAATTTTACACTAGAGTTGAAATAGATCTATAAGCTAGTTCAAATAATTTTACAATAGAGTTGAACTATAACTCTATAGCCCAGTAAAAATAATTTTACACTAGAGTTGAACTAGCTCTATAGCCGAGTACAAATAATTTTACACTAGAGTAGAACTAGCTCCATAAGCTACTACAAATAATTTTACACTAGAGTAGAACTAGCTCTATAAGTTAGTTCAAATAATTTTACACTAGAGTTGAATTAGCTCTATAGCCTAGTAAAAATTATTTTACACTAGAGTTGAACTACCTCCATAGCCTAGTACAAATAATTGTACACTAGAGTTGAACTAACTCTATAAGCTAGTTCAAATAATATTACACTAGAGTTGAACTAGCTGTATAGCCTACTACAAATAATTTTACACTAGAGTTGAACTAGCTCTACAAGCTAGTTCAAATAATTTTACACTAGAGTTGAACTAGCTCTACAAGCTAGTTCAAATAATTTTACACTAGAATTGAACTAGCTCTATAGCCTAGTACAAATAAGTTTACACTAGAGTTGAACTAGCTCTATAGCCTAGTACAAATAATTTTACACTAGAGTTGAACTACCTCTATAAGTTAGTTCAAATAATTTTACACTAGAGTTGAACTAGCTCTCTATAGCCTAGTACAAATAATTTTACACTAGAGTTGAACTAGCTCTATAGCCTAGTATAAATAATTTTACACTAGAGTTGAACTAGCTCTATAAGCTAGTTCAAATAATTTTACACTAGAGTTGAACTAGCTCTATAAGCTAGTTCAAATAATTTTACACTAGAGTTGAACTAGCTCTATAGCCTAGTACAAATAATTTTACACTACAGTTGAACTAGCTCTATAAGCTAGTTCAAATTATTCTACAAGAGAGTTGAACTAGCTCTATAGCCTAGTACAAATAATTTTATACTAGAGTTGAACTAGCTCTATAAGCTAGTTCAAATAATTTTACACCAGAGTTGAACTAGCTCTATAGCCTAGTACAAATAATTTTACACTAGAGTTGAACTAGCTTTTTAAGCTAGTACAAATAATTTTACACTAGAGTTGAACTAGCTCCATAGCCTAGTAAAAATTATTTTAAACTAGAGTTGAACTAGCTCTATATCCTAGTACAAATAATTTTACACTAGAGTTGAACTAGCTCTATAAGCTAGTACAAATAATTTTACACTAGAGTTGAACTAGCATTTTAAGCTAGTACAAATAATTTTACACTAGAGTTGAACTAGCTCCATAGCCTAGTAAAAATTATTTTACACTAGAGTTGAACTATCTCTATATCCTACTACAAATAATTTTACACTAGAGTTGAACTAGCTCTATTTTACACTAGAGTTGAACTAGCTATATAGCCTAGTACAAATAATTTTGCACTAGAGTTGAACTAGCTCTATAGCCTAGTACAAATAATTTTACACTAGAGTTGAACTAGCTCTATAATCTAGTTCAAATAATTTTACACTAGAGTTGAACTAACTCTATAGCCTAGTACAAATAATTTTACACTAGAGTTGAAGTAGCTCTCTAATTTAGTTCAAATAATTTTACGCTAGAGTTAAACTAGCTCTATAGCCTAGTAAAATTATTTTACACTAGAGTTGAACTAGCTTTATAACCTAGTACAAATAATTTTACAATACAGTTGAACTAGCTCTATAAGATAGTACGAATAATTTTACACTAGAGTTGAACTAGCTCTATAAGCTAGTACAAATAATTTTACACTAGAGTAGAACTAGCTCTATAGCCTAGTACAAATAATTTTACAATAGAGTTGAACTAGCTATATAAGATAGTCCAAATAATTTTACACTAGAGTTGAACTAGCTCTATAGCTTAGTTCAAATAATTTTACACTAGAGTTGAACTAGCTCTATAAGTTAGTTTAAATAATTTTTCACTAGAATTGAAATAGCTTTTTAAGCTAGTACAAATAATTTTACACTAGAGTTGAACTAGCTCCATAGCCTAGTAAAAGTTATTTTACACTAGAGTTGAACTAGCTCTATAAGCTAGTTCAAATAATTTTACACTAGAATTGAACTAGCTCTATAAGCTAGTAGAAATAATATTACACTAGAGTTGAACCAGCTCTCTAAGCTAGTTCTAATAATTATACGCTAGAGTTGAACTAGCTCTATAGCCTAGTAAAATTATTTTATTTTAGAGTTGAACTAGCTTTATAGCCTAGTATAAATAATTTTACACTAGAGTTGAACTAGCTCTATAAGATAGTACAAATAATTTTACACTAGAGTTGAACTAGGTCTATAGCCTAGTTCAAATAATTTTACACTAGCGTTGAACTAGCTCTATAGCCTAGTTCAAATAATTTTACACTAGAGTTGAACTAGCTCTATAAGCTAGTTTAAATAATTTTACACTAGAGTAGAACTAGCTCTATAGCCTAGTAAAAATAATTTTACACTAGAGTCGAACTAGCTCTATAAGCTAGTCTAAATAATTTTACACTAGAGTTGAACTAGCTCTATAGCCTAGTACAAATAATTTTACACTAGAGTTGAACTAACTCTATAGCCTAGTACAAATAATTTTACACTAGAGTTAAACTAGCTCCATAGCCTAGTAAAAATTATTTTACATTAGAGTTGAACTAGCTCTATATCCTACTACAAATAATTTTACAATAGAGTTGAACTAGCTCTATAAGCTAGTTCAAATAATTTTACACTACAGTTGAACTAGCTCTATAGCCTAGTACAAATAATTTTACACTAGCGTTGAACTAGCTCTATAAGCTAGTTTAAATAATTTTAAACTAGAATTGAACTAGTTTATAAGCTAGTAGAAATAATTTTACACAAGAGTTGAACTAGCTCTCTAATCTAGTTCAAATAATTTTACACTAGAGTTGAACTAGCTCTATAAGCTAGTACAAATAATTTTACAGTAGAGTAGAACTAGCTCTATAGCCTAGTTTAAATAATTTTACACTAGAGTTGAACTAGCTATATAGCCTAGTTCAAATAATTTTACACTATAGTTGAACTAGCTCTATAGCCTAGTACAAATAATTTTACACTAGAGTTGAACTAGCTCTATAACCTAGTACAAATAATTTTACACTAGAGTTGAACTAGCTCTATAAGCTAGTACAAATAATTTTACACTAGAGTTGAACTAGCTCTATAAGCTAGTATAAATAATTTTACACTAGAGTAGAAATAGCTATATAGCCTAGTATAAATAATTTTACAATAGAGTTGAACTAGCTATATAAGATAGACCAAATAATTTTAAACTAGAGTTGAACTAGCTCTATAGCCTAGTTCAAATAATTTTACACTAAAGTTGAACTAGCTCTATAAGCGAATTCAAATAATTTTTCACTAGATTTGAAATAGCTTTTTAAGCTAGTACAAATAATTTTACACTAGAGTTGAACTAGCTCCATAGTCTAGTAAAAATTATTTTACACTAGAGTTGAACTAGCTCTATAAGCTAGTTCAAATAATTTTACACTAGAATTGAACTAGCTCTATAAGCTAGTAGAAATAATATTACACTAGAGTTGAACTATCTCTCTAAGCTAGTTCTAATAATTTTACACTAGAGTTGAACTAGCTCTATAGCCTACTAAAATTATTTTATTGTAGAGTTGAACTAGCTTTATAGCCTAGTACAAATAATTTTACAATAGAGTTGAACTAGCTCTATAAGATAGTACAAATAATTTTACACTAGTGTTGAACTAGGTCTATAGCCTAGTTCAAATAATTTTACATTAGAGTTGAACTAGCTCTATAGCCTAGTTCAAATAATTTTACACTAGAGTTGAACTAGCTCTATAAGCTAGTTTAAATAATTTTACACTAGAGTAGAACTAGCTCTATAGCCTAGTACAAATAATTTTACACTAGAGTTGAACTAGCTCTATAGCCTAGTAAAAATAATTTTACACTAGAGTTGAACTAGTTCTATAGCCTAGTACAAATAATTTTACACTAGAGTTGAACTAGCTTTTTAAGCTAGTACAAATAATTTTACACTTGAGTTGAACTAGCTCCATAGCCTAGTAAAAATTATTTTACACTAGAGTTGAACTAACTCTATATCCTAGTACAAATAATTTTACGCTAGAGTTGAACTAGCTTTATAAGCTAGTTCAAATAATTTTACACTAGAGTTGAACTAGCTCTATATCCTAGTACAAATAATTTTACACTAGAGTTGAATTAGTTCTATAAACTAGTACAAATAATTTTACACTAGAGTTGAATGAGCTCTATAAGCTAGTTCAAATAATTTTACACTAGAGTCGAACTAGCTCTATAGCCTAGTAAATATAATTTTACACTAGAGTTGAATTAGCATTTTAAGCTAGTACAAATAATTTTACACTAGAGTTGAACTAGCTCCATAGCCTAGTAAAAATTATTTTACACTAGAGTTGAACTAGCTCTATAAGCTAGTTCAAATAATTTTACACTAGAATTGAACTAGCTCTATAAGCTAGTAGAAATAATATTACACTAGAGTTGAACTAGCTCTCTAAGCTAGTTCAAATAATTTTACTCTAGAGTTGAACTAGCTCTATAGCCTAGTAAAATTATTTTATAGTAGAGTTGAACTAGCTTTATAGCCTAGTACAAATAATTTTACACTAGAGTTGAACTAGCTCTATAAGCTAGTACAAATAATTTTACACTAGACTTGACCAAACTCTATAGCCTAGTACAAATAATTCTACACTAGAGTTGAACTAGCTTTGTAGCCTAGTACAAATAATTTTACACTAGAGTTGAACTAGCTCTATAGCCTAGTACAAATAATTTTACACTAGAGTTGAACTAGATATATAAGCTAGTTCAAATAATTTTACACTAGAGTTGAACTAGCTCTATAAGCTAGTTCAAATAATTTTACACTAGAGTTGAACTAGCTCTATAGCCTAGTACAAAGAATTTTACACTAGAGTTGAACTAACTCTATAACCTAGTACAAACAATTTTATACTACAGTTGAACAAGCTCTATAGCCTAGTACAAATAATTTTACACTAGAGTTGAACTAGCTTTTTAAGCTAGTACAAATAATTTTACACTAGAGTTGAACTAACTCCATAGCCTAGTAAAAATTATTTTACACTAGAATTGAACTAGCTCTATATCCTAGTACAAATAATTTTACACTAGAGTTGAACTAGCACTATAAGCTAGTTCAAAAAATTTTACATTAGAATTGAACTAGCTCTATAAGCTAGTAGAAATAATTTGACACTAGAGTTGAAGTAGCTCTCTAAGCTAGTTCAAATAATTTTATGCTAGAGTTGAACTAGCTCTATAGCCTAGTAAAATTATTTTATAGTAGAGTTGAACTAGGTTTATAGCCTAGCTCAAATAATTTTACACTAGAGTTGAACTAGCTCTATAGCCTAGTACAAATAATTTTACACTAGAGTTGAACTAGCTCTATAGCCTAGTACAAATAATTTTGCACTAGAGTTGAACTAGCTCTATAGCCTAGTACAAATAATTTTACACTAGAGTTGAACTAGCTCTATAAGCTAGTTCAAATAATTTTACACTAGAGTTGAACTAGCTCTGTAGCCTAGTACAAATAATTTTACACTAGAGTTGAACTAGCTCTATAAGCAAGTACAAGTAATTTTACACTATAGTTGAACTAGCTCTATAGCCTAGTTCAAATAATTTTACACTAAAGTTGAACTAGCTCTATAAGCGAATTCAAATAATTTTTCACTAGATTTGAAATAGCTTTTTAAGCTAGTACAAATAATTTTACACTAGAGTTGAACTAGCTCCATAGTCTAGTAAAAATTATTTTACACTAGAGTTGAACTAGCTCTATAAGCTAGTTCAAATAATTTTACACTAGAATTGAACTAGCTCTATAAGCTAGTAGAAATAATATTACACTAGAGTTGAACTATCTCTCTAAGCTAGTTCTAATAATTTTACACTAGAGTTGAACTAGCTCTATAGCCTACTAAAATTATTTTATTGTAGAGTTGAACTAGCTTTATAGCCTAGTACAAATAATTTTACACTAGAGTTGAACTAGCTCTATAAGATAGTACAAATAATTTTACACTAGTGTTGAACTAGGTCTATAGCCTAGTTCAAATAATTTTACATTAGAGTTGAACTAGCTCTATAGCCTAGTTCAAATAATTTTACACTAGAGTTGAACTAGCTCTATAAGCTAGTTTAAATAATTTTACACTAGAGTAGAACTAGCTCTATAGCCTAGTACAAATAATTTTACACTAGAGTTGAACTAGCTCTATAGCCTAGTAAAAATAATTTTACACTAGAGTTGAACTAGTTCTATAGCCTAGTACAAATAATTTTACACTAGAGTTGAACTAGCTTTTTAAGCTAGTACAAATAATTTTACACTTGAGTTGAACTAGCTCCATAGCCTAGTAAAAATTATTTTACACTAGAGTTGAACTAACTCTATATCCTAGTACAAATAATTTTACGCTAGAGTTGAACTAGCTTTATAAGCTAGTTCAAATAATTTTACACTAGAGTTGAACTAGCTCTATATCCTAGTACAAATAATTTTACACTAGAGTTGAATTAGTTCTATAAACTAGTACAAATAATTTTACACTAGAGTTGAATTAGCTCTATAAGCTAGTTCAAATAATTTTACACTAGAGTTGAACTAGCTCTATAGCCTAGTAAATATAATTTTACACTAGAGTTGAATTAGCATTTTAAGCTAGTACAAATAATTTTACACTAGAGTTGAACTAGCTCCATAGCCTAGTAAAAAATATTTTACACTAGAGTTGAACTAGCTCTATAAGCTAGTTCAAATAATTTTACACTAGAATTGAACTAGCTCTATAAGCTAGTAGAAATAATATTACACTAGAGTTGAACTAGCTCTTTAAGCTAGTTCAAATAATTTTACTCTAGAGTTGAACTAGCTCTATAGCCTAGTAAAATTATTTTATAGTAGAGTTGAACTAGCTTTATAGCCTAGTACAAATAATTTTACACTAGAGTTGAACTAGCTCTATAAGCTAGTACAAATAATTTTACACTAGACTTGACCAAACTCTATAGCCTAGTACAAATAATTCTACACTAGAGTTGAACTAGCTTTGTAGCCTAGTACAAATAATTTTACACTAGAGTTGAACTAGCTCTATAGCCTAGTACAAATAATTTTACACTACAGTTGAACTAGCTCTATAGCCTAGTACAAATAATTTTACACTAGAGTTGAACTAGATATATAAGCTAGTTCAAATAATTTTACACTAGAGTTGAACTAGCTCTATAAGCTAGTTCAAATAATTTTACACTAGAGTTGAACTAGCTCTATAGCCTAGTACAAAGAATTTTACACTAGAGTTGAACTAACTCTATAACCTAGTACAAACAATTTTATACTAGAGTTGAACAAGCTCTATAGCCTAGTACAAATAATTTTACACTAGAGTTGAACTAGCTTTTTAAGCTAGTACAAATAATTTTACACTAGAGTTGAACTAACTCCATAGCCTAGTAAAAATTATTTTACACTAGAATTGAACTAGCTCTATATCCTAGTACAAATAATTTTACACTAGAGTTGAACTAGCACTATAAGCTAGTTCAAAAAATTTTACATTAGAATTGAACTAGCTCTATAAGCTAGTAGAAATAATTTGACACTAGAGTTGAAGTAGCTCTCTAAGCTAGTTCAAATAATTTTATGCTAGAGTTGAACTAGCTCTATAGCCTAGTAAAATTATTTTATAGTAGAGTTGAACTAGGTTTATAGCCTAGTTCAAATAATTTTACACTAGAGTTGAACTAGCTCTATAGCCTAGTACAAATAATTTTACACTAGAGTTGAACTAGCTCTATAGCCTGGTACAAATAATTTTGCACTAGAGTTGAACTAGCTCTATAGCCTAGTACAAATAATTTTACACTAGAGTTGAACTAGCTCTATAAGCTAGTTCAAATAATTTTACACTAGAGTTGAACTAGCTCAGTAGCCTAGTACAAATAATTTTACACTAGAGTTGAACTAGCTCTATAAGCAAGTACAAGTAATTTTACACTATAGTTGAACTAGCTCTATAGCCTAGTACAAATAATTTTACACTAGAGTTGAACTAGCTGTATAGCCAAGTACAAATAATTTTACACTAGAGTTGAACTAGCTCTATAAGCTAGTTCAAATAATTTTACACTAGAGTTGAACTAGCTGTATAGCCTAGTACAAATAATTTTACACTAGAGTTGAACGAGCTCTATAAGCTAGTTCAAATAATTTTACACTAGAGTTGAACTAGCTCTATAGCCTAGTACAAATAAGTTTACACTATAGTTGAACTAGCTCTATAAGCTAGTATAAATAATTTTACACTAGAGTGGAACTAGCTCTCTAAGCTAGTTCAAATAATTTTACACTAGAGTTGAACTAGATCTATAAGCTAGTTCAAATAATTTTACAATAGAGTTGAACTATAACTCTATAGCCCAGTACAAATAATTTTACACTAGAGTTGAACTAGCTCTATAAGCTAGTTCAAATAATTTTACACTAGAATTGAACTAGTTTATAACCTAGTAGAAATAATTTTACACAAGAGTTGAACTAGCTCTCTAATCTAGTTCAAATAATATTACACTAGAGTTGAAGTAGCTCTATAGCCTAGTAAAATGATTTTACACTAGAGTTGAACTAGCTCTATCGCCTAGTACAAACAATTTTACACAAGAGTTGAACTAGCTCTATAAGCTAGTACAAATAATTTTACACTAGAGTTGAACTAGCTCTATAGCCGAGTACAAATAATTTTACACTAGAGTTGAACTAGCTCCATAAGTAGTACAAATAATTTTACACTAGAGTAGAACTAGCTCTATGGCCTAGTATAAATAATTTTACACTAGAGTTGAACTAGCTCTATAAGTTAGTTCAAATAATTTTACACTAGAGTTGAACTAGCTCTATAGCCTAGTAAAAATTATTTTACACTAGAGTTGAACTAGCTCCATAGCCTAGTACAAATAACTGTACACTAGAGTTGAACTAACTCTATAAGCTAGTTCAAATAATATTACACTAGAGTTGAACTAGCTGTATAGCCTAGTACAAATAATTTTACACTAGAGTTGAACTAGCTCTACAAGCTAGTTCAAATAATTTTACACTAGAGTTGAACTAGCTCTAAAAGCTAGTTCAAATAATTTTACACTAGAATTGAACTAGCTCTATAGCCTAGTACAAATAAGTTTACACTAGAGTTGTGCTTGCTCTATAGCCTAGTACAAATAATTTTACACTAGAGTTGAACTACCTCTATAAGCTAGTTCAAATAATTTTACACTAGAGTTGAACTAGCTCTATAGCCTAGTACAAATAATTTTACACTAGAGTTGAACTAGCTCTATAGCCTAGTATAAATAATTTTCACTAGAGTTGAACTAGCTCTATAAGCTAGTTCAAATAATTTTACACTAGAGTTGAACTAGCTCTATAAGCTAGTTCAAATAATTTTACACTAGAGTTGAACTAGCTCTATAGCCTAGTACAAATAATTTTACACTAGAGTTGAACTAGCTCTATAGCCTAGTACCAATAATTTTACACTAGAGTTGAACTAGCTCTATAAGCTAGTTCAAATAATTTTACACTAGATTTGAACTAGCTCTATAGCCTAGTACAAATAATTTTACACTAGAGTTGGACTAGCTCTATAAGCTAGTACAAGTAATTTTACACTATAGTTGAACTCGCTCTATAGCCTAGTACAAATAATTTTACACTAGAGTTGAACTAGCTCTATAAGCTAGTTCAAATAATTTTACACTAGAGTTGAACTATAGCTCTATAGCCCAATACAAATAATTTTACACTAGAGTTGAACTACCTCTATAAGCTAGTTCAAATAATTTTACACTAGAGTTGAACTAGCTCTATAGCCTAGTACAAATAATTTTACACTAGAGTTGAACTAGCTCTATAGCCTAGTATAAATAATTTTACACTAGAGTTGAACTAGCTCTATAAGCTAGTTCAAATAATTTTACACTAGAGTTGAACTAGCTCTATAAGCTAGTACAAATAATTTTACACTAGAGCTGAACTAGCTCTATAGCCTAGTACAAATAATTTTGCACTAGAGTTGAACTAGCTCTATAGCCTAGTACAAATAATTTTCACTAGAGTTGAACTAGCTCTATAAGCTAGTTAAAATAATTTTACCCTAGAATTGAACTAGCTCTATAAGCTAGTAGAAATAATTTTACACTAGAGTTGAACTAGCTCTCTAAGCTAGTTCAAATAATTTTACGCTAGAGTTGAACTAGCTCTATAGCCTAGTAAAATTATTTTACACTAGAGTTGAACTAGCCTTATAGCATAGTACAAATAATTTTACATTAGAGTTGAACTAGCTCTATAAGATAGTACAAATAATTTTACACTAGAGTTGAACTAGCTCTATAGCCTAGTTCAAATAATTTTACACTAGAGTTGAACTAGCTCTATAGCCTAGTTCAAATAATTTTACAATAGAGTTGAACTATAACTCTATAGCCCAGTACAAATAATTTTACACTAGACTTGACCAAACTCTATAGCCCAGTATAAATAATTTTACACTAGAGTTGAACTAGCTCTATAAGCTAGTTCAAATAATTTTACACTAGAGTTGAACTAGCTCTATAAGCTAGTTCAAATAATTTTACACTAGAGTTGAACTAGCTCTATAGCCTAGTACAAATAATTTTACACTAGAGTTGAACTAGCTCTATAGCCTAGTACAAATAATTTTACACTACAGTTGAACTAGCTCTATAAGCTAGTTCAAATTATTCTACAAGAGAGTTGAACTAGCTCTATAGCCTAGTACAAATAATTTTATACTAGAGTTGAACTAGCTCTATAAGCTAGTTCAAATAATTTTACACCAGAGTTGAACTAGCTCTATAGCCTAGTACAAATAATTTTACACTAGAGTTGAACTAGCTTTTTAAGCTAGTACAAATAATTTTACACTAGAGTTGAACTAGCTCCATAGCCTAGTAAAAATTATTTTAAACTAGAGTTGAACTAGCTCTATATCCTAGTACAAATAATTTTACACTAGAGTTGAACTAGCTCTATAAGCTAGTACAAATAATTTTACACTAGAGTTGAACTAGCATTTTAAGCTAGTACAAATAATTTTACACTAGAGTTGAACTAGCTCCATAGCCTAGTAAAAATTATTTTACACTAGAGTTGAACTATCTCTATATCCTACTACAAATAATTTTACACTAGAGTTGAACTAGCTCTATTTTACACTAGAGTTGAACTAGCTATATAGCCTAGTACAAATAATTTTGCACTAGAGTTGAACTAGCTCTATAGCCTAGTACAAATAATTTTACACTAGAGTTGAACTAGCTCTATAATCTAGTTCAAATAATTTTACACTAGAGTTGAACTAACTCTATAGCCTAGTACAAATAATTTTACACTAGAGTTGAAGTAGCTCTCTAATTTAGTTCAAATAATTTTACGCTAGAGTTAAACTAGCTCTATAGCCTAGTAAAATTATTTTACACTAGAGTTGAACTAGCTTTATAACCTAGTACAAATAATTTTACAATACAGTTGAACTAGCTCTATAAGATAGTACGAATAATTTTACACTAGAGTTGAACTAGCTCTATAAGCTAGTACAAATAATTTTACACTAGAGTAGAACTAGCTCTATAGCCTAGTACAAATAATTTTACAATAGAGTTGAACTAGCTATATAAGATAGCCCAAATAATTTTACACTAGAGTTGAACTAGCTCTATAGCTTAGTTCAAATAATTTTACACTAGAGTTGAACTAGCTCTATAAGTTAGTTTAAATAATTTTTCACTAGAATTGAAATAGCTTTTTAAGCTAGTACAAATAATTTTACACTAGAGTTGAACTAGCTCCATAGCCTAGTAAAAGTTATTTTACACTAGAGTTGAACTAGCTCTATAAGCTAGTTCAAATAATTTTACACTAGAATTGAACTAGCTCTATAAGCTAGTAGAAATAATATTACACTAGAGTTGAACCAGCTCTCTAAGCTAGTTCTAATAATTATACGCTAGAGTTGAACTAGCTCTATAGCCTAGTAAAATTATTTTATTTTAGAGTTGAACTAGCTTTATAGCCTAGTATAAATAATTTTACACTAGAGTTGAACTAGCTCTATAAGATAGTACAAATAATTTTACACTAGAGTTGAACTAGGTCTATAGCCTAGTTCAAATAATTTTACACTAGCGTTGAACTAGCTCTATAGCCTAGTTCAAATAATTTTACACTAGAATTGAACTAGCTCTATAAGCTAGTTTAAATAATTTTACACTAGAGTAGAACTAGCTCTATAGCCTAGTAAAAATAATTTTACACTAGAGTCGAACTAGCTCTATAAGCTAGTCTAAATAATTTTACACTAGAGTTGAACTAGCTCTATAGCCTAGTACAAATAATTTTACACTAGAGTTGAACTAACTCTATAGCCTAGTACAAATAATTTTACACTAGAGTTAAACTAGCTCCATAGCCTAGTAAAAATTATTTTACATTAGAGTTGAACTAGCTCTATATCCTACTACAAATAATTTTACACTAGAGTTGAACTAGCTCTATAAGCTAGTTCAAATAATTTTACACTACAGTTGAACTAGCTCTATAGCCTAGTACAAATAATTTTACACTAGCGTTGAACTAGCTCTATAAGCTAGTTTAAATAATTTTAAACTAGAATTGAACTAGTTTATAAGCTAGTAGAAATAATTTTACACAAGAGTTGAACTAGCTCTCTAATCTAGTTCAAATAATTTTACACTAGAGTTGAACTAGCTCTATAAGCTGGTTCAAATAATTTTACACTAGAGTTGAACTAGCTGTATAGCCTAGTACAAATAATTTTACACTAGAGTTGAACTAGCTCTATAGCCTAGTACAAATAATTTTACACTAGAGTTGAACTAACTCTATAGCCTAGTACAAATAATTTTACACTAGAGTTAAACTAGCTCCATAGCCTAGTAAAAATTATTTTACATTAGAGTTGAACTAGCTCTATATCCTACTACAAATAATTTTACACTAGAGTTGAACTAGCTCTATAAGCTAGTTCAAATAATTTTACACTACAGTTGAACTAGCTCTATAGCCTAGTACAAATAATTTTACACTAGCGTTGAACTAGCTCTATAAGCTAGTTTAAATAATTTTAAACTAGAATTGAACTAGTTTATAAGCTAGTAGAAATAATTTTACACAAGAGTTGAACTAGCTCTCTAATCTAGTTCAAATAATTTTACACTAGAGTTGAACTAGCTCTATAAGCTAGTACAAATAATTTTACAGTAGAGTAGAACTAGCTCTATAGCCTAGTTTAAATAATTTTACACTAGAGTTGAACTAGCTATATAGCCTAGTTCAAATAATTTTACACTATAGTTGAACTAGCTCTATAGCCTAGTACAAATAATTTTACACTAGAGTTGAACTAGCTCTATAACCTAGTACAAATAATTTTACACTAGAGTTGAACTAGCTCTATAAGCTAGTACAAATAATTTTACACTAGAGTTGAACTAGCTCTATAAGCTAGTATAAATAATTTTACACTAAAGTAGAAATAGCTATATAGCCTAGTATAAATAATTTTACAATAGAGTTGAACTAGCTATATAAGATAGACCAAATAATTTTAAACTAGAGTTGAACTAGCTCTATAGCCTAGTTCAAATAATTTTACACTAAAGTTGAACTAGCTCTATAAGCGAATTCAAATAATTTTTCACTAGATTTGAAATAGCTTTTTAAGCTAGTACAAATAATTTTACACTAGAGTTGAACTAGCTCCATAGTCTAGTAAAAATTATTTTACACTAGAGTTGAACTAGCTCTATAAGCTAGTTCAAATAATTTTACACTAGAATTGAACTAGCTCTATAAGCTAGTAGAAATAATATTACACTAGAGTTGAACTATCTCTCTAAGCTAGTTCTAATAATTTTACACTAGAGTTGAACTAGCTCTATAGCCTACTAAAATTATTTTATTGTAGAGTTGAACTAGCTTTATAGCCTAGTACAAATAATTTTACACTAGAGTTGAACTAGCTCTATAAGATAGTACAAATAATTTTACACTAGTGTTGAACTAGGTCTATAGCCTAGTTCAAATAATTTTACATTAGAGTTGAACTAGCTCTATAGCCTAGTTCAAATAATTTTACAATAGAGTTGAACTAGCTCTATAAGCTAGTTTAAATAATTTTACACTAGAGTAGAACTAGCTCTATAGGCTAGTACAAATAATTTTACACTAGAGTTGAACTAGCTCTATAGCCTAGTAAAAATAATTTTACACTAGAGTTGAACTAGTTCTATAGCCTAGTACAAATAATTTTACACTAGAGTTGAACTAGCTTTTTAAGCTAGTACAAATAATTTTACACTTGAGTTGAACTAGCTCCATAGCCTAGTAAAAATTATTTTACACTAGAGTTGAACTAACTCTATATCCTAGTACAAATAATTTTACGCTAGAGTTGAACTAGCTTTATAAGCTAGTTCAAATAATTTTACACTAGAGTTGAACTAGCTCTATATCCTAGTACAAATAATTTTACACTAGAGTTGAATTAGTTCTATAAACTAGTACAAATAATTTTACACTAGAGTTGAATTAGCTCTATAAGCTAGTTCAAATAATTTTACACTAGAGTTGAACTAGCTGTATAGCCTAGTAAATATAATTTTACACTAGAGTTGAATTAGCATTTTAAGCTAGTACAAATAATTTTACACTAGAGTTGAACTAGCTCCATAGCCTAGTAAAAATTATTTTACACTAGAGTTGAACTAGCTCTATAAGCTAGTTCAAATAATTTTACACTAGAATTGAACTAGCTCTATATGCTAGTAGAAATAATATTACACTAGAGTTGAACTAGCTCTCTAAGCTAGTTCAAATAATTTTACTCTAGAGTTGAACTAGCTCTATAGCCTAGTAAAATTATTTTATAGTAGAGTTGAACTAGCTTTATAGCCTAGTACAAATAATTTTACACTAGAGTTGAACTAGCTCTATAAGCTAGTACAAATAATTTTACACTAGACTTGACCAAACTCTATAGCCTAGTACAAATAATTCTACACTAGAGTTGAACTAGCTTTGTAGCCTAGTACAAATAATTTTACACTAGAGTTGAACTAGCTCTATAGCCTAGTACAAATAATTTTACACTAGAGTTGAACTAGCTCTATAGCCTAGTACAAATAATTTTACACTAGAGTTGAACTAGATATATAAGCTAGTTTAAATAATTTTACACTAGAGTTGAACTAGCTCTATAAGCTAGTTCAAATAATTTTACACTAGAGTTGAACTAGCTCTATAGCCTAGTACAAAGAATTTTACACTAGAGTTGAACTAACTCTATAACCTAGTACAAACAATTTTATACTAGAGTTGAACAAGCTCTATAGCCTAGTACAAATAATTTTACACTAGAGTTGAACTAGCTTTTTAAGCTAGTACAAATAATTTTACACTAGAGTTGAACTAACTCCATAGCCTAGTAAAAATTATTTTACACTAGAATTGAACTAGCTCTATATCCTAGTACAAATAATTTTACACTAGAGTTGAACTAGCACTATAAGCTAGTTCAAAAAATTTTACATTAGAATTGAACTAGCTCTATAAGCTAGTAGAAATAATTTGACACTAGAGTTGAAGTAGCTCTCTAAGCTAGTTCAAATAATTTTATGCTAGAGTTGAACTAGCTCTATAGCCTAGTAAAATTATTTTATAGTAGAGTTGAACTAGGTTTATAGCCTAGTTCAAATAATTTTACACTAGAGTTGAACTAGCTCTATAGCCTAGTACAAATAATTTTACACTAGAGTTGAACTAGCTCTATAGCCTAGTACAAATAATTTTGCACTAGAGTTGAACTAGCTCTATAGCCTAGTACAAATAATTTTACACTAGAGTTGAACTAGCTCTATAAGCTAGTTCAAATAATTTTACACTAGAGTTGAACTAGCTCTGTAGCCTAGTACAAATAATTTTACACTAGAGTTGAACTAGCTCTATAAGCAAGTACAAGTAATTTTACACTATAGTTGAACTAGCTCTATAGCCTAGTACAAATAATTTTACACTAGAGTTGAACTAGCTGTATAGCCAAGTACAAATAATTTTACACTAGAGTTGAACTAGCTCTATAAGCTAGTTCAAATAATTTACACTAGAGTTGAACTAGCTGTATAGCCTAGTACAAATAATTTTACACTAGAGTTGAACGAGCTCTATAAGCTAGTTCAAATAATTTTACACTAGAGTTGAACTAGCTCTATAGCCTAGTACAAATAAGTTTACACTATAGTTGAACTAGCTCTATAAGCTAGTACAGATAATTTTACACTAGAGTGGAACTAGCTCTCTAAGCTAGTTCAAATAATTTTACACTAGAGTTGAACTAGATCTATAAGCTAGTTCAAATAATTTTACAATAGAGTTGAACTATAACTCTATAGCCCAGTACAAATAATTTTACACTAGAGTTGAACTAGCTCTATAAGCTAGTTCAAATAATTTTACACTAGAATTGAACTAGTTTATAACCTAGTAGAAATAATTTTACACAAGAGTTGAACTAGCTCTCTAATCTAGTTCAAATAATATTACACTAGAGTTGAAGTAGCTCTATAGCCTAGTAAAATGATTTTACACTAGAGTTGAACTAGCTCTATCGCCTAGTACAAACAATTTTACACAAGAGTTGAACTAGCTCTATAAGCTAGTACAAATAATTTTACACTAGAGTTGAACTAGCTCTATAGCCGAGTACAAATAATTTTACACTAGAGTTGAACTAGCTCCATAAGTAGTACAAATAATTTTACACTAGAGTAGAACTAGCTCTATGGCCTAGTATAAATAATTTTACACTAGAGTTGAACTAGCTCTATAAGTTAGTTCAAATAATGTTACACTAGAGTTGAACTAGCTCTATAGCCTAGTAAAAATTATTTTACACTAGAGTTGAACTAGCTCCATAGCCTAGTACAAATAACTGTACACTAGAGTTGAACTAACTCTATAAGCTAGTTCAAATAATATTACACTAGAGTTGAACTAGCTGTATAGCCTAGTACAAATAATTTTACACTAGAGTTGAACTAGCTCTACAAGCTAGTTCAAATAATTTTACACTAGAGTTGAACTAGCTCTAAAAGCTAGTTCAAATAATTTTACACTAGAATTGAACTAGCTCTATAGCCTAGTACAAATAAGTTTACACTAGAGTTGTGCTTGCTCTATAGCCTAGTACAAATAATTTTACACTAGAGTTGAACTACCTCTATAAGCTAGTTCAAATAATTTTACACTAGAGTTGAACTAGCTCTATAGCCTAGTACAAATAATTTTACACTAGAGTTGAACTAGCTCTATAGCCTAGTATAAATAATTTTACACTAGAGTTGAACTAGCTCTATAAGCTAGTTCAAATAATTTTACACTAGAGTTGAACTAGCTCTATAAGCTAGTTCAAATAATTTTACACTAGAGTTGAACTAGCTCTATAGCCTAGTACAAATAATTTTACACTAGAGTTGAACTAGCTCTATAGCCTAGTACAAATAATTTTACACTACAGTTGAACTAGCTCTATAAGCTAGTTCAAATTATTCTACACTAGAATTGAACTAGCTCTATAGCCTAGTACCAATAATTTTACACTAGAGTTGAACTAGCTCTATAAGCTAGTTCAAATAATTTTACACTAGATTTGAACTAGCTCTATAGCCTAGTACAAATAATTTTACACTAGAGTTGGACTAGCTCTATAAGCTAGTACAAGTAATTTTACAATATAGTTGAACTCGCTCTATAGCCTAGTACAAATAATTTTACACTAGAGTTGAACTAGCTCTATAAGCTAGTTCAAATAATTTTACACTAGAGTTGACCTATAGCTCTATAGCCCAGTACAAATAATTTTACACTAGAGTTGAACTACCTCTATAAGCTAGTTCAAATAATTTTACACTAGAGTTAAACTAGCTCTATAGCCTAGTACAAATAATTTTACACTAGAGTTGAACTAGCTCTATAGCCTAGTATAAATAATTTTACACTAGAGTTGAACTAGCTCTATAAGCTAGTTCAAATAATTTTACACTAGAGTTGAACTAGCTCTATAAGCTAGTACAAATAATTTTACACTAGAGTTGAACTAGCTCTATAGCCTAGTACAAATAATTTTGCACTAGAGTTGAACTAGCTCTATAGCCTAGTACAAATAATTTTCACTAGAGTTGAACTAGCTCTATAAGCTAGTTAAAATAATTTTACCCTAGAATTGAACTAGCTCTATAAGCTAGTAGAAATAATTTTACACTAGAGTTGAACTAGCTCTCTAAGCTAGTTCAAATAATTTTACGCTAGAGTTGAACTAGCTCTATAGCCTAGTAAAATTATTTTACACTAGAGTTGAACTAGCCTTATAGCATAGTACAAATAATTTTACATTAGAGTTGAACTAGCTCTATAAGATAGTACAAATAATTTTACACTAGAGTTGAACTAGCTCTATAGCCTAGTTCAAATAATTTTACACTAGAGTTGAACTAGCTCTATAGCCTAGTTCAAATAATTTTACAATAGAGTTGAACTATAACTCTATAGCCCAGTACAAATAATTTTACACTAGAGTTGAACTAGCTCTATAAGCTAGTTCAAATAATTTTACACTAGAATTGAACTAGTTTATAACCTAGTAGAAATAATTTTACACAAGAGTTGAACTAGCTCTCTAATCTAGTTCAAATAATATTACACTAGAGTTGAAGTAGCTCTATAGCCTAGTAAAATGATTTTACACTAGAGTTGAACTAGCTCTATCGCCTAGTACAAACAATTTTACACAAGAGTTGAACTAGCTCTATAAGCTAGTACAAATAATTTTACACTAGAGTTGAACTAGCTCTATAGCCGAGTACAAATAATTTTACACTAGAGTTGAACTAGCTCCATCAGCTAGTACAAATAATTTTACACTAGAGTAGAACTAGCTCTATGGCCTAGTATAAATAATTTTACACTAATGTTGAACTAGCTCTATAAGTTAGTTCAAATAATTTTACACTAGAGTTGAACTAGCTCTATAGCCTAGTAAAAATTATTTTACACTAGAGTTGAACTAGCTCCATAGCCTAGTACAAATAATTGTACACTAGAGTTGAACTAACTCTATAAGCTAGTTCAAATAATATTACACTAGAGTTGAACTAGCTGTATAGCCTAGTACAAATAATTTTACACTAGAGTTGAACTAGCTCTACAAGCTAGTTCAAATAATTTTACACTAGAGTTGAACTAGCTCTACAAGCTAGTTCAAATAATTTTACACTAGAATTGAACTAGCTCTATAGCCTAGTACAAATAAGTTTACACTAGAGTTGAACTAGCTCTATAGCCAAGTACAAATAATTTTACACTAGAGTTGAACTACCTCTATAAGCTAGTTCAAATAATTTTACACTAGAGTTGAACTAGCTCTATATCCTAGTACAAATAATTTTACACTAGAGTTGAACTAGCTCTATAGCCTAGTATAAATAATTTTACACTAGAGTTGAACTAGCTCTATAAGCTAGTTCAAATAATTTTACACTAGAGTTGAACTAGCTCTATAGCCTAGTAGAAATAATTTTACACTAGAGTTGAACTAGCTCTATAGCCTAGTACAAATAATTTTACACTACAGTTGAACTAGCTCTATAAGCTAGTTCAAATTATTCTACACTAGAGTTGAACTAGCTCTATAGCCTAGTACAAATAATTTTACACTAGAGTTGAACTAGCTCTATAAGCTAGTTCAAATAATTTTACACTAGATTAGAACTAGCTCTATAGCCTAGTACAAATAATTTTACACTAGAGTTGGACTAGCTCTATAATCTAGTCCAAGTAATTTTACACTATAGTTGAACTAGCTCTATAGCCTAGTACAAATAATTTTACACTAGAGTTGAACTAGCTCTATAAGCTAGTTCAAATAATTTTACACTAGAGTTGAACTAGCTCTATAGCCAAGTACAAATAATTTTACACTAGAGTTGAACTAGCTCTATAAGCTAGTTCAAATAATTTTACACTAGAATTGAACTAGTTTATAAGCTAGTAGAAATAATTTTACACAAGAGTTGAACTAGCTCTCTAATCTAGTTCAAATAATATTACACTAGAGTTGAACTAGCTCTATAGCCTAGTAAAATGATTTTACACTAGAGTTGAACAAGCTCTATCGCCTAGTACAAATAATTTTACACAAGAGTTGAACTAGCTCTATAAGCTAGTACAAATAATTTTACACTAGAGTTGAACTAGCTCTATAGCCTAGTACAAATAATTTTGCACTAGAGTTGAACTAGCTCTATAGCCTAGTACAAATAATTTTCACTAGAGTTGAACTAGCTTTATAAGCTAGTTAAAATAATTTTACCCTAGAATTGAACTAGCTCTATAAGCTAGTAGAAATAATTTTACACTAGAGTTGAACTAGCTCTCTAAGCTAGTTCAAATAATTTTACGCTAGAGTTGAACTAGCTCTATAGCCTAGTAAAATTATTTTACACTAGAGTTGAACTAGCCTTATAGCATAGTACAAATAATTTTACATTAGAGTTGAACTAGCTCTATAAGATAGTACAAATAATTTTACACTAGAGTTGAACTAGCTCTATAGGCTAGTTCAAATAATTTTACACTAGAGTTGAACTAGCTCTATAGCCTAGTACAAATAATTTTACACTAAAGTTGAACTAGCTCTATAAGCTAGTTCAAATTATTCTACACTAGAGTTGAACTAGCTCTCTAAGCTAGTTCAAATAATTTTACGCTAGAGTTGAACTAGCTCTATAGCCTAGTAAAATTATTTTATAGTAGAGTTGAACTAGCTTTATAGCCTAGTTCAAATAATTTTACACTAGAGTTGAACTAGCTCTATTGCCTAGTACAAATAATTTTACACTAGAGTTGAACTAGCTCTATAAGTTAGTATAAATAATTTTACACTAGAGTGGAACTAGCTCTCTAAGCTAGTTCAAATAATTTTACACTACAGTTGAACTAGATCTATAAGCTAGTTCAAATAATTTTACACTAGAGTTTAACTAGCTGTATAAGCTAGTTCAAATAATTTTACAGTAGAGTTTAGCTAGCTCTATAGCCTAGTACAAATAATTTTACACTAGAGTTGAACTAGCTGTATAGCCTAGTACAAATAATTTTACACTGGAGTTGAACTAGCTCTATAAGCTAGTTCAAATAATTTTACACTAGAGTTGAACTAGCTCTATAGCCTAGTACAAATAAGTTTACACTAGAGTTGAACTAGCTCTATAAGTTAGTACAAATAATTTTACACTAGAGTGGAACTAGCTCTCTAAGCTAGTTCAAATAATTTTACACTACAGTTGAACTAGATCTATAAGCTAGTTCAAATAATTTTACACTAGAGTTGAACTATAGCTCTATAGCCCAGTACAAATAATTTTACACTAGAGTTGAACTACCTCTATAAGCTAGTTCAAATAATTTTACACTAGAGTTGAACTAGCTCTATAGCCTAGTACAAATAATTTTACACTAGAGTTGAACTAGCTCTATAGCCTAGTATAAATAATTTTACACTAGAGTTGAACTAGCTCTATAAGCTAGTTCAAATAATTTTACACTAGAGTTGAACTAGCTCTATAAGCTAGTTCAAATAATTTTACACTAGAGTTGAACTAGATCTATAGCCTAGTACAAATAATTTTGCACTAGAGTTGAACTAGCTCTATAGCCTAGTAAAATGATTTTACACTAGAGTTGAACTAGCTCTATCGCCTAGTACAAACAATTTTACACAAGAGTTGAACTAGCTCTATAAGCTAGTACAAATAATTTTACACTAGAGTTGAACTAGCTCTATAGCCGAGTACAAATAATTTTACACTAGAGTTGAACTAGCTCCATAAGTAGTACAAATAATTTTACACTAGAGTAGAACTAGCTCTATGGCCTAGTATAAATAATTTTACACTAGAGTTGAACTAGCTCTATAAGTTAGTTCAAATAATTTTACACTAGAGTTGAACTAGCTCTATAGCCTAGTAAAAATTATTTTACACTAGAGTTGAACTAGCTCCATAGCCTAGTACAAATAATTGTACACTAGAGTTGAACTAACTCTATAAGCTAGTTCAAATAATATTACACTAGAGTTGAACTAGCTGTATAGCCTAGTACAAATAATTTTACACTAGAGTTGAACTAGCTCTACAAGCTAGTTCAAATAATTTTACACTAGAGTTGAACTAGCTCTAGAAGCTAGTTCAAATAATTTTACACTAGAATTGAACTAGCTCTATAGCCTAGTACAAATAAGTTTACACTAGAGTTGTGCTTGCTCTATAGCCTAGTACAAATAATTTTACACTAGAGTTGAACTACCTCTATAAGCTAGTTCAAATAATTTTACACTAGAGTTGAACTAGCTCTATAGCCTAGTACAAATAATTTTACACTAGAGTTGAACTAGCTCTATAGCCTAGTATAAATAATTTTACACTAGAGTTGAACTAGCTCTATAAGCTAGTTCAAATAATTTTACACTAGAGTTGAACTAGCTCTATAAGCTAGTTCAAATAATTTTACACTAGAGTTGAACTAGCTCTATAGCCTAGTACAAATAATTTTACACTAGAGTTGAACTAGCTCTATAGCCTAGTACAAATAATTTTACACTACAGTTGAACTAGCTCTATAAGCTAGTTCAAATTATTCTACACTAGAGTTGAACTAGCTCTATAGCCTAGTACCAATAATTTTACACTAGAGTTGAACTAGCTCTATAAGCTAGTTCAAATAATTTTACACTAGATTTGAACTAGCTCTATAGCCTAGTACAAATAATTTTACACTAGAGTTGGACTAGCTCTATAAGCTAGTACAAGTAATTTTACACTATAGTTGAACTCGCTCTATAGCCTAGTACAAATAATTTTACACTAGAGTTGAACTAGCTCTATAAGCTAGTTCAAATAATTTTACACTAGAGTTGAACTATAGCTCTATAGCCCAGTACAAATAATTTTACACTAGAGTTGAACTACCTCTATAAGCTAGTTCAAATAATTTTACACTAGAGTTGAACTAGCTCTATAGCCTAGTACAAATAATTTTACACTAGAGTTGAACTAGCTCTATAGCCTAGTATAAATAATTTTACACTAGAGTTGAACTAGCTCTATAAGCTAGTTCAAATAATTTTACACTAGAGTTGAACTAGCTCTATAAGCTAGTACAAATAATTTTACACTAGAGTTGAACTAGCTCTATAGCCTAGTACAAATAATTTTGCACTAGAGTTGAACTAGCTCTATAGCCTAGTACAAATAATTTTCACTAGAGTTGAACTAGCTCTATAAGCTAGTTAAAATAATTTTACCCTAGAATTGAACTAGCTCTATAAGCTAGTTCAAATTATTCTACACTAGAGTTGAACTAGCTCTCTAAGCTAGTTCAAATAATTTTACGCTAGAGTTGAACTAGCTCTATAGCCTAGTAAAATTATTTTATAGTAGAGTTGAACTAGCTTTATAGCCTAGTTCAAATAATTTTACACTAGAGTTGAACTAGCTCTATTGCCTAGTACAAATAATTTTACACTAGAGTTGAACTAGCTCTATAAGTTAGTATAAATAATTTTACACTAGAGTGGAACTAGCTCTCTAAGCTAGTTCAAATAATTTTACACTACAGTTGAACTAGATCTATAAGCTAGTTCAAATAATTTTACACTAGAGTTTAACTAGCTGTATAAGCTAGTTCAAATAATTTTACAGTAGAGTTTAGCTAGCTCTATAGCCTAGTACAAATAATTTTACACTAGAGTTGAACTAGCTGTATAGCCTAGTACAAATAATTTTACACTGGAGTTGAACTAGCTCTATAAGCTAGTTCAAATAATTTTACACTAGAGTTGAACTAGCTCTATAGCCTAGTACAAATAAGTTTACACTAGAGTTGAACTAGCTCTATAAGTTAGTACAAATAATTTTACACTAGAGTGGAACTAGCTCTCTAAGCTAGTTCAAATAATTTTACACTACAGTTGAACTAGATCTATAAGCTAGTTCAAATAATTTTACACTAGAGTTGAACTATAGCTCTATAGCCCAGTACAAATAATTTTACACTAGAGTTGAACTACCTCTATAAGCTAGTTCAAATAATTTTACACTAGAGTTGAACTAGCTCTATAGCCTAGTACAAATAATTTTACACTAGAGTTGAACTAGCTCTATAGCCTAGTATAAATAATTTTACACTAGAGTTGAACTAGCTCTATAAGCTAGTTCAAATAATTTTACACTAGAGTTGAACTAGCTCTATAAGCTAGTTCAAATAATTTTACACTAGAGTTGAACTAGATCTATAGCCTAGTACAAATAATTTTGCACTAGAGTTGAACTAGCTCTATAGCCTAGTAAAATGATTTTACACTAGAGTTGAACTAGCTCTATCGCCTAGTACAAACAATTTTACACAAGAGTTGAACTAGCTCTATAAGCTAGTACAAATAATTTTACACTAGAGTTGAACTAGCTCTATAGCCGAGTACAAATAATTTTACACTAGAGTTGAACTAGCTCCATAAGTAGTACAAATAATTTTACACTAGAGTAGAACTAGCTCTATGGCCTAGTATAAATAATTTTACACTAGAGTTGAACTAGCTCTATAAGTTAGTTCAAATAATTTTACACTAGAGTTGAACTAGCTCTATAGCCTAGTAAAAATTATTTTACACTAGAGTTGAACTAGCTCCATAGCCTAGTACAAATAATTGTACACTAGAGTTGAACTAACTCTATAAGCTAGTTCAAATAATATTACACTAGAGTTGAACTAGCTGTATAGCCTAGTACAAATAATTTTACACTAGAGTTGAACTAGCTCTACAAGCTAGTTCAAATAATTTTACACTAGAGTTGAACTAGCTCTAGAAGCTAGTTCAAATAATTTTACACTAGAATTGAACTAGCTCTATAGCCTAGTACAAATAAGTTTACACTAGAGTTGTGCTTGCTCTATAGCCTAGTACAAATAATTTTACACTAGAGTTGAACTACCTCTATAAGCTAGTTCAAATAATTTTACACTAGAGTTGAACTAGCTCTATAGCCTAGTACAAATAATTTTACACTAGAGTTGAACTAGCTCTATAGCCTAGTATAAATAATTTTACACTAGAGTTGAACTAGCTCTATAAGCTAGTTCAAATAATTTTACACTAGAGTTGAACTAGCTCTATAAGCTAGTTCAAATAATTTTACACTAGAGTTGAACTAGCTCTATAGCCTAGTACAAATAATTTTACACTAGAGTTGAACTAGCTCTATAGCCTAGTACAAATAATTTTACACTACAGTTGAACTAGCTCTATAAGCTAGTTCAAATTATTCTACACTAGAGTTGAACTAGCTCTATAGCCTAGTACCAATAATTTTACACTAGAGTTGAACTAGCTCTATAAGCTAGTTCAAATAATTTTACACTAGATTTGAACTAGCTCTATAGCCTAGTACAAATAATTTTACACTAGAGTTGGACTAGCTCTATAAGCTAGTACAAGTAATTTTACACTATAGTTGAACTCGCTCTATAGCCTAGTACAAATAATTTTACACTAGAGTTGAACTAGCTCTATAAGCTAGTTCAAATAATTTTACACTAGAGTTGAACTATAGCTCTATAGCCCAGTACAAATAATTTTACACTAGAGTTGAACTACCTCTATAAGCTAGTTCAAATAATTTTACACTAGAGTTGAACTAGCTCTATAGCCTAGTACAAATAATTTTACACTAGAGTTGAACTAGCTCTATAGCCTAGTATAAATAATTTTACACTAGAGTTGAACTAGCTCTATAAGCTAGTTCAAATAATTTTACACTAGAGTTGAACTAGCTCTATAAGCTAGTACAAATAATTTTACACTAGAGTTGAACTAGCTCTATAGCCTAGTACAAATAATTTTGCACTAGAGTTGAACTAGCTCTATAGCCTAGTACAAATAATTTTCACTAGAGTTGAACTAGCTCTATAAGCTAGTTAAAATAATTTTACCCTAGAATTGAACTAGCTCTATAAGCTAGTAGAAATAATTTTACACTAGAGTTGAACTAGCTCTCTAAGCTAGTTCAAATAATTTTACGCTAGAGTTGAACTAGCTCTATAGCCTAGTAAAATTATTTTACACTAGAGTTGAACTAGCCTTATAGCATAGTACAAATAATTTTACATTAGAGTTGAACTAGCTCTATAAGATAGTACAAATAATTTTACACTAGAGTTGAACTAGCTCTATAGCCTAGTTCAAATAATTTTACACTAGAGTTGAACTAGCTCCATAAGTAGTACAAATAATTTTACACTAGAGTAGAACTAGCTCTATGGCCTAGTATAAATAATTTTACACTAGAGTTGAACTAGCTCTATAAGTTAGTTCAAATAATTTTACACTAGAGTTGAACTAGCTCTATAGCCTAGTAAAAATTATTTTACACTAGAGTTGAACTAGCTCCATAGCCTAGTACAAATAATTGTACACTAGAGTTGAACTAACTCTATAAGCTAGTTCAAATAATATTACACTAGAGTTGAACTAGCTGTATAGCCTAGTACAAATAATTTTACACTAGAGTTGAACTAGCTCTACAAGCTAGTTCAAATAATTTTACACTAGAGTTGAACTAGCTCTAGAAGCTAGTTCAAATAATTTTACACTAGAATTGAACTAGCTCTATAGCCTAGTACAAATAAGTTTACACTAGAGTTGTGCTTGCTCTATAGCCTAGTACAAATAATTTTACACTAGAGTTGAACTACCTCTATAAGCTAGTTCAAATAATTTTACACTAGAGTTGAACTAGCTCTATAGCCTAGTACAAATAATTTTACACTAGAGTTGAACTAGCTCTATAGCCTAGTATAAATAATTTTACACTAGAGTTGAACTAGCTCTATAAGCTAGTTCAAATAATTTTACACTAGAGTTGAACTAGCTCTATAAGCTAGTTCAAATAATTTTACACTAGAGTTGAACTAGCTCTATAGCCTAGTACAAATAATTTTACACTAGAGTTGAACTAGCTCTATAGCCTAGTACAAATAATTTTACACTACAGTTGAACTAGCTCTATAAGCTAGTTCAAATTATTCTACACTAGAGTTGAACTAGCTCTATAGCCTAGTACCAATAATTTTACACTAGAGTTGAACTAGCTCTATAAGCTAGTTCAAATAATTTTACACTAGATTTGAACTAGCTCTATAGCCTAGTACAAATAATTTTACACTAGAGTTGGACTAGCTCTATAAGCTAGTACAAGTAATTTTACACTATAGTTGAACTCGCTCTATAGCCTAGTACAAATAATTTTACACTAGAGTTGAACTAGCTCTATAAGCTAGTTCAAATAATTTTACACTAGAGTTGAACTATAGCTCTATAGCCCAGTACAAATAATTTTACACTAGAGTTGAACTACCTCTATAAGCTAGTTCAAATAATTTTACACTAGAGTTGAACTAGCTCTATAGCCTAGTACAAATAATTTTACACTAGAGTTGAACTAGCTCTATAGCCTAGTATAAATAATTTTACACTAGAGTTGAACTAGCTCTATAAGCTAGTTCAAATAATTTTACACTAGAGTTGAACTAGCTCTATAAGCTAGTACAAATAATTTTACACTAGAGTTGAACTAGCTCTATAGCCTAGTACAAATAATTTTGCACTAGAGTTGAACTAGCTCTATAGCCTAGTACAAATAATTTTCACTAGAGTTGAACTAGCTCTATAAGCTAGTTAAAATAATTTTACCCTAGAATTGAACTAGCTCTATAAGCTAGTAGAAATAATTTTACACTAGAGTTGAACTAGCTCTCTAAGCTAGTTCAAATAATTTTACGCTAGAGTTGAACTAGCTCTATAGCCTAGTAAAATTATTTTACACTAGAGTTGAACTAGCCTTATAGCATAGTACAAATAATTTTACATTAGAGTTGAACTAGCTCTATAAGATAGTACAAATAATTTTACACTAGAGTTGAACTAGCTCTATAGCCTAGTACAAATAATTTTACACTAAAGTTGAACTAGCTCTATAAGCTAGTTCAAATTATTCTACACTAGAGTTGAACTAGCTATCTAAGCTAGTTCAAATAATTTTACGCTAGAGTTGAACTAGCTCTATAGCCTAGTAAAATTATTTTATAGTAGAGTTGAACTAGCTTTATAGCCTAGTTCAAATAATTTTACACTAGAGTTGAACTAGCTCTATTGCCTAGTACAAATAATTTTACACTAGAGTTGAACTAGCTCTATAAGTTAGTATAAATAATTTTACACTAGAGTGGAACTAGCTCTCTAAGCTAGTTCAAATAATTTTACACTACAGTTGAACTAGATCTATAAGCTAGTTCAAATAATTTTACACTAGAGTTTAACTAGCTGTATAAGCTAGTTCAAATAATTTTACAGTAGAGTTTAGCTAGCTCTATAGCCTAGTACAAATAATTTTACACTAGAGTTGAACTAGCTGTATAGCCTAGTACAAATAATTTTACACTGGAGTTGAACTAGCTCTATAAGCTAGTTCAAATAATTTTACACTAGAGTTGAACTAGCTCTATAGCCTAGTACAAATAAGTTTACACTAGAGTTGAACTAGCTCTATAAGTTAGTACAAATAATTTTACACTAGAGTGGAACTAGCTCTCTAAGCTAGTTCAAATAATTTTACACTACAGTTGAACTAGATCTATAAGCTAGTTCAAATAATTTTACACTAGAGTTGAACTATAGCTCTATAGCCCAGTACAAATAATTTTACACTAGAGTTGAACTACCTCTATAAGCTAGTTCAAATAATTTTACACTAGAGTTGAACTAGCTCTATAGCCTAGTACAAATAATTTTACACTAGAGTTGAACTAGCTCTATAGCCTAGTATAAATAATTTTACACTAGAGTTGAACTAGCTCTATAAGCTAGTTCAAATAATTTTACACTAGAGTTGAACTAGCTCTATAAGCTAGTTCAAATAATTTTACACTAGAGTTGAACTAGATCTATAGCCTAGTACAAATAATTTTGCACTAGAGTTGAACTAGCTCTATAGCCTAGTAAAATGATTTTACACTAGAGTTGAACTAGCTCTATCGCCTAGTACAAACAATTTTACACAAGAGTTGAACTAGCTCTATAAGCTAGTACAAATAATTTTACACTAGAGTTGAACTAGCTCTATAGCCGAGTACAAATAATTTTACACTAGAGTTGAACTAGCTCCATAAGTAGTACAAATAATTTTACACTAGAGTAGAACTAGCTCTATGGCCTAGTATAAATGATTTTACACTAGAGTTGAACTAGCTCTATAAGTTAGTTCAAATAATTTTACACTAGAGTTGAACTAGCTCTATAGCCTAGTAAAAATTATTTTACACTAGAGTTGAACTAGCTCCATAGCCTAGTACAAATAATTGTACACTAGAGTTGAACTAACTCTATAAGCTAGTTCAAATAATATTACACTAGAGTTGAACTAGCTGTATAGCCTAGTACAAATAATTTTACACTAGAGTTGAACTAGCTCTACAAGCTAGTTCAAATAATTTTACACTAGAGTTGAACTAGCTCTAGAAGCTAGTTCAAATAATTTTACACTAGAATTGAACTAGCTCTATAGCCTAGTACAAATAAGTTTACACTAGAGTTGTGCTTGCTCTATAGCCTAGTACAAATAATTTTACACTAGAGTTGAACTACCTCTATAAGCTAGTTCAAATAATTTTACACTAGAGTTGAACTAGCTCTATAGCCTAGTACAAATAATTTTACACTAGAGTTGAACTAGCTCTATAGCCTAGTATAAATAATTTTACACTAGAGTTGAACTAGCTCTATAAGCTAGTTCAAATAATTTTACACTAGAGTTGAACTAGCTCTATAAGCTAGTTCAAATAATTTTACACTAGAGTTGAACTAGCTCTATAGCCTAGTACAAATAATTTTACACTAGAGTTGAACTAGCTCTATAGCCTAGTACAAATAATTTTACACTACAGTTGAACTAGCTCTATAAGCTAGTTCAAATTATTCTACACTAGAGTTGAACTAGCTCTATAGCCTAGTACCAATAATTTTACACTAGAGTTGAACTAGCTCTATAAGCTAGTTCAAATAATTTTACACTAGATTTGAACTAGCTCTATAGCCTAGTACAAATAATTTTACACTAGAGTTGGACTAGCTCTATAAGCTAGTACAAGTAATTTTACACTATAGTTGAACTCGCTCTATAGCCTAGTACAAATAATTTTACACTAGAGTTGAACTAGCTCTATAAGCTAGTTCAAATAATTTTACACTAGAGTTGAACTATAGCTCTATAGCCCAGTACAAATAATTTTACACTAGAGTTGAACTACCTCTATAAGCTAGTTCAAATAATTTTACACTAGAGTTGAACTAGCTCTATAGCCTAGTACAAATAATTTTACACTAGAGTTGAACTAGCTCTATAGCCTAGTATAAATAATTTTACACTAGAGTTGAACTAGCTCTATCAGCTAGTTCAAATAATTTTACACTAGAGTTGAACTAGCTCTATAAGCTAGTACAAATAATTTTACACTAGAGTTGAACTAGCTCTATAGCCTAGTACAAATAATTTTGCACTAGAGTTGAACTAGCTCTATAGCCTAGTACAAATAATTTTCACTAGAGTTGAACTAGCTCTATAAGCTAGTTAAAATAATTTTACCCTAGAATTGAACTAGCTCTATAAGCTAGTAGAAATAATTTTACACTAGAGTTGAACTAGCTCTCTAAGCTAGTTCAAATAATTTTACGCTAGAGTTGAACTAGCTCTATAGCCTAGTAAAATTATTTTACACTAGAGTTGAACTAGCCTTATAGCATAGTACAAATAATTTTACATTAGAGTTGAACTAGCTCTATAAGATAGTACAAATAATTTTACACTAGAGTTGAACTAGCTCTATAGCCTAGTTCAAATAATTTTACACTAGAGTTGAACTAGCTCTATAGCCTAGTTCAAATAATTTTACAATAGAGTTGAACTATAACTCTATAGCCCAGTACAAATAATTTTACACTAGAGTTGAACTAGCTCTATAAGCTAGTTCAAATAATTTTACACTAGAATTGAACTAGTTTATAACCTAGTAGAAATAATTTTACACAAGAGTTGAACTAGCTCTCTAATCTAGTTCAAATAATATTACACTAGAGTTGAAGTAGCTCTATAGCCTAGTAAAATGATTTTACACTAGAGCTGAACTAGCTCTATCGCCTAGTACAAACAATTCTACACAAGAGTTGAACTAGCTCTATAAGCTAGTACAAATAATTTTACACTAGAGTTGAACTAGCTCTATAGCCGAGTACAAATAATTTTACACTAGAGTTGAACTAGCTCCATAAGCTAGTACAAATAATTTTACACTAGAGTAGAACTAGCTCTATGGCCTAGTATAAATAATTTTACACTAGAGTTGAACTAGCTCTATAAGTTAGTTCAAATAATTTTACACTAGAGTTGAACTAGCTCTATAGCCTAGTAAAAATTATTTTACACTAGAGTTGAACTAGCTCCATAGCCTAGTACAAATAATTTTACACTAAAGTTGAACTAGCTCTATAAGCTAGTTCAAATTATTCTACACTAGTGTTGAACTAGCTATCTAAGCTAGTTCAAATAATTTTACGCTAGAGTTGAACTAGCTCTATAGCCTAGTAAAATGATTTTACACTAGAGCTGAACTAGCTCTATCGCCTAGTACAAATAATTTTACACAAGAGTTGAACTAGCTCTCTAATCTAGTTCAAATAATATTACACTAGAGTTGAAGTAGCTCTATAGCCTAGTAAAATGATTTTACACTAGAGCTGAACTAGCTCTATCGCCTAGTACAAACAATTTTACACAAGAGTTGAACTAGCTCTATAAGCTAGTACAAATAATTTTACACTAGAGTTGAACTAGCTCTATAGCCGAGTACAAATAATTTTACACTAGAGTTGAACTAGCTCCATAAGCTAGTACAAATAATTTTACACTAGAGTAGAACTAGCTCTATGGCCTAGTATAAATAATTTTACACTAGAGTTGAACTAGCTCTATAAGTTAGTTCAAATAATTTTACACTAGAGTTGAACTAGCTCTATAGCCTAGTAAAAATTATTTTACACTAGAGTTGAACTAGCTCCATAGCCTAGTACAAATAATTGTACACTAGAGTTGAACTAACTCCATAAGCTAGTTCAAATAATATTACACTAGAGTTGAACTAGCTGTATAGCCTAGTACAAATAATTTTACACTAGAGTTGAACTACCTCTACAAGCTAGTTCAAATAATTTTACACTAGAGTTGAACTAGCTCTACAAGCTAGTTCAAATAATTTTACACTAGAATTGAACTAGCTCTATAGCCTTGTACAAATAAGTTTACACTAGAGTTGAACTAGCTCTATAGCCAAGTACAAATAATTTTACACTAGAGTTGAACTACGTCTATAAGCTAGTTCAAATAATTTTACACTAGAGTTGAACTAGCTCTATATCCTAGTACAAATAATTTTACACTAGAGTTCAACTAGCTCTATAGCCTAGTATAAATAATTTTACACTAGAGTTGAACTAGCTCTATAAGCTAGTTCAAATAATTTTACACTAGAGTTGAACTAGCTCTATAGCCTAGTAGAAATAATTTTACACTAGAGTTGAACTAGCTCTATAGCCTAGTACAAATAATTTTACACTACAGTTGAACTAGCTCTATAAGCTAGTTCAAATTATTCTACACTAGAGTTGAACTAGCTCTATAGCCTAGTACAAATAATTTTACACTAGAGTTGAACTAGCTCTATAAGCTAGTTCAAATAATTTTACACTAGATTTGAACTAGCTCTATAGCCTAGTACAAATAATTTTACACTAGAGTTGGACTAGCTCTATAAGCTAGTCCAAGTAATTTTACACTATAGTTGAACTAGCTCTATAGCCTAGTACAAATAATTTTACACTAGAGTTGAACTAGCTCTATAAGCTAGTTCAAATAATTTTACACTAGAGTTGAACTAGCTCTATAGCCAAGTACAAATAATTTTACAGTAGAGTTGAACTAGCTCTATAAGCTAGTTCAAATAATTTTACACTAGAATTGAACTAGTTTATAAGCTAGTAGAAATAATTTTACACAAGAGTTGAACTAGCTCTCTAATCTAGTTCAAATAATATTACACTAGAGTTGAACTAGCTCTATAGCCTAGTAATATGATTTTACACTAGAGTTGAACAAGCTCTATCGCCTAGTACAAATAATTTTACACAAGAGTTGAACTAGCTCTATAAGCTAGTACAAATAATTTTACACTAGAGTTGAACTAGCTCTATAGCCTAGTACAAATAATTTTGCACTAGAGTTGAACTAGCTCTATAGCCTAGTACAAATAATTTTCACTAGAGTTGAACTAGCTTTATAAGCTAGTTAAAATAATTTTACCCTAGAATTGAACTAGCTCTATAAGCTAGTAGAAATAATTTTACACTAGAGTTGAACTAGCTCTCTAAGCTAGTTCAAATAATTTTACGCTAGAGTTGAACTAGCTCTATAGCCTAGTAAAATTATTTTACACTAGAGTTGAACTAGCCTTATAGCATAGTACAAATAATTTTACATTAGAGTTGAACTAGCTCTATAAGATAGTACAAATAATTTTACACTAGAGTTGAACTAGCTCTATAGCCTAGTTCAAATAATTTTACGCTAGAGTTGAACTAGCTCTATAGCCTAGTACAAATAATTTTACACTAAAGTTGAACTAGCTCTATCAGCTAGTTCAAATTATTCTACACTAGAGTTGAACTAGCTCTCTAAGCTAGTTCAAATAATTTTACGCTAGAGTTGAACTAGCTCTATAGCCTAGTAAAATTATTTTATAGTAGAGTTGAACTAGCTTTATAGCCTAGTTCAAATAATTTTACACTAGAGTTGAACTAGCTCTATTGCCTAGTACAAATAATTTTACACTAGAGTTGAACTAGCTCTATAAGTTAGTATAAATAATTTTACACTAGAGTGGAACTAGCTCTCTAAGCTAGTTCAAATAATTTTACACTACAGTTGAACTAGATCTATAAGCTAGTTCAAATAATTTTACACTAGAGTTTAACTAGCTGTATAAGCTAGTTCAAATAATTTTACACTAGAGTTTAGCTAGCTCTATAGCCTAGTACAAATAATTTTACACTAGAGTTGAACTAGCTGTAAAGCCTAGTACAAATAATTTTACACTAGAGTTGAACTAGCTCTATAAGCTAGTTCAAATAATTTTACACTAGAGTTGAACTAGCTCTATAGCCTAGTACAAATAAGTTTACACTAGAGTTGAACTAGCTCTATAAGTTAGTACAAATAATTTTACACTAGAGTGGAACTAGCTCTCTAAGCTAGTTGAAATAATTTTACACTACAGTTGAACTAGATCTATAAGCTAGTTCAAATAATTTTACACTAGAGTTGAACTATAGCTCTATAGCCCAGTACAAATAATTTTACACTAGAGTTGAACTACCTCTATAAGCTAGTTCAAATAATTTTACACTAGAGTTGAACTAGCTCTATAGCCTAGTACAAATAATTTTACACTAGAGTTGAACTAGCTCTATAGCCCAGTATAAATAATTTTACACTAGAGTTGAACTAGCACTATAAGCTAGTTCAAATAATTTTACACTAGAGTTGAACTAGCTCTATAAGCTAGTTCAAATAATTTTACACTAGAGTTGAACTAGATCTATAGCCTAGTACAAATAATTTTGCACTAGAGTTGAACTAGCTCTATAGCCTAGTACAAATAATTTTCACTAGAGTTGAACTAGCTCTATAAGCTAGTTAAAATAATTTTACCCTAGAATTGAACTAGCTCTATAAGCTAGTAGAAATAATTTTACACTAGAGTTGAACTAGCTCTCTAAGCTAGTTCAAATAATTTTACGCTAGAGTTGAACTAGCTCTATAGCCTAGTAAAATTATTTTACACTAGAGTTGAACTAGCCTTATAGCATAGTACAAATAATTTTACATTAGAGTTGAACTAGCTCTATAAGATAGTACAAATAATTTTACACTAGAGTTGAACTAGCTCTATAGCCTAGTTCAAATAATTTTACACTAGAGTTGAACTAGCTCTATAAGCTAGTTCAAATAATTTTACACTAGAATTGAACTAGTTTATAAGCTAGTAGAAATAATTTTACACAAGAGTTGAACTAGCTCTCTAATCTAGTTCAAATAATATTACACTAGAGTTGAACTAGCTCTATAGCCTAGTAAAATGATTTTACACTAGAGTTGAACAAGCTCTATCGCCTAGTATAAATAATTTTACACAAGATTTGAACTAGCTCTATAAGCTAGTACAAATAATTTTACACTATTGTTGAACTAGCTCTATAGCCTAGTACAAATAATTTTGCACTAGAGTTGAACTAGCTCTATAGCCTAGTACAAATAATTTTCACTAGAGTTGAACTAGCTCTATAAGCTAGTTAAAATAATTTTACCCTAGAATTGAACTAGCTCTATAAGCTAGTAGAAATAATTTTACACTAGAGTTGAACTAGCTCTCTAAGCTAGTTCAAATAATTTTACGCTAGAGTTGAACTAGCTCTATAGCCTAATAAATTATTTTACACTAGAGTTGAACTAGCCTTATAGCATAGTACAAATAATTTTACATTAGAGTTGAACTAGCTCTATAAGATAGTACAAATAATTTTACACTACAGTTGAACTAGCTCTATAGCCTAGTTCAAATAATTTTACACTAGAGTTGAACTAGCTCTATAGCCTAGTACAAATAATTTTACACTAAAGTTGAACTAGCTCTATAAGCTAGTTCAAATTATTCTACACTAGAGTTGAACTAGCTCTCTAAGCTAGTTCAAATAATTTTACGCTAGAGTTGAACTAGCTCTATAGCCTAGTAAAATTATTTTATAGTAGAGTTGAACTAGCTTTATAGCCTAGTTCAAATAATTTTACACTAGAGTTGAACTAGCTCTATTGCCTAGTACAAATAATTTTACACTAGAGTTGAACTAGCTCTATAAGTTAGTACAAATAATTTTACACTAGAGTGGAACTAGCTCTCTAAGCTAGTTCAAATAATTTTACAGTACAGTTGAACTAGATCTATAAGCTAGTTCAAATAATTTTACACTAGAGTTTAACTAGCTGTATAAGCTAGTTCAAATAATTTTACACTAGAGTTTAGCTAGCTCTATAGCCTAGTACAAATAATTTTACACTAGAGTTGAACTAGCTGTATAGCCTAGTACAATAAATTTTACACTAGAGTTGAACTAGCTCTATAAGCTAGTTCAAATAATTTTACACTAGAGTTGAACTAGCTCTATAGCCTAGTACAAATAAGTTTACACTAGAGTTGAACTAGCTCTATAAGTTAGTACAAATAATTTTACACTAGAGTGGAACTAGCTCTCTAAGCTAGTTCAAATAATTTTACACTACAGTTGAACTAGATCTATAAGCTAGTTCAAATAATTTTACACTAGAGTTGAACTATAGCTCTATAGCCCAGTATAAATAATTTTACACTAGAGTTGAACTAGCTCTATAAGCTAGTTCAATAATTTTACACTAGAATTGAACTAGTTTATAACCTAGTAGAAATAATTTTACACAAGAGTTGAACTAGCTCTCTAATCTAGTTCAAATAATATTACACTAGAGTTGAACTAGCTCTATCGCCTAGTACAAACAATTTTACACAAGAGTTGAACTAGCTCTGTAGGCTAGTACAAATAATTTTACACTAGAGTTGAACTAGCTCTATAGCCTAGTACAAATAAGTTTACACTAGAGTTGAACTAGCTCTATAAGTTAGTACAAATAATTTTACACTAGAGTGGAACTAGCTCTCTAAGCTAGTTCAAATAATTTTACACTACAGTTGAACTAGATCTATAAGCTAGTTCAAATAATTTTACACTAGAGTTGAACTATAGCTCTATAGCCCAGTATAAATAATTTTACACTAGAGTTGAACTAGCTCTATAAGCTAGTTCAATAATTTTACACTAGAATTGAACTAGTTTATAACCTAGTAGAAATAATTTTACACAAGAGTTGAACTAGCTCTCTAATCTAGTTCAAATAATATTACACTAGAGTTGAACTAGCTCTATCGCCTAGTACAAACAATTTTACACAAGAGTTGAACTAGCTCTGTAGGCTAGTACAAATAATTTTACACTAGAGTTGAACTAGCTCTGTAGGCTAGTACAAATAATTTTCACTAGAGTTGAACTAGCTCTATAAGCTAGTTAAAATAATTTTACCCTAGAATTGAACTAGCTCTATAAGCTAGTAGAAATAATTTTACACTAGAGTTGAACTAGCTCTCTAAGCTAGTTCAAATAATTTTACGCTAGAGTTGAACTAGCTCTATAGCCTAGTAAAATTATTTTACACTAGAGTTGAACTAGCCTTATAGCATAGTACAAATAATTTTACATTAGAGTTGAACTAGCTCTATAAGATAGTACAAATAATTTTACACTAGAGTTGAACTAGCTCTATAGCCTAGTTCAAATAATTTTACACTAGAGTTGAACTAGCTCTATAAGCTAGTTCAAATAATTTTACACTAGAATTGAACTAGTTTATAAGCTAGTAGAAATAATTTTACACAAGAGTTGAACTAGCTCTCTAATCTAGTTCAAATAATATTACACTAGAGTTGAACTAGCTCTATAGCCTAGTAAAATGATTTTACACTAGAGTTGAACAAGCTCTATCGCCTAGTATAAATAATTTTACACAAGATTTGAACTAGCTCTATAAGCTAGTACAAATAATTTTACACTATTGTTGAACTAGCTCTATAGCCTAGTACAAATAATTTTGCACTAGAGTTGAACTAGCTCTATAGCCTAGTACAAATAATTTTCACTAGAGTTGAACTAGCTCTATAAGCTAGTTAAAATAATTTTACCCTAGAATTGAACTAGCTCTATAAGCTAGTAGAAATAATTTTCCACTAGAGTTGAACTAGCTCTCTAAGCTAGTTCAAATAATTTTACGCTAGAGTTGAACTAGCTCTATAGCCTAATAAATTATTTTACACTAGAGTTGAACTAGCCTTATAGCATAGTACAAATAATTTTACATTAGAGTTGAACTAGCTCTATAAGATAGTACAAATAATTTTACACTACAGTTGAACTAGCTCTATAGCCTAGTTCAAATAATTTTACACTAGAGTTGAACTAGCTCTATAGCCTAGTACAAATAATTTTACACTAAAGTTGAACTAGCTCTATAAGCTAGTTCAAATTATTCTACACTAGAGTTGAACTAGCTCTCTAAGCTAGTTCAAATAATTTTACGCTAGAGTTGAACTAGCTCTATAGCCTAGTAAAATTATTTTATAGTAGAGTTGAACTAGCTTTATAGCCTAGTTCAAATAATTTTACACTAGAGTTGAACTAGCTCTATTGCCTAGTACAAATAATTTTACACTAGAGTTGAACTAGCTCTATAAGTTAGTACAAATAATTTTACACTAGAGTGGAACTAGCTCTCTAAGCTAGTTCAAATAATTTTACAGTACAGTTGAACTAGATCTATAAGCTAGTTCAAATAATTTTACACTAGAGTTTAACTAGCTGTATAAGCTAGTTCAAATAATTTTACACTAGAGTTTAGCTAGCTCTATAGCCTAGTACAAATAATTTTACACTAGAGTTGAACTAGCTGTATAGCCTAGTACAATAAATTTTACACTAGAGTTGAACTAGCTCTATAAGCTAGTTCAAATAATTTTACACTAGAGTTGAACTAGCTCTATAGCCTAGTACAAATAAGTTTACACTAGAGTTGAACTAGCTCTATAAGTTAGTACAAATAATTTTACACTAGAGTGGAACTAGCTCTCTAAGCTAGTTCAAATAATTTTACACTACAGTTGAACTAGATCTATAAGCTAGTTCAAATAATTTTACACTAGAGTTGAACTATAGCTCTATAGCCCAGTATAAATAATTTTACACTAGAGTTGAACTAGCTCTATAAGCTAGTTCAATAATTTTACACTAGAATTGAACTAGTTTATAACCTAGTAGAAATAATTTTACACAAGAGTTGAACTAGCTCTCTAATCTAGTTCAAATAATATTACACTAGAGTTGAACTAGCTCTATCGCCTAGTACAAACAATTTTACACAAGAGTTGAACTAGCTCTGTAGGCTAGTACAAATAATTTTACACTAGAGTTGAACTAGCTCTATAGCCGAGTACAAATAATTTTACACTAGAGTTGAACTAGCTCTATAAGCTAGTACAAATAATTTTACACTAGAGTAGAACTTGCTCTATAGCCTAGTATAAATAATTTTACACTAGAGTTGAACTAGCTATATAAGTTAGTTCAAATAATTTTACACTAGAGTTGAACTAACTCTATAGCCTAGTAAAAATTATTTTACACTAGAGTTGAACTAGCTCCATAGCCTAGTACAAATAATTGTACACTAGAGTTGAACTAACTCTATAAGCTTGTTCAAATAATATTACACTAGAGTTGAACTAGCTGTATAGCCTAGTACAAATAATTTTACACTAGAGTTGAACTAGCTCTACAAGCTAGTTCAAATAATTTTACACTAGAGTTGAACTAGCTCTATAGCCTAGTACAAATAATTTTACACTAGAGTTGAACTAGCTCTATAGCCTACTACAAATAATTTTGCACTAGAGTTGAACTAGCTCTATAGCCTAGTACAAATAATTTTACACTAGAGTTGAACTAGCTCTATAAGCTAGTTCAAATAATTTTACACTAGATTTGAACTAGCTCTATAGCCTAGTACAAATAATTTTACACTAGAGTTGAACTAGCTCTATAAGCTAGTACAAGTAATTTTACACTATAATTGAACTAGCTCTATAGCCTAGTATAAATAATTTTACACTAGAGTTGAACTAGCTCTATAGCCAAGTACAAATAATTTTACACTAGAGTTGAACTAGCTCTGTAAGCTAGTTCAAATAATTTTACACTAGAGTTGAACTAGCTGTATAGCCTAGTACAAATAATTTTACACTAGAGTTGAACTAGCTCTATAAGCTAGTTCAAATAATTTTACACTAGAGTTGAACTAGCTCTATAGCCTAGTACAAATAAGTTTACACTAGAGTTGAACTAGATCTATAAGCTAGTTCAAATAATTTTACACTAGAGTTGAACTATAGCTCTATAGCCCAGTACAAATAATTTAACACTAGAGTTGAACTAGCTCTATAAGCTAGTTCAATAATTTTACACTAGAATTGAACTAGTTTATAACCTAGTAGAAATAATTTTACACAAGAGTTGAACTAGCTCTCTAATCTAGTTCAAATAATATTACACTAGAGTTGAACTAGCTCTATCGCCTAGTACAAACAATTTTACACAAGAGTTGAACTAGCTTTATAGGCTAGTACAAATAATTTTACACTAGAGTTGAACTTGCTCTATAGCCGATTACAAATAATTTTACACTAGAGTTGAACTAGCTCTATAAGCTAGTACAAATAATTTTACACTAGAGTTGAACTAGCTCTATAAGTTAGTTCAAATAATTTTACACTAGAGTTGAACTAGCTCTATAGCCTTGTAAAAATTATTTTACACTAGAATTGAACTAGCTCCATAGCCTAGTACAAATAATTGTACACTAGAGTTGAACTAACTCTATAAGCTAGTTCAAATAATATTACACTAGAGTTGAACTAGCTGTATAGCCTAGTACAAATAATTTTACACTAGACTTGAACTACCTCTACAAGCTAGTTCAAATAATTTTACACTAGAGTTGAACTAGCTCTATAGCCTAGTACAAATAATTTTACACTAGAGTTGAACTAGCTCTATAAGCTAGTACAAGTAATTTTACACTATAATTGAACTAGCTCTATAGCCTAGTATAAATAATTTTACACTAGAGTTGAACTAGCTCTATAGCCAAGTACAAATAATTTTACACTAGAGTTGAACTAGCTCTGTAAGCTAGTTCAAATAATTTTACACTAGAGTTGAACTAGCTGTATAGCCTAGTACAAATAATTTTACACTAGAGTTGAACTAGCTCTATAAGCTAGTTCAAATAATTTTACACTAGAGTTGAACTAGCTCTATAGCCTAGTACAAATAAGTTTACACTAGAGTTGAACTAGCTCTATAAGTTAGTACAAATAATTTTACACTAGAGTGGAACTAGCTCTCTAAGCTAGTTCAAATAATTTTACACTACAGTTGAACTAGATCTATAAGCTAGTTCAAATAATTTTACACTAGAGTTGAACTATAGCTCTATAGCCCAGTACAAATAATTTAACACTAGAGTTGAACTAGCTCTATAAGCTAGTTCAATAATTTTACACTAGAATTGAACTAGTTTATAACCTAGTAGAAATAATTTTACACAAGAGTTGAACTAGCTCTCTAATCTAGTTCAAATAATATTACACTAGAGTTGAACTAGCTCTATCGCCTAGTACAAACAATTTTACACAAGAGTTGAACTAGCTCTATAGGCTAGTACAAATAATTTTACACTAGAGTTGAACTTGCTCTATAGCCGATTACAAATAATTTTACACTAGAGTTGAACTAGCTCTATAAGCTAGTACAAATAATTTTACACTAGAGTTGAACTAGCTCTATAAGTTAGTTCAAATAATTTTACACTAGAGTTGAACTAGCTCTATAGCCTTGTAAAAATTATTTTACACTAGAATTGAACTGGCTCCATAGCCTAGTACAAATAATTGTACACTAGAGTTGAACTAACTCTATAAGCTAGTTCAAATAATATTACACTAGAGTTGAACTAGCTGTATAGGCTAGTACAAATAATTTTACACTAGACTTGAACTAGCTCTACAAGCTAGTTCAAATAATTTTACACTAGAGTTGAACTAGCTCTACAAGCTAGTTCAAATAATTTTACACTAGAGTTGAACTAGCTCTATAGCTTAGTACAAATAAGTTTACACTAGAGTTGAACTAGCTCTATAGCCTAGTACAAATAATTTTACACTAGAGTTGAACTAGCTCTATAAGCTAGTACAAGTAATTTTACACTATAATTGAACTAGCTCTATAGCCTAGTATAAATAATTTTACACTAGAGTTGAACTAGCTCTATAGCCAAGTACAAATAATTTTACACTAGAGTTGAACTAGCTCTATAAGCTAGTTCAAATAATTTTACACTAGAGTTGAACTAGCTGTATAGCCTAGTACAAATAATTTTACACTAGAGTTGAACTAGCTCTATAAGCTAGTTCAAATAATTTTACACTAGAGTTGAACTAGCTCTATAGCCTAGTACAAATAAGTTTACACTAGAGTTGAACTAGCTCTATAAGTTATTACAAATAATTTTACACTAGAGTGGAACTAGCTCTCTAAGCTAGTTCAAATAATTTTACACTACAGTTGAACTAGATCTATAAGCTAGTTCAAATAATTTTACACTAGAGTTGAACTATAGCTCTATAGCCCAGTACAAATAATTTAACACTAGAGTTGAACTAGCTCTATAAGCTAGTTCAATAATTTTACACTAGAATTGAACTAGTTTATAACCTAGTAGAAATAATTTTACACAAGAGTTGAACTAGCTCTCTAATCTAGTTCAAATAATATTACACTAGAGTTGAACTAGCTCTATCGCCTAGTACAAACAATTTTACACAAGAGTTGAACTAGCTCTATAGGCTAGTACAAATAATTTTACACTAGAGTTGAACTTGCTCTATAGCCGATTACAAATAATTTTACACTAGAGTTGAACTAGCTCTATAAGCTAGTACAAATAATTTTACACTAGAGTTGAACTAGCTCTATAAGTTAGTTCAAATAATTTTACACTAGAGTTGAACTAGCTCTATAGCCTTGTAAAAATTATTTTACACTAGAATTGAACTAGCTCCATAGCCTAGTACAAATAATTGTACACTAGAGTTGAACTAACTCTATAAGCTAGTTCAAATAATATTACACTAGAGTTGAACTAGCTGTATAGCCTAGTACAAATAATTTTACACTAGACTTGAACTAGCTCTACAAGCTAGTTCAAATAATTTTACACTAGAGTTGAACTAGCTCTACAAGCTAGTTCAAATAATTTTACACTAGAGTTGAACTAGCTCTATAGCTTAGTACAAATAAGTTTGCACTAGAGTTGAACTAGCTCTATAGCCTAGTACAAATAATTTTACACTAGAGTTGAACTAGCTCTATAAGCTAGTACAAGTAATTTTACACTATAATTGAACTAGCTCTATAGCCTAGTATAAATAATTTTACACTAGAGTTGAACTAGCTCTATAGCCAAGTACAAATAATTTTACACTAGAGTTGAACTAGCTCTATAAGCTAGTTCAAATAATTTTACACTAGAGTTGAACTAGCTGTATAGCCTAGTACAAATAATTTTACACTAGAGTTGAACTAGCTCTATAAGCTAGTTCAAATAATTTTACACTAGAGTTGAACTAGCTCTATAGCCTAGTACAAATAAGTTTACACTAGAGTTGAACTAGCTCTATAAGTTATTACAAATAATTTTACACTAGAGTGGAACTAGCACTCTAAGCTAGTTCAAATAATTTTACACTACATTTGAACTAGATCTATAAGCTAGTTCAAATAATTTTACACTAGAGTTGAACTATAGCTCTATAGCCCAGTACAAATAATTTAACACTAGAGTTGAACTAGCTCTATAAGCTAGTTCAATAATTTTACACTAGAATTGAACTAGTTTATAACCTAGTAGAAATAATTTTACACAAGAGTTGAACTAGCTCTCTAATCTAGTTCAAATAATATTACACTAGAGTTGAACTAGCTCTATCGCCTAGTACAAACAATTTTACACAAGAGTTGAACTAGCTCTATAGGCTAGTACAAATAATTTTACACTAGAGTTGAACTTGCTCTATAGCCGATTACAAATAATTTTACACTAGAGTTGAACTAGCTCTATAAGCTAGTACAAATAATTTTACACTAGGGTAGAACTAGCTCTATAGCCTAGTTTAAATAATTTTACACTAGAGTTGAACTAGCTCTATAAGTTAGTTCAAATAATTTTACACTAGAGTTGAACTAGCTCTATAGCCTAGTAAAAATTATTTTACACTAGAATTGAACTAGCTCCATAGCCTAGTACAAATAATTGTACACTAGAGTTGAACTAACTCTATAAGCTAGTTCAAATAATATTACACTAGAGTTGAACTAGCTGTATAGCCTAGTACAAATAATTTTACACTAGAGTTGAACTAGCTCTACAAGCTAGTTCAAATAATTTTACACTAGAGTTGAACTAGCTCTACAAGCTAGTTCAAATAATTTTACACAAGAGTTGAACTAGCTCTATAGCTTAGTACAAATAAGTTTACACTTGAGTTGAACTAGCTCTATAGCCTAGTACAAATAATTTTACACTAGAGTTGAACTACCTCTATAAGCTAGTTCAAATAATTTTACACTAGAGTTGAACTAGCTCTATAGCCTAGTACAAATAATCTTACACTAGAGTTGAACTAGCTCTATAGCCTAGTATAAATAATTTTACACTAGAGTTGAACTAGCTCTATAAGCTAGTTCAAATAATTTTACACTAGAGTTGAACTAGCTCTATAAGCTAGTTCACATAATTTTACACTAGAGTTGAACTAGCTCTATAGCCTAGTACAAATAAGTTTACACTAGAATTGAACTAGCTCTATAAGCTAGTTCAAATAATTTTACACTAGAGTTGAACTAGCTATATAGCCTAGTACAAATAATTTTACACTACAGTTGAACTAGCTCTATAAGCTAGTTCAAATTATTTTACACTAGAGTTGAACTAGCTCTATAGCCTAGTACAAATAATTTTACACTAGAGTTGAACTAGCTCTATAAGCTAGTTCAAATAATTTTACACTAGAGTTGAACTAGCTCTATAAGCTAGTACAAGTAATTTTACACTATAGTTGAACTAGCTCTATAGCCTAGTACAAATAATTTTACACTAGAGTTGAACTAGCTCTATAGCCAAGTACAAATAATTTTACACTAGAGTTGAACTAGCTCTATAAGCTAGTTCAAATAATTTTACACTAGAATTGAACTAGTTTATAAGCTAGTAGAAATAATTTTACACAAGAGTTGAACTAGCTCTCTAATCTAGTTCAAATAATATTACACTAGAGTTGAACTAGCTCTATCGCCTAGTACAAACAATTTTACACAAGAGTTGAACTAGCTTTATAGGCTAGTACAAATAATTTTACACTAGAGTTGAACTTGCTCTATAGCCGATTACAAATAATTTTACACTAGAGTTGAACTAGCTCTATAAGCTAGTACAAATAATTTTACACTAGAGTTGAACTAGCTCTATAAGTTAGTTCAAATAATTTTACACTAGAGTTGAACTAGCTCTATAGCCTTGTAAAAATTATTTTACACTAGAATTGAACTAGCTCCATAGCCTAGTACAAATAATTGTACACTAGAGTTGAACTAACTCTATAAGCTAGTTCAAATAATATTACACTAGAGTTGAACTAGCTGTATAGCCTAGTACAAATAATTTTACACTAGACTTGAACTAGCTCTACAAGCTAGTTCAAATAATTTTACACTAGAGTTGAACTAGCTCTATAGCCTAGTACAAATAATTTTACACTAGAGTTGAACTAGCTCTATAAGCTAGTACAAGTAATTTTACACTATAATTGAACTAGCTCTATAGCCTAGTATAAATAATTTTACACTAGAGTTGAACTAGCTCTATAGCCAAGTACAAATAATTTTACACTAGAGTTGAACTAGCTCTGTAAGCTAGTTCAAATAATTTTACACTAGAGTTGAACTAGCTGTATAGCCTAGTACAAATAATTTTACACTAGAGTTGAACTAGCTCTATAAGCTAGTTCAAATAATTTTACACTAGAGTTGAACTAGCTCTATAGCCTAGTACAAATAAGTTTACACTAGAGTTGAACTAGCTCTATAAGTTAGTACAAATAATTTTACACTAGAGTGGAACTAGCTCTCTAAGCTAGTTCAAATAATTTTACACTACAGTTGAACTAGATCTATAAGCTAGTTCAAATAATTTTACACTAGAGTTGAACTATAGCTCTATAGCCCAGTACAAATAATTTAACACTAGAGTTGAACTAGCTCTATAAGCTAGTTCAATAATTTTACACTAGAATTGAACTAGTTTATAACCTAGTAGAAATAATTTTACACAAGAGTTGAACTAGCTCTCTAATCTAGTTCAAATAATATTACACTAGAGTTGAACTAGCTCTATCGCCTAGTACAAACAATTTTACACAAGAGTTGAACTAGCTCTATAGGCTAGTACAAATAATTTTACACTAGAGTTGAACTTGCTCTATAGCCGATTACAAATAATTTTACACTAGAGTTGAACTAGCTCTATAAGCTAGTACAAATAATTTTACACTAGAGTTGAACTAGCTCTATAAGTTAGTTCAAATAATTTTACACTAGAGTTGAACTAGCTCTATAGCCTTGTAAAAATTATTTTACACTAGAATTGAACTGGCTCCATAGCCTAGTACAAATAATTGTACACTAGAGTTGAACTAACTCTATAAGCTAGTTCAAATAATATTACACTAGAGTTGAACTAGCTGTATAGGCTAGTACAAATAATTTTACACTAGACTTGAACTAGCTCTACAAGCTAGTTCAAATAATTTTACACTAGAGTTGAACTAGCTCTACAAGCTAGTTCAAATAATTTTACACTAGAGTTGAACTAGCTCTATAGCTTAGTACAAATAAGTTTACACTAGAGTTGAACTAGCTCTATAGCCTAGTACAAATAATTTTACACTAGAGTTGAACTAGCTCTATAAGCTAGTACAAGTAATTTTACACTATAATTGAACTAGCTCTATAGCCTAGTATAAATAATTTTACACTAGAGTTGAACTAGCTCTATAGCCAAGTACAAATAATTTTACACTAGAGTTGAACTAGCTCTATAAGCTAGTTCAAATAATTTTACACTAGAGTTGAACTAGCTGTATAGCCTAGTACAAATAATTTTACACTAGAGTTGAACTAGCTCTATAAGCTAGTTCAAATAATTTTACACTAGAGTTGAACTAGCTCTATAGCCTAGTACAAATAAGTTTACACTAGAGTTGAACTAGCTCTATAAGTTATTACAAATAATTTTACACTAGAGTGGAACTAGCTCTCTAAGCTAGTTCAAATAATTTTACACTACAGTTGAACTAGATCTATAAGCTAGTTCAAATAATTTTACACTAGAGTTGAACTATAGCTCTATAGCCCAGTACAAATAATTTAACACTAGAGTTGAACTAGCTCTATAAGCTAGTTCAATAATTTTACACTAGAATTGAACTAGTTTATAACCTAGTAGAAATAATTTTACACAAGAGTTGAACTAGCTCTCTAATCTAGTTCAAATAATATTACACTAGAGTTGAACTAGCTCTATCGCCTAGTACAAACAATTTTACACAAGAGTTGAACTAGCTCTATAGGCTAGTACAAATAATTTTACACTAGAGTTGAACTTGCTCTATAGCCGATTACAAATAATTTTACACTAGAGTTGAACTAGCTCTATAAGCTAGTACAAATAATTTTACACTAGAGTTGAACTAGCTCTATAAGTTAGTTCAAATAATTTTACACTAGAGTTGAACTAGCTCTATAGCCTTGTAAAAATTATTTTACACTAGAATTGAACTAGCTCCATAGCCTAGTACAAATAATTGTACACTAGAGTTGAACTAACTCTATAAGCTAGTTCAAATAATATTACACTAGAGTTGAACTAGCTGTATAGCCTAGTACAAATAATTTTACACTAGACTTGAACTAGCTCTACAAGCTAGTTCAAATAATTTTACACTAGAGTTGAACTAGCTCTACAAGCTAGTTCAAATAATTTTACACTAGAGTTGAACTAGCTCTATAGCTTAGTACAAATAAGTTTACACTAGAGTTGAACTAGCTCTATAGCCTAGTACAAATAATTTTACACTAGAGTTGAACTAGCTCTATAAGCTAGTACAAGTAATTTTACACTATAATTGAACTAGCTCTATAGCCTAGTATAAATAATTTTACACTAGAGTTGAACTAGCTCTATAGCCAAGTACAAATAATTTTACACTAGAGTTGAACTAGCTCTATAAGCTAGTTCAAATAATTTTACACTAGAGTTGAACTAGCTGTATAGCCTAGTACAAATAATTTTACACTAGAGTTGAACTAGCTCTATAAGCTAGTTCAAATAATTTTACACTAGAGTTGAACTAGCTCTATAGCCTAGTACAAATAAGTTTACACTAGAGTTGAACTAGCTCTATAAGTTATTACAAATAATTTTACACTAGAGTGGAACTAGCTCTCTAAGCTAGTTCAAATAATTTTACACTACATTTGAACTAGATCTATAAGCTAGTTCAAATAATTTTACACTAGAGTTGAACTATAGCTCTATAGCCCAGTACAAATAATTTAACACTAGAGTTGAACTAGCTCTATAAGCTAGTTCAATAATTTTACACTAGAATTGAACTAGTTTATAACCTAGTAGAAATAATTTTACACAAGAGTTGAACTAGCTCTCTAATCTAGTTCAAATAATATTACACTAGAGTTGAACTAGCTCTATCGCCTAGTACAAACAATTTTACACAAGAGTTGAACTAGCTCTATAGGCTAGTACAAATAATTTTACACTAGAGTTGAACTTGCTCTATAGCCGATTACAAATAATTTTACACTAGAGTTGAACTAGCTCTATAAGCTAGTACAAATAATTTTACACTAGGGTAGAACTAGCTCTATAGCCTAGTTTAAATAATTTTACACTAGAGTTGAACTAGCTCTATAAGTTAGTTCAAATAATTTTACACTAGAGTTGAACTAGCTCTATAGCCTAGTAAAAATTATTTTACACTAGAATTGAACTAGCTCCATAGCCTAGTACAAATAATTGTACACTAGAGTTGAACTAACTCTATAAGCTAGTTCAAATAATATTACACTAGAGTTGAACTAGCTGTATAGCCTAGTACAAATAATTTTACACTAGAGTTGAACTAGCTCTACAAGCTAGTTCAAATAATTTTACACTAGAGTTGAACTAGCTCTACAAGCTAGTTCAAATAATTTTACACAAGAGTTGAACTAGCTCTATAGCTTAGTACAAATAAGTTTACACTTGAGTTGAACTAGCTCTATAGCCTAGTACAAATAATTTTACACTAGAGTTGAACTACCTCTATAAGCTAGTTCAAATAATTTTACACTAGAGTTGAACTAGCTCTATAGCCTAGTACAAATAATCTTACACTAGAGTTGAACTAGCTCTATAGCCTAGTATAAATAATTTTACACTAGAGTTGAACTAGCTCTATAAGCTAGTTCAAATAATTTTACACTAGAGTTGAACTAGCTCTATAAGCTAGTTCACATAATTTTACACTAGAGTTGAACTAGCTCTATAGCCTAGTACAAATAAGTTTACACTAGAATTGAACTAGCTCTATAAGCTAGTTCAAATAATTTTACACTAGAGTTGAACTAGCTATATAGCCTAGTACAAATAATTTTACACTACAGTTGAACTAGCTCTATAAGCTAGTTCAAATTATTTTACACTAGAGTTGAACTAGCTCTATAGCCTAGTACAAATAATTTTACACTAGAGTTGAACTAGCTCTATAAGCTAGTTCAAATAATTTTACACTAGAGTTGAACTAGCTCTATAAGCTAGTACAAGTAATTTTACACTATAGTTGAACTAGCTCTATAGCCTAGTACAAATAATTTTACACTAGAGTTGAACTAGCTCTATAGCCAAGTACAAATAATTTTACACTAGAGTTGAACTAGCTCTATAAGCTAGTTCAAATAATTTTACACTAGAATTGAACTAGTTTATAAGCTAGTAGAAATAATTTTACACAAGAGTTGAACTAGCTCTCTAATCTAGTTCAAATAATATTACACTAGAGTTGAACTAGCTCTATAGCCTAGTAAAATGATTTTACACTAGAGTTGAACTAGCTCTATTGCCTAGTACAAATAATTTTACACAAGAGTTGAACTAGCTCTATAAGCTAGTACAAATAATTTTACACTAGAGTTGACCTAACTCTATAGCCTAGTACAAATAATTTTACACTAGAGTTGAACTAGCTATATAGCTTAGTACAAATAATTTTACACTAGAGTTGAACTAGCTCTATAGCCTAGTACAAATAATTTTGCACTAGAGTTGAACTAGCTCTATAGCCTAGTACAAATAATTTTACACTAGAGTTGAACTGGCTCTATAAGCTAGTTAAAATAATTTTACACTAGAATTGAACTAGCTCTATAAGCTAGTAGAAATAATTTTACACTAGAGTTGAACTAGCTCTGTAGCCTAGTACAAATAATTTTACACTAGAGTTGAACTAACTCTATAAGCTAGTTCAAATAATATTACACTAGAGTTGAACTAGCTGTATAGCCTAGTACAAATAATTTTACACTAGAGTTGAACTAGCTCTACAAGCTAGTTCAAATAATTTTACACTAGAGTTGAACTAGCTCTACAAGCTAGTTCAAATAATTTTACACAAGAGTTGAACTAGCTCTATAGCTTAGTACAAATAAGTTTACACTTGAGTTGAACTAGCTCTATAGCCTAGTACAAATAATTTTACACTAGAGTTGAACTACCTCTATAAGCTAGTTCAAATAATTTTACACTAGAGTTGAACTAGCTCTATAGCCTAGTACAAATAATCTTACACTAGAGTTGAACTAGCTCTATAGCCTAGTATAAATAATTTTACACTAGAGTTGAACTAGCTCTATAAGCTAGTTCAAATAATTTTACACTAGAGTTGAACTAGCTCTATAAGCTAGTTCAAATAATTTTACACTAGAGTTGAACTAGCTCTATAGCCTAGTACAAATAAGTTTACACTAGAATTGAACTAGCTCTATAAGCTAGTTCAAATAATTTTACACTAGAGTTGAACTAGCTATATAGCCTAGTACAAATAATTTTACACTACAGTTGAACTAGCTCTATAAGCTAGTTCAAATTATTTTACACTAGAGTTGAACTAGCTCTATAGCCTAGTACAAATAATTTTACACTAGAGTTGAACTAGCTCTATAAGCTAGTTCAAATAATTTTACACTAGAGTTGAACTAGCTCTATAAGCTAGTACAAGTAATTTTACACTATAGTTGAAGTAGCTCTATAGCCTAGTACAAATAATTTTACACTAGAGTTGAACTAGCTCTATAGCCAAGTACAAATAATTTTACACTAGAGTTGAACTAGCTCTATAAGCTAGTTCAAATAATTTTACACTAGAATTGAACTAGTTTATAAGCTAGTAGAAATAATTTTACACAAGAGTTGAACTAGCTCTCTAATCTAGTTCAAATAATATTACACTAGAGTTGAACTAGCTCTATAGCCTAGTAAAATGATTTTACACTAGAGTTGAACTAGCTCTATTGCCTAGTACAAATAATTTTACACAAGAGTTGAACTAGCTCTATAAGCTAGTACAAATAATTTTACACTAGAGTTGACCTAACTCTATAGCCTAGTACAAATAATTTTACACTAGAGTTGAACTAGCTATATAGCCTAGTACAAATAATTTTACACTAGAGTTGAACAGGCTCTACAAGCTAGTTCAAATAATTTTACACTAGAGTTGAACTAGCTCTACAAGCTAGTTCAAATAATTTTACACTAGAGTTGAACTAGCTCTATAAGCTAGTTAAAATAATTTTACACTAGAATTGAACTAGCTCTATAAGCTAGTAGAAATAATTTTACACTAGAGTTGAACTAGCTCTGTAGCCTAGTACAAATAATTTTACACTAGAGTTGAACTAGCTCTATAGCCTAGTACAAATAATTTTACACTAGAGTTGAACTAGCTCTATTGCCTAGTACAAATAATTTTACATTAGAGTTGAACTAGCTCTATAGCCTAGTACAAAGAATTTTACACTAGAGTTGAACTAACTCTATAGTCTAGTACAAATAATTTTAC